>NC_044381.1:24489446-24800609 GCF_006542625.1 Nomascus leucogenys
CTAAGATGCTGCCCAACAACTAGGCCCTCAATAAATGTCCCTTGGACTATTTATTTATTCTGATTGAGAAAAAAGAAGTGTATACATTTATGGTATGCAACATGATATTTTGAAATACGTATGCTTTGTGGAATGACTAAATCAAGCTAATTATTATATGTTACCTCACATATGTGTGAGGAGAACACTTAAAATCTACCCTCTTAGCAACTTTCAAGTACAATATATAATACATCATTATTAACTATAGTCACCATGTTGTACAATAGAGCTCTTGAATTTAGTCCTGCTGCATAATTGAAATTTTGTATCCATTGACCAATATCTCCCCAATCCCCCTCCCCTCCAGCCAGTCCCTCTCTCCAACATACTGATCTCATTTCCTTTGAATCTATACCCAGAAGTGGGATTGCTGGGTCATATGGTACTTCTATTTTTAGTTTTTTGAGCCTGAACTTTTTTTTTTTTTTTTTAACTCCTAAACCTGGAATTAAGGGGCCTGGCACCCTTTTCCTGTATCTGTCCCCTTGCTGGTACCTCCACATAGGCATGCCCTTCCCTCTCTCACTCCCAGGCAAATTCATCTATTTTCAGCAAGGGTTCAGGTTAAGCCTGCTCCCCCTTGAAGTTTCCTGGTGACTGCCCACACCGCGGCAGAATTAGCTGCTCTGTGACACCTTGCACGTAGTTCTAGAAGACACGCCAAGCTATGGTCAGAGCTCCCTGAGGGCAGGGTTTGCCTTCAAGAACTATTCATCAGTACTTGTCAGTCCTAGGCTGTCATTACTGCCCTTCCTAGGGGCTAAGAATGTCACCAGGGAGGCTTTTGTGTTTCCAGGAGGGCTCCAAATACCGCATCCTGAAACATGACCTCTGAACCTCAGAAGGCTTCTGAAGTTGGTTTTTTTTTTTTTAAATGTTTCTTTCTTTCTGTTTTTTTTTTTGAGACGAAGTTTCCCTCTTGTTGCCCAGGCTGCAGTGCAATGGCGAGATCTCGGCTCACCGCAACCTCCGCTTCCCGGGTTCAAGCGATTCTCCTGCCTCAGCCTTCCGACTAGCTGGGATTACAGGTATGTGCCACCATGCCCAGCTAATTTTCTATTTTTTGTAGAGACAGGGTTTCTCCATGTCGGTAAGGTTGGTCTTGAACTCCTGACCTCAGGTGATCCACCTGCCTCAGCCTCCCAAAGTGCTGGGATTACAGGCATGAGCCACCGCGCCAGAACAGTTTCCAAAGTTTTAACAACTTGCCACCCTGCTGCTTCGAATTACAGGCTTATTATTGCTAATATTCAATAGTATTGAAAAGTTTTGGGTTTTGAGCCCCATGGAGAATTAACTCCGCCCTAAAATTTTCTCCTAGCACCACAGACTCTAAAATCTGTCAATCCTTTACTTCCCCCTACCAAAAAAAAAAATTTTTTTTTAATGCAGGGGCATAATTTTTATACACTTTCTTTTATTGTCATGCAATATATAACTTAAATTTTGCCATTTTAACCATTTTAAATGTACAATGCAGTGGCATTAATTATATTCACAATGTTGTGTAACCATTACCACTATTTTCAAGAGTTTTTCATCACCCCCTAGACAGAAACTCTGTACTCATTAAGCAATATGGGTCACGATTTTTGAAACATTCTATGAGGCTAATTAGGAAACAGAATCTAGGTAAATGGATTGCACCTCTGTAGCAAACAGGAGAAAAAAGAGTGGTAGGGAGTACAATAGTTATTGATTATATTAGGGTAGTAGAATAACTACTCTATTCCATTTTCTAAATTTTTGGCAATTAATTTTATTATATCTTCTTTTTGGTCTCATCAGCATACTAGAAAAACAAAAGGCGGCCAGGCAGGGTGGCTCACGCCTGTAATCCCAGCACTTTGGGAGACCGAGGCAGGTGGATCACCTGAGGTCAGGAGTTCAGGACCAGCCTGGCCAACATGGTGAAAACCTGTCTCTACTAAAAAATAACAAAAATTAGTTGGGCGTGGTGGCGGGCACCTTAATCCCAGCTACTCAGGAGGATGAGACAGAATTGCTTGAACCCGGGAGGCGGAGGTTGCAGTGAGCCGAGATTGCGCCATTGCACTCCAGCCTGGGAGACAAGAGCAAAACTCCATTTCAAAAAAAAAAAAAAAGAAAAGAAAAAAAGAAAAACAAAAGGCACAAAGGAAAAAAAATAACAGCAAAATAGCTTAATGTATGCAATTGATATTTTCCTGAAGTTGTATGTAAATTAACACTCATCTGCCACTACTTAGAGTTTAAAAAAAAAATCAACTTATTTCACTTGTAAATCTCAAGCACAGAATTACAAATTTGCCTCATGTGCACTGTGCTTACATTCACAATACTGTTCATATCAACTTACTCTTTTTTTTTTTTTTTTTTTTTCTGAGACGGAGTCTCACTCTGTCGCCCAGGCTGGAGTGCAGTGGCGCAATCTCGACTCACTGCAAGCTCCGTCTCCTGGGTTCACGCCATTCTCCTGCCTCAGCCTCTCCGAGTAGCTGGGATTACAGGCGCCCGCCACCACGCCCGGCTAATTTTTTTGTATTTTTGTTAGAGACGAGGTTTCACCGTGGTCTCGATCTCCTGACCTCGTGATCCACCCGCGTCGGCCTCCCAAAGTGCTGGGATTACAAGCGTGAGCCACCGCGCCCGGCCCATATCAACTTACACTTATAAAAATAGAAGTTCTGGTAGGGCATGGTGGCTATGCTTGTAATCCTTAGCACTTTGGGAGGCCGAGGCAAACAGATTGCCGGAGGCCAGGAGTTTGAGACCAGCCTGGCTAACATGGTGAAACCTCGTCTCTACTAAAACTACAAAAATTAGCTGGGCATGGTGGCAGACACCTGCAGTCCCAGCTACTCGGGAGGCTGAGGCAGAAGAATCGCTTGAACCCGGGAGGCGGAAGTTGCAGTGAGCTGAGATGGCACAACTGCACTCCAGCCTGGGCAACAGAGTGAGACACTGTCTCCCCACTCTAAAAAAAACTTAGAAGTTCTCCTTACTTTTTGTTTCATAAATTAGCAATGTAATCAGATTATGACCAACAATTCTTAAAGAAAGTAAAAGATACTTGTTTAGAAAGAAAACTATTATCATCTCTACCCCTGACTCAATTGATCTAAGATCCTATTTCTAAACTCACATTTTTTCTTTTCTCTTATTTCTAAAATTTACGTATTATATATTACTTGTACATATTTATGGGGTACATAGTGATGTTTCCATACATACAATGTATACTGATCAGATCAGGGCAATTAACATATTCATCATCTTGAACATTTGCCATTTCTTTGTGTGGGGAACATTCAGTGCCCATCTTCCAGCTATTTGAAACTGTATATTATTGTTAACTATAGTTATTCTATAGTGCTATAGAACACTAAAACTCATTTTTTAAAAAAACCAAACAACTAGAATATTTTTGCATCTTTGCTACCTTCTGCGTGGGTGGAGATTAAGTCTCCCATAAGAATATATCCCCAATAGATAATGTCAATCAGTGATTAACAGCTCAGTGATAATCCCTTCCCTGAAAAGTCTGTTTTCAGCTTAACCTTCCATTGGGCTAATTGATGACTTATCTTCCATTAGGAGTGCCTTGCACATCAAAGCATTGTTTGGGAACAGAGCAAAAACAGACTGGAGAGAGGGAGACCTCTTTCACCCTGGGGCTAATTGCTGGAATTGAATATTTCCTAAGGGAGATAGGGGCTTTTAGTTTAATAAACAAGCCATTTGTTTGGGAACTGAAATGGCAATCCAATTTCTGGACTGTTGACGGATTTAAATGCACACATCCCCTTGTGCACCCATACAAAGCAACATTGCCTTTGTCCTTCAGACCTCTCAAATCCACTCATGGCTGGCATTCTCTGCTTTTCCTAACCTCCCACCTTGCCGCACATGGGTCCTCTCAAGGTACCTGTAATCATGGAGCTGCACTGGGACAACGTAAGCATCAAGCTAAGCACCCATCACCACCCTCTTCTCATCATACTCCTTTGTGCACACCCACAAGGGAGTCCTCTCTTCCCTCTACCTAAAAGGGAAGGTTGCAGCCTTACACATCCCCCCAGCAATAATGATAAGACCAGCTTGAGGTGGTTAAGAGTATGGCCCTTCCCCTCTAGACCAGCACCCATTTCACAGATTTAGAAGCTGCTCTTAAGAGGTTACAATATTAATAGAATCTTCCTTCTGCCAGCCACCTCTGGACCCAACTCTCTGGATTTCTTGTCTCCTGCATAGTCAGCTCTCCCAGGCTATAGTCACAAGTTCTCATTGTGTGGGAGTTGAAGCTGTGACCATCCTGGGTGGTCCCACTTGAGTCTCCATCTCAGAAAAGGCTAACCTGATGGGCCCAAGGTTTTCCTCTCCAAAAATACAAAATCATGTTTGCCAAAGAAGCCAACTCTCACCAATGCAAAAATAATGCAGATGTAGCCACTTACTAATTTCTAAAACAACACAGGCTCTTAATGAGTAAGGATTTCTGTATTTATATTATGCAAAGTCAGAGTAGTGAGTTTGGCTCTAACAGAAAGCATATGAAAAAGAAAACAGGAGCACTAGATTAGACAGGATATAGTGCACATATATAAAAAACAGCCTAGACTGCCTTGCTTTATTGGTCAGACGCTTCTTTTCTTACAGCATTACATTTAATTCCAAAAGACATTAGAATTAAAATCACATAGACTTATGCAAAATTAACTAGCTGAGGGAGCTTGCAAGTCTAAAAGGATACTTGTAATAAAGTTAGTTCTCTGTGGGTATGCCTGCTGATAAATTTTATGTCCACTCACATTAAAGAGACCTACTTCCCTACAGTAAAGAGCAATGAAAAATAGTGGTACTTAGGCATCTCATTAGCTCGGCAGGTTAAGCACCAATGAACAGCAGGATATAATTAATAGGGTCAAATATCAGGGGTTTTAAATGGATTAATTTGTAGCCACCAAATGGACCTTATTGAAAATTAACTCTTAATTATTTCTAATGACATATATACAGTATGCGTGCACATGTTGGATAAGTAGTGGGAGTCCTTTAAAATCCTCACCACCTAATGTCAGTGACAAAACCTGCCCAAAACTTTAGAGAAAGATGAAGCTTCTATCAAGTTCACTGAACTTAATTCAATTCCCAAGTGGGATCTACAAAGCAACTAAGTTTTAAGTAGCAATAATATAAACAACTCTATGCTATCAGGAAACTATAACGTAGTAGCTTCAAGGAATGTATTATGTCACAAGTTCACTCTGCATGCTATTTTCTGGCAAAAATTAACCCAAGGGCTTTCTCACAAGCCAGTCCAAAAAGAAGACAGAGAACATATGTGTTTGAACTTCTGATTTATTAGGCCTCTAGGTAAAACTCTTTAGAAAACTAACCATTAAAACATATACAGAGCTCTGCCTGAATTGACAGTCTAGAAAGGGTTTCTAGCCTGGTCCTCTGGCCAACTTTATTTCTCCTGTAAAATGGGGTTACTCTGTAGGATGACATTATATAATCTAAGAAATAATACCACTTAACCTGAGTCAATTTATCAATCTATTAACTAATATCTCAAGTCTGGAGCTTGAGTTCTAGAGAGAAAAGTTTGAGGTAGTCTCTGGATGCGTATGACACACCTGTTACCATTTTGTGTTTCTGTAACTCCAGGAAGATAGAATGAATGCTTTGAAGACTTCAGCAGCTTTATGAGATAGCTTGGAGCTATCATCACTACGTTTCACAGATAATTACACAAAGTAGAATTCAAGGTTTGAAACATTCTTACCAGGTGCAAACATCTCAAGTGAGTCAGGTTTTAAAACACATTCCAACTGAGCGAAGAATCAGGTTTTGAAACTGGTTTCATTCCACATCTGTGAGCTTTGGCAGCCCTCTATCTTGAGTCTGCCTTCTTGGAATTCCTAAGCTTGGCCCATTCTGCTGATCCCAAATATTCAGGTCTGAGGGGTTTCTAGGCCAGTGAAGCTGATAAACTAAGGGCTTATAGTAGCTATAAAAACCATCCTTCAGAACTTGATAAGACGAGGTCTCCAGGGTGCTAATGCTTATTTTTCAAGTCACTGGAACACAAGCGAATTAATTGTTAACTGTTTTTACCATGAGTCTGTACTGGGAATGCAGAGATTCAAGAATTGCCCTTACAGTAGCTTCCAGTAAGGTACGATTTGTGCTGTGGGAGAAATCTTAAGCATGACCTCATCTGGACCAGTTTCAACTTAACTTTCAATTTGTTTGGGGCTAAACATCTGAAATCCCAACAAAAATCTGGACAGAATCCAGTTTGTGACCAGATTGAACTCAAAATATGACACCTTACTCAAAAAAAAAAAAACAAAAGCAGAAATCTTGTAAGTTTCCTAGGCTGTTCAGTTGCAGACAAAGAGGAAAAAGTAGAACTGTGTGACCAAGTGACAAACAAACCGGCATATGGGGAGCTCCCTGGGGGGCACTCAATAGATTCCACTGTTCCTGGAGGCAGACCCCTTGAATGGTCCTAAAGAAGATGTGGCTGACACTCAAACCTGAAATGTTCCAGGGATCACAGCATAGGCCAGAAAGGAGAGGGGACAGGTGGATCCATGTTCACGTGGCCAAAAGAGAAGTCTGAACAAGAAGGACAGATAGATATGAAGGATCTTTTGCCAACATAGCAAAGAATTTCTCTCTGTTCAAAGAGGCTCTGGGAACAAAGGCCCATCTAATTCTGGAGGTCTTGGCCTCAGATAGCATCTCAAATCTCAAACACAAATAAACCTGGTAGGGCAATGTATGTGTGCCACATGGATTCAGAAAAGGACAAAAATGCAGGATAAAAATTCCAGGTAAAGTAGAAAAATCAGCCAGAGGAAAAACTGCAAAGACGATTTGTAGCAGCAGCCATACTCTACGTTTTAATTCCTAAGCAGAATACACATGAGGTCAAAGATGAAGGATTTATCAAGCTGAATCTTTGGAATTTCCCTCTTCTCTCCTCAAAGAGTCCTCCCCATAGGCTATTAACACTAAGAATGGCCTAAAAGTGTGGAAACTTGAAGTGAGAGGTGACATGCTCTCCTTGTAAATTTACCACCACCACTAAGAAATAAATGTAAGCTGTTCACTTGCTTAGTGTCTCACTTGCTGCAAGGTTAGCACAAACTATGCAGCGCCTATGAGCTTGAGATCTGAGTACTGTGCTTGGCTTGGCTTTATTCATTCATTCACTGAGGCAACTGAATACCTACTGTGTTTCAGGCACTGTGCTGGGCATCGGGGACACAGGGTGGGGACTAGGCATAGAGCTGCCCTCTCAAAATTTATTGTTGTGAAAAAATAAAACAGAATTACAAACAAATGTAAAATTGCATCTATGATAAGC
The DNA here is from genome assembly GCF_006542625.1 of Nomascus leucogenys. NCBI lineage: Eukaryota > Metazoa > Chordata > Mammalia > Primates > Hylobatidae > Nomascus > Nomascus leucogenys. The sequence goes on from NC_044381.1 coordinate 24,496,852, forward strand.
GCTCTGAAAGACAGTGCCTACAATAGGAGAGTTTGGGCTACTCAGGGAGGTCAGGGGAGGTTTCCATGAGGAAGTGAAAGCTGAGCTGCCCTCTGAAATCTGGGAAGTGAACTAAGTCACAAAGGGTGGATAGAAGGCTGTTCCAGGCAGGAGAACCAGCACGTAGAGACCCTGAGATGGGAGTGAAAGAAGTGAGGACAAGAGAGGACAATTAGCAATGGAGGCTGAAAATGCAGAGGACACACAAAACTGTCCTGCAGAGGTAGAAAGAGGCTGGGATGTGGCATCACTGGCTTCGGTGGCTAGGATGGGGTAAGGGGCTCGAGGCGGAAGAAGTGTCTGAAGAGGCAGATGGGGCCAGATCATGTAGGTTTGGGTCTTAAATTTCAAGTGTCATTGAAAGAAAGCATAAGGGATGGGGCTGGGGAATGACGTGGTCTTGTTTTTCTGTCCTAATAGTGACTTGCTGGTCTACCTAAGCCTCCACAAGTCTAGGAGTTGAGCATCTGTTTCACTTGCACTGGGCCCTGGCAGTGCCCAATGGGGAGGGGAGGGCAGGGGAGGGGAGGGGAGGGGTGGAGAGGAGGAGAGGTCCAAGCAAGGACTTTGGGATAACAACTCCATGGCCCCAGAAAAGCCAAGCCTAAACTAATTTATTTACTTTTGAATGTCTGATCTTTTTTTCTTGGCTTAATCTTTCAAAAGCCAGCTCTGGAGGTAACACAAACAAAAAACATGCAATGGCGACAACACTGGAGGACAAATATATTCTCTGCTTAAGTTTATACTCTAATATTTAATACATATTAATAAATCCCTGTATTATTTCTGAACACATTACATCGAACAGCTCAGTAAATATTGTCTAGAATACAGAAGTAAGCCTGATCCCATTAAGCACTATTCCATTAATAAGGATAGTCCTGCTTTCAGATGGTATCAGATTAGCAATGGAGGCTGAAAATGCAGGAGACACAAAACCATCCTGCAGAGGTAGAAAGAGGCTGGGATGTGGCATCAAGATCAAACCTAGATCAAAAACTGGTTTCAAATCTTGGTTTTGCACCTGTTCACTGTTAAGACAAGCTGCTGGACCTCTTGGAGCTTCAGCTTCCTTATTTGAAAATGAGACGAGAGTGTGGTCCTTGGAGTGTCACAGTGCTAAATGAGATCACATATGCAACATGCACAGTGCAGTGCCCATCAGCAGCAGCTCTCGTGGTGCCAGACGCATTGGTGGTGGCAGGAGTAATCTGGGAAGACATCCACAGCTCCTTGGGGACCAGTGATCCAACAGGCTGCCTCGCAAGTGGGTCATATGTTATATCCAAAAGGAAAGGGAACAGTGAAAAGGAAAATGTTTCATACAGAGGATTTCCCAGATTAACCTCTGCTGAAATTCCTTTACTTACATTTGAAAGCATGCAAGCAGCTGCAGATGGTTTCAGGCTGGCCCACAGAAGCCAGCTGTGTTTCCCCTCCAGAGAGGCCGTGGGAAATGACAGCAACAGCTGCCCAGTGATTTCCAGTGAAAAAAGGCGGCCGCTGTTTGCACCTAAAAGCACGTGGCTTTCTTTGTCTGCCTTGGCCTAGGTCATCCATGGAGACGCGCCGATATATTTCCCTAACCTCTACTTGTCTTTCAGCCCCTGAAAGCGTGTGACTACCTTTGTCTGCCTTGACCTGGGCCATCCATGGAGACGTACTGATACTAATATATTTCCCTAACCTCTATTTGTCTTTCAAGCAGATGAGAAAGTAATAAGGAGAGAGAGATTAACTCCCAGCAAAGGTTCTGGCTACACTGATGGGAGTAGGTGGCTAAATTTCTGGACATCCACGCTTGGACACTCAGGAGTGGAGTGGAGGGTGCAGGACCCCAAACACACACAGCAAACCTCCCAGGAGCAGCCCCACATCCTGCGTGTCTTACTTTTTAAAATTTCTGTCTTAGCAAGTTTTGATCCCTAACAGGAGAGAAAAGGCTGACGCGGGGATAAGACCTGGTAAAAAGACACACACATGCGCAACAGCCCCCAGACGCATTGCAGAGGCTTGGTAGCTCTCAGGAGCTTCAAATCCTAGAAGATGTTCACTCTAATCTCTATTCACATTTATCCTATTCTAGATTTCCAGAAAAAGTCTGAACATCACTTTGATATGAGGAGGCATCCCATCTTGGTTCTGGGAATGTTCTCCTCCAGGCACTCACCTCCCCAGAAGTCACCCTCGGCTCACTCAGCAGAGGTGTCAGACTCTTGCTGAATCCACAGACCAGAATCTTCAAGTCAGCTGGGGGTATCCACCCCTTTTCCAAGTTGGGGGGGGTTTGGGCCAGTGTCACATGTCTTTGTCATGTGCCCACTATAAGAATATCCCAGGAATTGTACTAGTTATCCAGAAGGATCTCTACAAAGACACTTGACACAAATTTTAAACACAATCCCCCTGATGCGAAAGAGCCCAGCTGGCCTTCAATGGGTCGGGGAATAATTTGGAGTTGTTACATATCAGAGGCCAGGTGACATGGTTTCCTGCCTTTCTTAGATACAAGGAGCTTTCTATCTGGGACATAGCAGAGAACTGGCAGTTAAGCCTTCCATTTCCAAAGGCTTTTCTCAGACCCCTACCTCACCCCATGGACACAAAGGCCTTTGTGGGGGAAGGGAATCACCATCTTATGGAACCAAAACCTGAGCCCATTTTTCATGAAAGGCTTTTGCACTGTTATGATAAGCCACCTCTGTTGCTTCCCCTATGTGACCAAGAAAAGACTAGGTTCAGAGACAAACGCTGAAACATGTAGACAGGTATCAGCCTCCTTCTAGAAGTGCAGGGGGTTGCTGCACATGTCGTTACCACTGTCTCAATCTTCCAGGACGGCAGCAAGGCAGCCTCCACCTTTTCCTAAGCCCAATAATACCCATGCTGCCTTTTTAAACCTTTGCTTGGGTTAAGGTTGAATTTCTCACCCTTGGTAAATCAGATGTATAAAAGGCTTGAGGTTGTTTGCTGAAAGAAATCTATTCTCCCATAAATAAAATATTTATGTTTATATATATATATAGACACACATACATATGCATATATGTTTAAGACACACACACACACACACACACACACATATATATATATGCATGTTATATATGGGAATTGAATAATTTTCCTCTGACCACCCCGTCCCCCTCCAGCTCTCGGCTTTCAGAGCTCAATTATATGCCCCAGATGCTACAGTCCTAGAAAATGAGAAAGGAGGGAACAAAGCTAAAAGGTACTTACAACTGGCTTTGTTCCTACTTACGAGAAATATAAATCGATCGAAAGCCCTCTCCATCATAAAAGCACAAACTGACTATGATTATTACCTGCCGTGTCCAAGCAGTTATAGGGCAAGCTATGTGGCCACTTTTCATTTTTCAGATTTTGTTTTCTCGGGACTCCTAAACTGATTCATGCAAATCAAATGAGATTTCATAATAGACTTTGCTACAATTCCACCCCCTGGGGGCAATCTATTCATTAAATGTCAGTGAGGTAATGCCACCCATCTGCTAGGAAAAGCCTGTGTTGTCTGGGCTGCTGAAAGAAAACTATGCTTCAAGTTCATCTTAGGGAAATGGATGGGCTGGCAGCTTGTACCTTCTTATGTATCCTTCCGAAAGATAGTTGCTCAGACCGCCCAGAAAAACACCTCATTCATAGCTGCCTGGAAACTTGAGTCATTTTTTCCTGATAGTAATTTCACTGGTTCAGGGAAAGCCTTTTCCCTTATCCTAAGTACCAGATGTCAGTAGAAGGAAGAAATCCCAGAAGAAAGCATGTGGCAGAGAACACACAGCAGGCTGCCAGGAGCAGAAGGCTGCAGGGTAACTCTGGATGCACCATGGTTTCTATTACTATAGAAATGGATTCTGTAGGAAAAACAGCATTATATTTCTAAGGCACTCCTCTCTTCTTATATAGCCTAGATCTTTACACATGGCTGTGAATCTCAAGAATGAGTAAGATTTTCTTCCCTGTGAGGACAAAATTTGTTATTAGTTTTTGGTAGTGGTGGTGAGCAGAAAAATCTTTAAAGACTGTCCATGTCTTGAAATAAGAAGTGAACATTTTTAAATGCCAAAAACAGGGGAATTGAAAGTAATCACTTAACTGAAAAAATCTAACTGAAAAATATGTGTTTTACATCCAGAGCTGGGGGAAAGAGGAAGGATGGGGTAGAAATGTTGGCCTGTTTTTCATATAGTGAATTTATATAGGTTATTTGTGATATATTTGTCTGAAGTCTTGGAAAATGTGGAGGTGTGTGGAAATGAGAATACTTGCGGAGAGAGGTGGTGAAGTAGAATGCCAAGGTCCTTAGGTCACATCACGATTCTTTCTTAAGTTAAACTTTGGTTCTATACCAGGACAGAAAGCGACTTTAGTTTCCAATCTGGATTGCGATCTTCATTTGGATCCCTGACAGTTTGCAAAGAGCCTGGCTGATGTGTCAGAGGACTTGAGTTCTACAACTATCTCTGCCATTCACTCACCTTGAGCAAGTCACCTGCTCTAGGCCTCAGTTTAAATGAGCTGTGTCCAGCACATAATAGGTAATCAATTAATTTTTTTAAAACAGCTTCATTGAGATATACTTAATTTACATACCATTGAATTCACCCTTTTAAAGTATACAATACATTAGTTTTCAGTATTTTCACAGGCTTGTGCAACCATCACAGTATGCAGTTTTTGTTGAATAAATGAATGAATGGATTGGAAGTTTAAAGGTAACATGGCTTTAAGTATCAGGCACTTTTTATAAGTGAATTCAGGTAATCTCACATCTTCTGCAAATCTATGAAATTGGTACTATTATTGTCCCATTTTACAGAAAAGTCAACTGAGATTTGAGCTCAGGCAGTCTGGCTGCAGAGCCAGCATTCTAAACCAGTTTGAAAATTCTGTGATTCTGTTAAAAGAGGCTGACATCATGACTCATTTATTACATCATTCATGCTATGAATAAAAATATCAATAGCCTTCCCATTTGCATTCATGATGAACTTGCTGTCCTGCACTCCCTCCACCCCCCAAAAAAAATTCTGTTTCCCAGAAAAAAGCAGGAAAAGCAGAAAGACCACTAGACTGTACACCCCTAGGTGCGGGGATGCATCTCCTCATTTTGGACACATCTTATACATGGTGGAATCACAACAGAAGACTGGCTAGTATGAAAAGAACATTACCTGCCATGCACCATATATGGGCCACCCCAACATCCCCACCAAGGGGACAGAAGAAAGAGCCAAGGCCAGGTGTGATGGCTTACATCTGTAATCCCAACATTTTGGGAGGCTGAGGTGGGAAGATCACTTGAGCCTAGGAGTTTAAGACCAGCCTGGGCAACATGGTAAGACCCCATCTTAAAAAATAAATAAACAAATAAATAAATAAACAAATTCAGGCATAATGGTGCACGCCTGTAGTCCCAGCTACTTGGGAGGCTGAGATGGGAGGATCGCTTGAGCCCAGGAGGTTGAAGCTACAGTGACACATGAACCTGCCACTGTACTCCAACCTGGGCAACAGAGCAAGACCCTGTCTTATAAAGACAAAAATCAAAACAAACAAAAAACAGCAAAAAAAGATAAAGAGCTAGGTGCCTTTGGCAGATTATTAAACAGAATCTAGATCCAAATCACATTAGCCATCACCAGAGCCAGAGGCCTTTGGACCTGATTCTGACATTAATCATGCAGTTTCCTTTTTGGAACAGTAATAATAAATGGGTCAGGATAAACCAAGGAGAAACACCTCACCCTCCATACATAGAAAAGGGTATCATGGAACTGCACAGCTCACCTCACTCGGACACATGCATGTGCTTGTAGATATCACAGGGCTGATGATTCAGTGACTTGATTGAACAGTGTTGCACAATTAAGCTGGCAGGGATGAGGGGAAGACTTAGAGATGGGCTACTTCAACATCATGCCAGTCCCAGCCCCAAAAGAGGACAAGAAGTGGCCTGGCCAAGATGGTCCCACTCTAGGAACTCAATACTCCCTCCTTCTAAGACCCCTAACAACTATCACTTTTCTTCTGCTATGGCCAAATGTGATTCAGCCTAGAAAAAAGCCAAAGTCCTAGTGCCCAGAAAATAGCACAAGATGGGGAGGAGGCAATGGAAGGGAAGAATTAATGCAATATATTTTCCTGCTTAGAAAGGTCTTCTTCCCCGTCTCCTACCTGCTTTGTGCAATTCCCTAAGGACAAAAAGGCAATTCTTACGCTTGACAGCAGGCCATATGTGATCTGCTTTCATAGCTGAGGGTCCATGTGAAATTCCAGGGTTAAAAGGAAACCCAGGCAGAAGCCTGAGTGGCTGAAGGGGAGCCGGCTCCTTTCTGTTTCTAAGGCATTACCACCAACCAAAACACAAGCAGCTCAAGTTGAAGGCGGGCCTCCCCTCCAATCCCCAGTGAAACTCACAAAGATAACAAGATTGTGCAAAGCAAGGCTGTGGTGTCTTCTTAATCTGAAATATTCAATAACTAAATAGGTTTCCATCCTACATCATATATTCAGGATGACCCACTTAGACAATGTCCCTATTGACATGGTTTTCAGAGACATCGCCATGGGGATTTTCTGAGGTTTTCTGGCCGTCCCTTGTTCCTAGGCAAAAGTCCCAGGGCACAAGGGAACTGCTGCTTTGCACTTATACTTGGCATAAGAAAAAAAGCCCAGCCGCCAAAACGGGGACTTAACATTCCTTATTCCTGATCTCAGAATCGTTGCTTTCTGATTTTGTTTTCTTTCCCATCAAATGTTACCAATCCAGAGTACTACACATATGGTAGGGGGAAAATGTAATGGTCAGAAGTGAGGGCAGAAGTTTTTGCCAGAGGCAGCCAAATAATGTGGCCAGGCCACCCAGTTCACCATTCAGAATGTAAAATTGGACAATAACTTAGGTAAAAATTGAAAGCAAAAGAACTGTGCTAACAATACTTCTTTAATGTTTTCCATTATTTGCTACAGTAAACCCCAAGGCTCTTTTTGCAGAACAGTGAGAAGACAAAGGCATGGCAAGATAAAGGAGTGATACGGTTTGGATCTGTGTCTCCACCCAAATCTCATGTCGAATTGTAATCCCCAATGTTGAAGGTGGGGCCTGGAGAGAAGTGATTGGATCATGGGGGCAGATTACCCCCCATGGTGCTGTTCTGATTGATAGAGTTCTCACAAGATCTTGTTGTTTAAAAGTATGTAGCACCTCCCCGCCCCCCTTCTTCCTGCCCTGGCTATGTGAGGTGCTCACTCCCCCTTTGCCTTCCATCATGTTTGTAAGTTTCCTGAGACCTCCCCAGAAGCTGAGCAGATACCAGAACCATGCTTCCTATACAGCCTGTGGAATCATGGGCCAGTTAAACCTCTTGTCTTTATAAATTACCCAGTTTCAGGTATTTCTTCATAGCAATGTGAGAACTAATACAGAGAGCCTCAAGTTTAAGGCTACCTAGTGCAAAGATGAGTATGGCCTCCAGTTGCCTTGTTCATTGGTCACTATACTAAGAAAATGTATACAATCATCTTTAAACTATTCTCTCCTGAGGAACTACCCTACAGTGGGCATTGTGGTATTAGACATACAAAGATGCAGATCACACACATGGGCCTCAGCCTAGTGGTGAAGATAAGACTAAAAACAGATGCATCCAACAATGTTGCCAGTGCAATGGTAACCAGGGTTCTCGACAGTGGTACTATTGACATTTGGGGCCAGGTGACTCTTTGTTGGGGCTGCCCTGTGTGCTGTATGAAGGATATTTAGCAGCATCCCTGGCTTCCACCAACTAGTAGCACCCACCTGTCATGATAATCAAAAATGTATCCCAACATTGCCAAATGTCCCTTTGGAGACAAAATAGCCCTCGGTTGAGACCACTGGGAAAGACACACAAGGTATCATGAGAGTACAGAAGAGGAATTCTTAAGCCAGAGAGGCATAATCAAAGAATGCTTCTCAGAGAAACTGTCATCTGAACTGAGTCTTAAAAGATGAGTCTGGTCAACCAGAGAGGGATTCCAGGCAGAGGAGAGAGCATGAATAGTGAAGGAAACAGGGTAGTGTGATGCCCTCTAGACTATAAACAGCTTGTTGTAAGGTGCAAGGCAGCAGCAGGGGAGATGAGCCTGGAGAGGGAGATGGGCCCCAGATCCCAAATGTCAGGTTTCGGAATCTGGGCTTTATTCTAGATGCAATCACTCTTCACATGATTAGAGCAGCTATGCCAGCCTTGAATCTTCATGAATTCTCATTAAATGTCCCTGATAGCATTTCTATCCAAGACAATATTTCTGCTATTTCAGCAACGGTAATGTTGCTAAATTTTTGGTCAATTGCCAATCTCTGGTATTTTCTTTTTCTTTTGTCCTGGCTTTTTGTCCTTGAAGCCCATTTTCCCTACTCATTGATCCCTTGACAGGCACAGGACCAGTTCTCCTCATGCCCCATCAACCCATCTTAGCTGAGTCCCGCAGTCACTCGATTTCCACTATTTTCCTCCCAAAATATTACATCTCACATCCAGTAAACAGTTGTCATCTCATAAGCCATAAAACAATCAATCAACCAACTATCAATTCAACTATCAATAACCTTTGCTTATTTGGAAGGTTAGCCTAGGGTAGGTGTTTATAAAAATTATTTAAAAACAAAGACAACAACTGGCTACATGGCCTGAATGTCCCTGCAGAGGACATGTGTTTTCTTGATCTGACATACATGCCCCTTAATTTCCCTTAAAGAACCACCTCTTCTGCCACTCTCTACCTTCATTCTGCACTGTGGTCTAGGGGGAGCCCTCACTCCTTCAGCTCTAGGAGTGAACAGGTGACCTAAGTCTGACCAATGAGAGCACTGCCGCTTACCCCCACCCCTTCCCTGGGGGCCATAAGGAGCAGGAGAAGCAATCAGAGCCCATGAGACCCCATTCTGAGACTTGTTGGAACTGTACGGAATTGAGAAAGTAGAATAAAAGCCAGAGGCTGCCGTCAGTCACCTTGATACAGGAAGCAAGAGTCTACCAGAGAATAGAACCAACACAGAGGGAAGCACAGCTGAGTGGGGAAAGAGAGAGGCTGATAACGTCCTTTGAATTTCTGGATACCACAATGCCTCAAGGCTATCCCTCTACCTTTACCTTTCAGTGATATTAGTCAATAAATTCCCCTTATAAAGCCAGTTTGAGTTATACAGTGTACAGTCCTTCTACAGCATTTCACTGCCCTTAAAACCACACAGAACTAAGCTCACTTAAAAAAAAATACTAAAGTGCAAAAAGTTGACTTTTTTCACTTTCAGTATATTCTTTTCACTAAAGTATTTATTACAAATTTCTTTGGGTTTAAAAAAGCATATAATACATTATACAATTCTACATTCATTAATTAAAATACAAAGAAACAGTATTCAGATGGTACAATTTTCCCATTTATAACTTTGAGAAAAGGATAAGTCAATCAGATCTTACTTTTTTTTTTTTTTGAGATGGAGTCTTGCTCTGTCACTCAGGCTGGAATGCAGTGGCGCAATCTCAGCTCACTACAGCCTCCACCTCCGGGGTTCATGTAATTCTCCTGCCTCAGCCTCCCAAGTAGCTGGGACTACAGGCATGCACCACCACACCTGGCTAATTTTTGTATTTTTAGTAGATATGGAGTTTCACTATGTTGGCCAGGCTGGTCTTGAACTCCTGACCTCAGGTGATCCTCCCGCCTTGGCCTCGCAAAGTGCTGAGATTACAGGTATGAGCCACTGCAACTGGCCGGATCTTACTTCTGACATGTCAGGCAACCTTTCACATGAAAAGTGTCAGACATAGCTGTGCTATTTGTTACAAAAGGGCTTGGCTCCATCTTCAGAAGTGGTAGTAAACTTGATACTCAAACATGCCAATAGAAATTTGAAGCAAAATATATTTGGGGGATCATGGAACTGTTCTCTATCTTGATTGTGGTGATGTTTCCTCAACTGTAAGCATTTATCTAAACTCATAGAGATGTAGAGCAAAAAGAATGAATTTCACTATGTGTAAGTAAAAAATAAATAAATCTTGGCTGGGCGCGGTGGCTCACACCTGTAATCCCAGCACTTTGGGAGGCCGAGGCAGGCAGATCACGAGGTTAGGAGATCAAGACCATCCTGGCTAACACGGTGAAACCCCGTCTCTACTGAAAATACAAAAACTTAGCCAGTCATGGAGGCGGGTGCCTATAGTCCCATCTACTCAGGAGGCTGAGGCAGGAGAATGGCATGAACCTGGGAGGTGGAGCTTGCAGTGAGCGGAGATCGTGCCACTGCACCCCAGCCTGGGCGACAGAGCGAGACTCTGTCTCAAAAAAAAAAAAAAAAAAGGAAAAAAGAAAAAAAGAATAAATCTTAAAGATTAAAAAGCCCATCACACACACACACACACACACACACCCCAACCACCAAGGATCAGAAAAGCAACGAGGATCACACACATTATAAGTCAGCACATGTAAATTTCAGAGTTTTAAAAAGGAAGTTACCTCTCTTTAGTTAAGAGCGTTTTTTAAAACAATTTTTATTGACCGTGGACAATACCTGATTTTTGCGGACTTGAAAAAGCTCACACGTGCAGCTCCATTTTTCATTACACTACTGCATTATCACTACACTGATATAGACAGGATTGCAGTTACCTCCCCAATTCTTTGACTTCTAAGAGAAGCACACAAATACAAAACCTGCCCCAAACCCCTGCAAAGTGCTAAGTTCCTGACTAGAAGCAGGTCTGAAACAGAGCTCATGTAGTTGTTTTCAAACCCTAAGGCTATTCTTTAGCTTTACCCATGCCGACCTACGTTGTCAGCATGTTCAAGGTCAATGCAAAAAAATTTGAGCTAGATTTTAAAGCATAGCATGTATACCGTTCATGCATTCCCAGCTTAACAGCTATGTACCTAGTTTCTCCACAATGCATCTATCATTATTACTAAGGGGCTGAGAAATCATTACAGCATTAAAACATCAGGTAAAAAAATCCCAGAGAACATTTCTACTGATGCTTTGCCTCCTTGAAAAATGCTATATAAGTTGATGGTACTAAGGTACTACAGTAATTACTACAGAAAAATAAATAATTCACAATAAATTTAGAACTTGAAGCAGAATAGCATTTTTATAGACCTAGAGTTATTCTGCTTTAGCTCTCTTAAAGAAATGTTGGCCATGGGAACATACCATTAGCTTTTTAGAACTCCCAGAAACTGAAATGTTTGGGATGTGTTTTTCTTTCTGGGTGACTCAATGCCTTGAGTCCATAAATGCAATGTCCCTGAAGAATAAAAGAGAAATGTGCCTTAATGAGCTTGAGGCATGAAAGGTGTAAGTTCCCTCCGCAGCAAGCAAAAGTCCACAATAAAAGTAACTGAGACCTACCGTGAAGAGAGAGAACAGCATCCAGGTGGCAATCATGACCTAACTTTCCCTCCGTGATACCTGATCTTCAGAACCCACTGTGCCTACAGCTTCATCCTAGTTTCCCTTTCTTCAGTAGGACATCCAGTGTAACGACACAGGAACACAGCCCTCTGCCAGGTCACAGGATTTCAGGTGAAGCAGGACTGAGCTCGCATCCTGTACCTCCCCGCACGCACCTGGTGGACACTGCCCCAGGAAGCACACAGACTGCAATGTGAACCGGCCCGACTTCTCCGATTCAAAGTTACACTTTGGAACCATGTTACAGCCTTCAAGGGCAAATGAAACAGGAGTCGAATGTATTTACGTTTACACAGCTACTAATGATCAGATTACATTTTATCAGATCAATTATGATTTGACAAATACTAGCTGTTACTTGAATTCAAATGTAATAGGATAACATGCCCTGGGTAAGCAGTAGGCAGTTGTGGTTTTTTGTTGTTGTTGTTTTAGTTTTCATTTTTTAAAGTCATGATGACTTATAATGTAAACATCAGAAAGTGACCTTCAAGACTTTTCTCCTCCTGTAAAAGGCTGCTGGCTCTCCACGATAAGGAAGAGTCACTGGACACTGTTTACAGTAAAGAGAAGTAACACTATTGGTTCAAACAAAGGCACCTTTACAGAGAGGAAGAAAACCTGTTTAGCAAACAGGCAGGTGCAAAAAGGGATGAGCAGCTTGTGAAACACGATACAAAATGAAGTCAAGGCACAGGCGCCCCTGGTAATGGCGTGAGAATACAATTCTAGCCTCCTAAGACACAAAAGTCAAAATCCTATTTTTGTTAAGAATTGTGTTAAGAAGGGATTTTTTTAAACATTGTCCTGTCTTTAAGATTTTAGGTAAATTATGCTCCTGGTGTCAGAGTTAGGATGTCTGGCTCCCTCCTTCTAAGGCCAAGGGGTAACTTTGACCTCATCCACTGGCCCCTGGAATCAACTAGTACTTATCTCCATCTCAGGACTTGCTGTGGCCATGCCAAATTCCTTAATAAAGATCTTTTCATGGCTGGTTTTTACCTGCTTTATATTATCTCTAGAGATCATTTTCATTCCACTTTAAAACATTCTATCAGACATAGCTAGTCTTGGCTTCAGCCCCATTTTCAACAAGTGAAATTAAAGGAGGCAATTCTATGAAATGCATACATGTGCTCTCCAACAAGTGATCTAGTTTCCGTTTCTTACTGCTTCTCCCATCCACCTCCCCAGTGCCCTTTCTCCCCATTGCTCTGCACTGCCCCTTATGGTGCTCCTAGTCATAGGCTGGCTACTGACTACTTGAAATGTGGCCAGTGTGACTGAGGATCTGATTTTTAAAATTGTATTTAGTTAACTTAAATGCAAACTGTAGGCCGGCACGGTGGCTCATGGTGAAATGCCAGCACTTTGGGAGGCCAACACAGGTGGATCACCTGAGGTCAGGAGTTCCAGACCAGCCTGATCAATAAGGTGAAACCCCATCTCTACTAAAAATACAAAAATTAGCTGGGCGTGGTGGCTTGAAGCTGTATTCCCAGCTACTTGGGAGGCTGAGACAGGAGAATTGCTTGAACCTGGTAGGCGGAGGTTGCAGTGAACTGAGATCGCATCACTGCACTCCAGCCTGGGCGACAGAGTGACACTGTCTCAAAAAAAAGAAAAAAAAAAAGTAAATGCAAACTTTAATAGCTACTTGTGGCCAGTGGCTAGAGAGTGCAGCTAAATAGCTCTTTATTTTGAGGCAGGAGAATAGGGTCTAGAGGCAGGGAACCTAAAGCCAATTCACGCTGACTACCTAGAACTGAATCAAAAGGAAAACCTCAACTTTCCACACCAAAGTAACAAAAGGACCAGACTACTCTCTTTGCAAATCCCCCACCCTTTTTTTGCATGGCAGATGAAAAATTGAAAGTACCTCTGATTGCTCCCTTCCCACAACCAATCAGGTTGGCAGTGGGACAAATCTTCATTTGCATAGAACTATAACTTTGTAACTTCACTGCAGCCTCTGATTGGTTGCTTTCCACAATCAGATGTTTGCATAGGGTGTAGCTTTGTAACTTCAGCCTCTGATTGGTCCCCTCCTGCAACCAATCAGACTAATCATGAGCCACTACTTCATTTACATAGGGCATACACCAAGTAACCAATGGGAAATCTCTAAAGGGTATTTAAGCTCCAGAAAATTCTGTAACCAGTCCCTTGAGCAGCTTGCTGCTTGCGAAGGCACACCTTGTGGTGTGTGCTTTCATTTTCAGTAAATCTCTGCCTTTGTTGCTTCATTCTTTCCTTGCTTTGTTTGTGCATTTTGTCCAATTCTTTGTTCAAGACACCAAGAACCTGGACACCCTCCACCAGTAACAATTTGAACAGCTCTTTTTTGCAATTCAGAACCGTATAATACAAATGCTGTTTTCTCAGAGACCTCCTCCCTTGATCAGCACATCTAAGCAGCCTCCTCATTCCACATTCCCTTTCTTCCCTTCTCAGCACTTATTACCACTCCAAATGGCTCTGTGTTTGCTTCCCTCCTCTAGGATCTCAGGTCTCTGAGGACAGAAACCTCATCTGTCTTCCTCACTACTGTCTCCTACATGCCTAGAACAGTAACTGACGTATGGCAGACACTTAGTAAATATTTGTTCAGTCAATGAATGAAAGGAACCAGCTCACCTAGCCGGGGTGCTTCCTTGATGAAATGGGAAAAGAGAAATCCATGCAGCTTGGTTAGTAAATGGCTTTTTAAAAATCAGAACTCTGCTCCATGGAACCATGTTCTACACAGCATCCAGTTCTGCATTCAAATGACAAGGAAGTGAAGGAGCCTCCAAACCACGATAAGGCTGGAACCTTAGAGGTCATGGTCTTGGGACTCTCCAAGAATAGACACGAGGCTTCTCTAATAGAGTGGGGAAGAGCCACCTCTGAACAAATGACTGTAACTGTGAAGACCTGCAAGATTAGTCCCAGCCCTACTGGGAATGAGCTGTGTCAGGTACTGCACAGTGATCAAGACAAACGTGGTCCTCAAACCTTTGGGGCCTCTCCGACACATCAGACACATTAATAATATTAAGATGATGCATTAGTTCTGTGACGCTCTTGATGGACAGCACAAAAGGGGACACCTTTCTCCTCCTGGGGTAATCAAGGAAGGCTTCTCAGAGCAAGGGCTGATAAAGCTGAGTCTTGAAGTGGGGTAGAGTTAGCCATGTTTGAGAGAAGGACCAGCATGGTGGAGAGAATTGGGGGTTGGGTGTGACAGGGAGATGTGAGATAGTTAGTCCAGGCAGGAAGGATAGCAAGAGCAAAGTCATCTGAGGTATGGAATGGTGTAGTGTTTACAGAGAATTGCAATTACTCTGGTTTTACTCTAGTGTAAAGAGTGAGGTCTGGAGTGGCAAGAAATAAAGCCAGAGCAATGGGTAGGGGGTCAAATCATTGACCACCTAGGCTTTGAATGCTGAGGATTTGGGGTCTTCTTCCTAGGGCAATGGGTGAGAGGCTTTAAGAAGAGAGATGAAATGACTATCTGTTTTGTAATGATTTTCATGACCCTAGAGATTAACTGGGGGCAAAGAAACTGGAAAAGTACGTAACACTTGAAACAAATACACTCTGCAGAACAGGGATGGAAAATACTGCCCCTATGTCCAGAAACCTGATGGTGTAAACTGGGCCAAAAGTGATATGGCTGCCAAAGACAGGTTGAGAGTCATGTCATTTAGACTGACTTTGCAACTTAATGCATGTGCATGTACACACACGCACCTATGGGGTCATGAGCCCAATGCCCACGGGTACAACAGTAATAATCAGTGGAGCCCCAGCAAGAAATGCCATCTTGGAAAGTCAGCAAATGGTACAAGTCATTCTCTGCAGCTTTTCAAGGAACTGCCTCTGTGTAGGTCTGATCAAGCATGCTTTAGATTAAAATCCAGTAAACATTTATTTGGTGCATGCTATGTGCTGGGTGCTCTCATTGACATTAACTTCTTTAATAATCATAGTATTAAGCACATCTCTTAGACCCTTTATACTGCCCAGACATCTGCATATAGATTGCTTTTCTTTTTTATATTTTAATCAATTTTTACCTTCATTAGATTAAAATGGAAATAGCAAGCACATGGTTTTTAAAAATCAAACAGAGTTTAAGGGTTAAATTGTCAAACAAGTGCCTCACACCCTCCCACTTCTCAGTCTTATACCACTTGCAACTCTTTGTAGTTTTTTTTTGTTGTTGTTGTTGTTTTGAGATGGAGTCCCACTCTTATTGCCCGGGTGGAGTGCAGTGGTGCAATCTCGGCTCACTGCAACCACTGCCTCCCGGGTTCAAGCAATTCTCCTGCCTCAACCTCCCGAGTAGCCGGGATTACAGGCACACGCCACCATGCCCAGCTAATTTTTGTATTTTTAGTAGAGATGGGGTTTCAACATTTTGGCCAGTCTGGTCTCAAACTCCTGACCTCAGGTGATCTGCCCACCTCGGCCTCCCAAAATGCTAGGATTACAGGTGTGAGCCACTTCACATGGCCTGTAGTTATTTCTTTTTGGTACTTGCCACACTATACTACATATGATGTTTAGGCTATCTTGCTTTCTATTTATCAGTTTTAGGCATTATCCATTGGCATACCCCTCAGCTTGTCCTCCCAATATTTTTATTTACTTCACAAATTTATTATTCAGTGTTTATTATTAGGTTCATATACATTTTGTGCACTAAAGACTTACAGAGTATATTATGTTTTCTTGTCTAATTTTCTGGGGGTTTTTCCTCTGAAGTTAACTATATTCCTCAATTGCTTAGTTCTCTACTTACATATTGCTAACTCGGCCCAAAGTTCCAGATCTGTGAAACATCACGGTAGCATTTTCTACATCAATACATCAAGAAATCCACCTGTTCCATTTTGTCCCACAGCCATGGGTCTTCCTGCTCCAGTCTTGCTTAGTTGACTGCTAGACTTTATATTCTCTTGAGTTTCTATATCCCTGGTTTACTGTATCCCACCTCTTATACTTTTTCAACTTACCCCTTCACCTTGCTGGAGCATATCCTCCAGTACCTTTCCCTTTCCTTTATCCACATTCTCTTTAACCTTAATTACTATTTTTTATTAAAGACATACAGGTACATAGTTTAAAGTGCCTAATAGTTCTATGGATTTTACAGAAAACAACTATTCCTATAGGTCACCACCTCAGCCTGCTTCCCTCCAATTTTTCCTCCCAAGAGTAAGTACAACTGGCCCTCTGCCTCTGTGGTTACACACTGTAGACTCAACCAACCACAGATGGAAAATATATTTTTTAAAGTATGGTTGCATCTAGGCCGGGCACGGTGGCTCATGCCTGTAATCCCAGCACTTTGCGAGGCCGAGGCGGGCAGATCACGAGGTCAGGAGGTCAAGACCATCCTGACTAACACAGTGAAATCCCATCTCTACTAAAAATATCAAAAAAAAAATTAGCTGGGCATGGTGGCACACGCTTGTAGTCCCAGCTACTCGGGAGGTTGAGGCAAGAGAATCGCTTGAACCTGGGAGGCGGAGGTTGCAGTGAGCCGAGATCACGCCACTGTACTCCAGCCTGGGCAACAGAGTGAGACTCCATCTCAAAAAAAAAAGAAAAACAAATAAACAAAGTATGGTTGCACCTGTAGTGAACATCCACAGACTTTTTTTTGTCATGATTCCCTAAATAATACAATATAAAAACTATTTACACAGCATTTACACGGCATTAGTTACCATAAGTAATCTAGAGATCTTCACAGGTTATATGCAAATACTGCACCATTCTATATTAAGGACCATCTGTAGATTTGGGTATCTGAGGAAGCTCCTGGAACCAATCCCCCCATAGTTACCAAAGGTATCCTTGGTACTTTAACCTCTTTTAGGTAATTTTTGGTAACAATTTACATTGCTTCTTTGTGATTTTTCCATTGTTGGCATTATTTATTAACTTCTCAATATGGAGAATGATAATTTAATGGTTTTTCCTATCTACACCCTCACCATACGAGGGTACTCTTCCCAAAATAATTATATGGAAACTTTTAAAGATCAGTATTATAATAACATAACATTACTTTCAGCTAAGCCACATGGTGAATGATGGTCAATTTTCCTTTCCTGAACATCTTACTGTTTTCTTCAGGGTTAGTAACGGTATTTCCCCACCTTTGCTTAGTGTTTTAGCGCTTGCTAATTCAAGCCTAAACTTTTCCATCATATCTCTAAATCTCTTCTCATGACACCAAGATGCCTCACATATTCTATCAACTCCACCTTACAAAGGAAGTCACTTCCTGAGCCTCTGGCATACTTCAGGAGCACAGCGGTGAGCTAGGAGTTCCCGCCCTAGGCATCTAGAAATTTCCTCTGCCTCTCTCAGGTTGGATCTCCCATTTGCTCTACCGCCGGTTGTTTTCTTTCCTGGTTTACTCCCTCATCTCAGTGGACCATCTTCTCCACTTACTTTCTGAAAACTTGTTGTGCGTGAAATGCATTATTCTACCCTCACAAGAGTGTGATGGAATATACAATTCTAGTTTTAAAATCCTGCTCTTCCATGCTATCAAAGGCCTTGTTCCCATTGTCTTCTAGCTGCCAGTGTTGGTGTTAAGAAGTCAAGCCCATTTTTATTCTTGACTCTTTGTATGTGATCTATTTTATCCCCCTGGAAGCTTATAGGTAGGATCTTCTCTTTGCTACCAATGGAATTTTTCAACAAAACTTGGCAAGATAGAAAGCAGACAGATAAGTAGGAAAAAAAAACCAAACCAAACCAAAAAACAAAAAACTTTGCAGACTTAAAAACAAAAACAAAACAGTATCCTAGGCTGTCAATGGGGACGGCTGAGAATCAACTGATATCATCTAAAGAAGTGCAAAGGCTCAGAAATGTTTCAACATTATTAAAACAGACTAGGCCTCCTTATTTTAGCCACACACACCCTTGTATCCTAATGCCAAAAACCACACTGCTGTTGCCTCGTTTTCTGTTATCCTTGTGCTTATAGACTTACGCTTTTTGAAAAAAACTCCCCTAAGTGAAATAAGTTAGTACAGAAGGACAAATACTGTATGATTCCACTGATACAAGGTACCTAGAGCAGCCAAACCATAGAGACAGAAAGTAGAAGGGTGGCTGCTAGGGGCTGGGGGAAGTGAGGAATACAGAGTCATTGTTTTTGTTTTTTGTTTTTTTGCTTTTTTTGAGACCGAGTTTCACTCTTGTTGCCCAGGCTGGAGTGCAATGGCGTGATCTCGACTCACCACAACCTCCGCCTCCCAGGATCAAGCGATTCTCCTGCCTCAGCCTCCCAAGTAGTTAGGATTACAGGCATGCACCACCACGTCTGGCTAATTTTGTATTTTTAGTAGAGATGGGGTTTCTCCATGTTGGTCAGGGTGATCTCGAACTCCCAACCTCAGGTGATCCGCCTGCCTCAGCCTCCCAAAGTGCTGGGATTACAGGCGTGAGCCATCACGCCCGGCTCTACAGAGTCATTGTTTAATGGGTACAGAGTTTCAGTTTGGGAGGATGAAAAAGTTCTGGACAAATATGTTGGGAACGGTTACACAATATGTTCAGTACTTAACACTATGGAACTGTACACCTAAACATGATTAAAATGGTAGGTTTTATGTTGCATACATTTTGCCACAAAACCAAACCAAAAATTCTCTTTGTATCATTTAAATGAGGTTTTGTTTGGTGGTAGGTGCAAGTAGATGCCTGTGTTCAATCCACTATCTTCATGCAGAAGTTTTTTGTAGATGAGATTTTTCCCCTTATTTCTACTCTTTAGGCCAGATCAGCCGTTCTAAACTTTAGGGTACATAAGAATTAATTTTTACAAAGGGTTCTGACACAAAACTACTGGTTGTTTTTGTATACTTTATTTTATAGGTGATCTCAGGGGTGATTTTTATACCATATCAGGTTTCACTTCCTACGGTGTTTTAGAGCCTGACCCTCTTATGCTAAGATGCCACTGCTTGACTGGGTGCAGTGGCTCAAGCCTATAAATCCCAGCACTTTGGGAGGCTGAGGCGGATGGATCACCTGAGGTCAGGAGTTTGAGACCAGCCTGGCCAGCATGGTGAAACCCTGTGTCTACTAAAAATACAAAATTAGCCGGGTGTGGTGGCACACTACTGTAATCTGCTTGAATCTGGGAGGCGGAGGTTGCAGTGAGCCAAGATCACGCCACTACACTCCGGCCTGGGCAACAAGAGCGAGACTCTGTCTCAAAAAAACAAAACAAAACAGAAAGCCACTGCTTGCACTACCTTGGGATATATTAAGAAAAGTATGAACCAAAGAACCGGAGAGGTGATGTTCTAGATCAGAACACAGGTTCCTCTCTTGACTGCACACATTAAAAGGTTGAAATCAGTGGCAAAGGGCTTTAACTATCAAATAAGAACACATATGGGGGAACTGGGGCAATTTAGCATGGTGAAGAAGGTTTGGTGAGTTGGGGGCTTTGGAGTGAGCATGAGAACCCCACCCCAAATCTCTAATATCGTGAGGGCTCTCACAGGAAAGAGGAGTTGCACAGAATTCTGGGAAGCCCCAGCAGGGACCCGGCACAGGCAGAGAAGCCACTGGCGATGAGATTCCAGTTTAAAAGAAGGGAGAGTTTCCTGTCGCTTGGGCTGGACTGCCTCTGGAGCATGAGGCCTGGTGGCTGGCAGGAAGAGCCTTTGGGAAGCGGGTGCTGGGGCCTCGACTGGCTCACCTCTAAGAATTCTTTTAGCCCTGGGATTCTCTGTGAAAAGACTCATGTTCATAGAACATTGACCCAAGCAGTAAACAAAACACCACACCCTGCCAGGCCAGAGAGTAATGTGGTATGTTCTATTTTAAGAACACAATCCACTAAGAAACACAGACATCTAAAAAAAGGAATCTATGTTTACAGGCAACATGCAAGCCACAATTCTAGTCCCACCCCTGCCTTTCCAAAATCTCTCTTTTTAACAATGTAAATTCCAAAATGTAAACAACAGTAATTCTCAATGAAATGCTCTGGTGTGAGTTGTGAATTTTTTCCTCCTAAGAAAAAATATCTTTCGATACATCACTTTTCAGATAGGAAAACCTTCAAGTTGAACTAAGTTGATTGATTTTTCCAAAATACACACCTTCTCCTATTTACTCAATGTGCATATTCTTTCTGTAAGACCCTCAAAGCAACAACTGCATGTTACCAGGCTGAAGCAGTGCCTCTTCCTACTTACTGCATTCACTTTAAAGACGTATCTTTCATTCAGTCTCCGGAAGGATTCAAAATATTATAACACAAACCACGGATTATTGGACTTCAGTTCATTGGTTTCCTCTGAGAAGCTCAAAAATACTTTTAACATTTGGCCAGGCGCGATGGCTCACGCCTGTAATCCCAGCACTTTGGGAGGCCAAGGTGGGTGGATCACCTGAGGTCAGGAGTTCGAGACTATCCTGGCCAACATGATGAACCCTCATCTCTACTAAAAATACAAAAAATTAGCTGGTCATGGTGGCAGGTGCCTGTAATCCCAGCTACTTGGGAGGCTGAGGCAGGAGAACCGCTTGAACCTGGGAGGCGGAGGTTGTGATGAGCCGAGATCGCACCATTGCACTCCAGCCTGGGCAACAGAGTGAGAGACTCTGCCTCAAAAACAAACAAACAAACAAACAAAAAAATTTAAAAATTCAACTTATCACCTAAGTTAACAATGGGCGCAGCTTTTAGACAGAAGAATCAGAAAATCAGTTGGCTGACAGCAATTTCTACTTCCGCCATAGCACTCTAAGCACAGGTTTCCTGTGTGAGCCATGCAGACATTTTACATTGTGTTTCCCATCTCTTATTATACCTGACATCACACCTGTATGGTTTTGATGGTCTAGAATTATCAACCTTATTGGCAACTCCTATTAAATCTTCTCCTGATAACATAAGGCATAACGACGAAAAGAGATAAAATGTATGGTTTCTTCTCCCAAAAGTTCTCTTTCTCTTAGGAAAATAGAAGATACTAAAGACCTTAAAGCAACCTTCCCTGCCAATTTCCATCACTATCATTGGTCTCCTGGGATGCAGTCTTCAAATCACCAGTAGGTTAACAGTGGTGATAGATTACATGTTTATATCCCCAGGGCTGCCTGGCACCATGCCTAGCGTGTAGTAGCTGCTAAATGTACACTGACAAAACTGATGAACAGAAAGAACGAAGTTGATTTTTCAGATAGGGATCCTCAATCTTCTATTTTTTTTTTTGTTTTTTGAGACAGAGTCTCGCTCTGTCACCCAGGCTAGAGTGCAATGGTGCAATCTCAGCTCACTGCAACCTCCACTTCCCCAGTTCAAGTGATTCTCCTGCCTCAGTCTCCCGAGTAGCTGGGATTACAGGCTCCTGCCACCACGCCCAGCAAATTTTTGTATTTTTAGTAGAGACAAGGTTTCACCAGGTTGGCCAGGCTGGTCTCGAACTCCTGACCTCAGGTTTTCTGCATGCCTTGGCCTCCCAAAGTGCTGAGATTACAGGCATGAGCCACCATGCCCAGCAATCTTCTAATAAAAATCTGTATTTTCTCAGTAGGCAACAAGTACAGAAAGACAGATACATAGAATCATGCTCCGTATATACCTTCTAGACAGATACATAGAATCATGCTCCGTTTATACCTCTGCCCTCGTCATTGGCTGAATCATGATGATTTTTTTTCCCCAAGTCTTTTCCACACTATTCCTTGTGGGAAAACCCAGGGAGACTGAAGATTAACCTAACATCTCAGCTTGAAGATTTTTTTTTTTTTTGTTTTTGGAGATGGACTCTCACTCTGTCACCCAGGCTGGAGTCCAGTGGCACAATCTGGGCTCACTGCAACATCCGCCTCCTAGGTTCAAGCGATTCTCCTGCCTCAGCCTCCCAAGTAGCTGGGATCACAGGCATGCACCGCCATGCTTGGCTGATTTTTGTATTTTCAGTGGAGTGGAGGTTTCGCCATGTTGGCCAGGCTGGTCTCAATCCCCTGACCTCAGGTGATCCACCCACCTCAGCCTCCCAAAGTGCTAGGATTACAGGCGAGCTTGAAGATTAAAATAAGCTCTGTGTCCTCACGCCTCACTGTATACCAGAAAGATACATTCGCTTCCTATCAGATGAAATGTTGACCATAACCAGGAGATTTTTGAGGTACTTCATCAAATCATACAAAAGGGAAATAATATTTCTTGGCAGGCTAATAGGGAATAATCACTGAAGGAAGCAAAGTACTGATTTTAAAAGAAAACATCCTTATTTAGCCAAGGTTGAACTGCCCAGAGCGATATTTCAAATTAACTACACACGTTTCCTAAAATTAGTTGTCATAAGCAGTTGCTATTGTTGGACACCTTTGCCGACAAAGATCAGCTAAATGTATTTCAGCCTGAAAGTCAGGAGGCCACCACTGCCGGTTTCCACACCATGAGGAATGTTCTTGGAGCAGACACTCCATGTGTATCACCAGCTGATTCTTTTCTCGATTACAAAGGGAGGTTGTGTACTTTCGAAAGAACAAATTACTCAGCCATTACTGTTAATTATTTGAGTTAACAGTAGTATAAGGGTGCAAGTGAAATATCTTCCTGAATTTTTTTTAACACTTTTGAGACTATATAAAGTAATATAAAGGGGCATGATATCTGCAACTTATTTTTAGAAGGTTCAGAAAAAAATATTAAAAATTATACATCTGCATATAATATAGACATTTATAAATTATATAACATGTCAAATATGAGAAATGCTAACAATTAGTGAAGAGAAAACAAAAATTCTTTGTACTACTCTTGCAACTCTTTTCTACGTTTAAAATTATTTTAAAATGAAAAGGTAAAATATCTGAAATATTGCTACATGGGAAAATGCTCATGCTAAAGTGAGTAAAAACGTTAAGATACAAAAGTCCATTGTGAATAATGTCACAAGAATAGGAGCAGCTTTTACAGGAGCGACTATAGAGGTTAAAAGAAAGAAATAAAAAAAGAGAATGAGGGCAGTTTAAAATATACATATTAGGAAGAAATAAGTCTAAATGTTAAAAGGTGGCACGTCATTTCTGAGTGGTAAGATACAGATTGAGTTTTCTTCTTTTTATACCTTTTTATGTCTACATTTCTATAATAAGCATGCATTATTTTCATAAACAGGAAAAATGAAATATTAGAGGGAAATTATATGTTTTTATGAATTACATAAACATCTGATTCAGTTTTCAAACAATTTTATGTACTAGCTTGATAGTGGAATTTGAAGATAAGGCATCTAAACCCTAGATAAAATCCTGTTTACAGCAGCAATACCAAATTGGTAAATTTTACAACACATTAGAAATTATTTTCCATTCAAGCCTTAGAAGAGTAGGGGTGAACTACAGGTAGAAGAGTAGGGGTGAACTACAGGTCTGGTGCATGAAACAGCTGGCATACCAACATTGAGCCAGAATTTTTTCAAGATTGTCAATTGACAACAAAAATAATACTGCCTGCATTCAAGACACATTCTTCTAATTCATCTCTTAAGTGACTTCTTTTTTTTTTTTCTTTTTTTTTTTTTGAGATGGAGTCTCACTCTCACCCAGGCTGGAGTGCAGTGGCGCGATCTCGGCTCACTGCAACATCTGCCTCCTGGGTTCAAGAGATTCTCCTGCCTCAGCCTCCCAAGTAGCTGGGATTACAGGCACGTGCCACCACACCCAGCTAGTTTTTGTATTTCTAGTAGACACGGGGTTTCGCCATGTTGGCCAGACTGGTCTCCAACTCTTGACCCCAGGTGATCCACCTGCCTCGGCCTCCCAATGTGCTGGGATTACAAGCGTGAACCACCACACCCAGCCTATGTTGACTTTTTAAAAACTCATTTCTGGTTCTAAAAATTAGAATACTACATGGTGTGTGTATGTGCGTGTGTGTGTTTATAATTTTTTTGTGAACTATTGGAGTTTTTTTGCAGACATAATGCCCCATTATTCCTAATACTTCAAGGTACATTTTCTAAAAACAAGGACTTTTTCCACCTAACCACAGTCCAGCCTCAAAATCTTGTAACTGACATTGATGGAATTCTACCACATAAACCATAGGCCTAATGAAAATTTCAATCTTGGTCCCAATGAGGTTCTTACCAATAAAATGATCCAATCCAGCCTCCTATGTCTCATGTCTCTAGTCTCCTTCAATTTGGGGTACTTTCTTAGTCTTTCCTTGTCTTTCATGACTTTTACTTACTTATTTATTTATTTGAGATGGGGTCTCACCATATTGCCTAGACTGGCCTCAAACTCCTGGCCTCAAGGGATCCTCCCGCTTGAGCTTCCCAAGTAGCTAGGATTATAGGTGTGAGCTATCATGCCCAGCTGACTTGGGACTTCTAAAGATTATAGACAAGTTATTTTGTTGAACATCCCGCAATTTGAGGTTACGTGATATTTCCTCATGATTAGATCTAACTCATGCATTTGTGCAGGAATATCACAGAAGCAATGCTGTGTTTTCCTCTGTGCATCTCATCAAATGGTGCATGCTGCCAATTTGTCCAATTACTAATGGTGTTAGATTTGATTATTTGATTAGGGTGGTATCTGCCAAGTTTCTCTACTGCCAACTTACTACATTCCCTTTGCAATTCATATGTATTTTGTGGGAAGACTCACAAAGCTGTATAAATATCCTGGTGGGACAATATAATCATTAAAAAAGGTATACTAAGTAGCAATCAATATTCAGCCTCCAGAAAAAAACTAACAGAATTTCAGAATATGTTTGTTAGTTATATTTAAGAACTATAGTATCCCTGAAACAATTTTTCGGAACTTCCCCAGAGAAAAGGCTCTGGGGAGGGAAATCCCATATGTAGACACTGCAGTTTGCCAAAGGTAAATCTAACGTTTATCTGCAAAAGTCACAGAAGTGGTGACATTTAGATGTGTAACCTTTAATTCCTGGGGAAACTTTGAAAAATAAATATGATTTGCCCTCTAGATATATCCTCGGAGCTGGCTTTCTTGACTTATCTGAACTTTCTTGTTTGTTCTCTTAACAAAAGGCTTTTAACTGAGATAAAACAACAAGCTAGGCTAACCCTGGCTTGAGTCTGGATCACACACAATGTGATCCGAAGAGTGTCAAGTGTCCATGTAAAACACCCTATAAAAGCTGTTTCGGCCATGGCAATTCTCAGCTCAGGTCATGAAGCTCACTTCAAGTGTCCCAGTTGAGAGGGCGTCCAGGAACTCCCAGGAGAGAACAACCTGTAGTCTTTTTACTTAAGCTTCTTATTTCCTAAAAGCTTTGTGTTTGTCTGAAAACACAAGACCAGCAATGACGCATTCTTGCTCAGAACAAAAACTGTCATTAAGATGGACTTGCAGATAGAGGCTTCAGGTCTTCGCACTAAAGACTCATTCTGTGTTTTGGAATTTATGATGATTATTACAAAAGAAATTACAGAATCAATTGTAATTTTCCTTTCTTATACCTGGCAAGCACAATGGTAGAAACCTTTCCTAAGGCAATGCTTAACAGTTTGGGCTTGGTGTTGTGTGAAGTTTCTAAAAATAAATAGTGATGCATGTCTCCTCTTTCTCATTGCCTCAGATTTCCATTTCCTAATTGAATGATTCTCTTTAGAGAATCAAAATGGTCACATGCAAAGTTAACCAAGGAAGAAGGGGAGAAAGCAGGCTAGGTAGGCCAGAGGAAAAGGGGCATTTGGGGTATCAACCAAGGTAGAGCTGGGGCAGAAGTCAGGAGACAAAGAATGCCAGCCCACAGAGTAGCCTGAGTATTGGCTACTCCCCAAGATGGTTTATGTGGGCATGCAGGCTGCATTTGAAGGGCAAGATCATGAGGACAGATTGTGGCTCCAGGTGGTTCAGACGCCTCTATAGCATTTATGCCCTATAAACACTGCTCCCTCAAACAAGACACTACTCCAGCACCCAAGGATTACTACGTCTAACTCCAAATCTCACTCAAACCAATGGCTTCTTCATCTACCCCTATCCTTGCAACAAATCCTTAGCACAATTCTCAGAGATGCTAGAGGGCACAGATAAGTAAGTAATTCCTTTAAAGTCTGCCTTTACTTTCTCTTCCTTTTCCATGCATGTCACTATAGGCAAATTCTATCATCCACATGATTCTGGAAAGATCCAAGTTTAGTAGCAGGCAGTTTTTTGAGACCTCTGATAGATCAGGGACTGCTGCATTCTGATGGGCCCCTTGCCACCCTTAGCCACAGAGCTGGTCCAGAGAGAGCCCGCCATCCCAAGCAACAGTGGGCAGCTTGACTTTGGGTTATGAGAGGCTCTTTTTGTCCTCCTGGCCGAGTCCTATGGAAAGTGATGAAGACTTAGAATTTCTCATTTTCTCTTCCACTTCTTTGTCTCTCTCCTCCCCCTCATTTTTGCCCACATCAACAGTTTGCTTTATATTGGAATGTAGTTAAGATTCTATATTTTACCAATAGGCTTAAGATTATATATTTTACCAATAGGTTTAGGGTTATACTGGTTCTGAGAAAACTTTTGAGAAGGAAAAACTGGAAATTCCAATAAAATGAGTTAATATGAACTACTACTAACTCACCTTTCACTGTTTCCCTAACACTCACTATCTGAACTATCTATAAACGCAAAATGGTGAGAAAAATCACAGATAACCAAATGTTTGACTTAGAATGATCTTACTGATCTTGTATATATATGAACAAGTCCTATGAAGACTATATAAGGTTAGTTAATAACAACAGTGATGGGCAGAGCACAAGTATCTCCCAAATCACCCTCAGGCTCCCATCACTCAATAGTACTAGTTAAGTCTAAGGGAATTTTATAGAAATTTTAGCCGAAATTTACCCACAAGAAACAATGGTAGTGCTAATTGGAAAATATGCCCATTTTCCATGTATCAGGGCATAGAGCAATCATTGCACAGGAAGATTCTTAAATGAAAAATAATTGATCTTCATTGAAAGAGAACTGAAAGAAGGAGGAGTTACAGAGGACATGTATCCATCCAAGTGACCAAGCATAGAGAGGGAGAAAGTGAACTGAGTTATGAACTGTCAAGGACGTCAATGAGATAGACTACATCCTGGGAGCCATGAGTAGAGGTGGCCCTCAGTAAGTGGCAGGCTTTCCAAAGTCAGAGAAGATCTTTACCAATGTAAGAAAGTGAAAAGCTATATTCCTGTTAGTCATTTCCTTGAGAGGAGAAAATAACATTTGGGACCTTGCTAAAGCAGCCATAAGAATTTTATTTGTATCCTCTATTACTATTATTAATAGTAATTAATTTACTGAGTAACTATTTACTGAGTACCTATCAGACTCTCTAAATATTGAGTTGAACTATATGAAATTTCTAATATTCGACCATTTGACCCATAAAAGTGACAATTTCAGATGGGTTCCACCAATTCTTTTTTTTTTTTTTTTGAAACAGAGTCTCGCTCTGTCACCCAGGCTGGAGTGTAGTGGCATGATCTGGGCTCCCTGCAGCCTCCGCCTCTCGAGTTCAAGCATTTATCCTGCCTCAGCCTCCCACATAGCTGAGACTACAGGCACGTACCACCACATCTATCTAATTTTTGTGTTTTTTTAAGTAGAGTTGGGGTTTCACCATGTTGGCCAGGCTGGTCTTGAACTCCTGACTTCCAGTGATCCACCCACGTCGGCCTCCCAAAGTGCTGGGATTACAGGTGTGAGCCACCGCACCTGGCCTCTAATTTCTAATTCGAACCTTGCAAGATGGGCATTATAAGTCCCAGTTACAGATGAAAAAAACAGAAATGCAAAGAGGAAGAGTAGCACGCCCAAGGTCATGAAGACATCAAAAGTGCCATGTTCTGACTGGGGTCTCATAGACCCCAAAGCCAAAGATCAGCCACCTCTATGATACAGCACGGACTCATCTGAGTTAGTTCTGGCAGCTAAACATGTATTAAGCAGAACACAGAGCTTCAATCATCCCAGTGAGCCTACTAAGTTTTAAAACAGATTTTCTGCCACTACCCAGCTTATCACAATTGACCGACTTACACTTTTCTCAGTCCTCTCTTCTGTAAAAATGACAGGATCGACTGAAAGAATTGGTGAGGCTCTTTTTTCATTTTCTAAAATTTGAATAATCACAAATAAACAGAGATTTTATAGTTTCTAAAACTTTTTAGTTTTTAAATTTACTTTTTAAAATTCTTTTTAAAATAGTCATTGTTCTTTGAAAACTACCCAAACAATATAAAATAGTTTCAAGTAGAAAGAGAAGATCTCCCCTCTCCCCTAATTTCAGTGGTCTGTCTGCATTTGGAATTTTGCCATATGCAAGCATGTGACCTTGAACCATTCCCATAGCTTCTCTGAGACTGCGTTTCTTTGAGTGCAGAATGGGACTGGACAATTTCAGCTCCGCTTCCTCTCAGGGGAAGATGAATGTATGAGAGTAGGTGAAACTGTTTCCACTATGGGTTTTGTACCAGGTTGTCAGTAACACTCTGCTAGGAGTCATGGTCACAAGCTTCCCTCTCTGGAGTTTTCCAGGATGCCCCTCCGGTGGGGATGGCCGCCAATCCTCTTCCTCTCCTGGGTCTCATGATTACTTAGCAAGCAGCCTCCCTCCATGAGTTAGGACAATAAGGGTTGGGCATTTGAGCTAATCAAGTGACATTAGAAAAACGGAAATAGCTGCCTATGATTTAACCAAAGTAAAAATTCTTATAAAACTATCTCTGAATCATGTTTGCATCATTGCTGATAAATCAGACCAGGCGGAAGCCGGTGCATGTGATTGACCACGGGGACTCACTCTGTTGCAGCTCCACCTCCAGCTCACTTGTGCCCCAAAGACACAGGTTCTGCAAAGCAGATGGGCCACGTGGAAGCTGTTGTTCCCTCAGCGCCTCCTGGTTCTCCTTCCTAGTCCTCATCCCAGGATTTTAGAGTTAAGAATCCAATAAGCAAATGCACACGTCGTTTAATATCCGAGCTGACAGAGGCCCACAAGATCGTCTAGAAATTTACACCCCAGAACATGAACATGAAAACAGCTGAAGGTTCTGCCCAATCAAGAATATGGAAGGGTTTAAATTAACCACATTAACAAGCCACAAGAATGACATGCAGTGGCCTTAACATACTAAAAATGAACCTGTCTCATGATCAAAGGATATTTCTCTTCTGTTCCTGGGACAAACAAATGTTTTGAAGTCAACTAACAGGCATACACAAATGAAAATTAGTATCTGTAGTTTTCAAAACACTTTTTGCAGGTCAACTCATTTGATGTTGAATGGTTGGGAGCAGAATTTATATTTATTGAAAACAGTATGCGCCAGCCATGTCAGACTTGTTACTGAACTTAATTCTTAACAGCAGCAGCTAATCATAGGTATTACTGGCCCTATTTTGCAGTTTACAAAACCAAGGTTTTGACAGGTGTAATAACTCAATGGGTTCATTCTGGCCTCCCTACCTCTGCTGGGCTCTTTCCCTACAACCTCTTCTTCTTAGAGACCTTTGATCTTGGTGCATCTGTGAATTACACTGTGGCTTCAGAAAATAAAACATTTTGCAAATTAAGTCAAGGTGACACTGAAAAATGTCAGCTCCCTTCCTACACTAGGGTCTCATTTCTATACTGTAAGATCCTTCCATAGTGAACAGTCCCACACTCTCCCAACCAAGGGCTAATTATCTCTGGCACCTTGTTAACCCAGAGGTGTGGCAAAACAAGAAAGAAGTTCTCTTTTAAGAAAGTTCCAGGCTGGGTGTGGCGACTCATGCCTATAATCCTAACACTTTGGGAGGCTGAGGCAGAAGGATCACTTGAGGCCAGGAGTTCGAGACCAGTCTGGGCAACATGGCAAGACTCTCTCTCTACAAAAAAATTTAAAAATTAGCCAGGCATGGTGGTGCACACCTGTGGTCTCAGCTACTCTGGAGGCTGAGGTGGGAGGATCGCTTGAGCGGGGGTGGGGGTGGAGGCTGCAGTGAGCTGTGGCTGTGATGGCGCCACTACACTCCAGCCTGGGCAACAGAAGGAGACCCTGTCTCAAAAAAAATCAAATGCATTTTTTTTTTTTTTAAAAAAGCTCCAATTTTGCCCTCACTAGAGAAAACCTCAGACCCACCACTAGAGCAGAGATTTCTATATCACCTCATTATTTGCATGATATTAGCATGCTGTGTTACCACATCCATTGTCATTCCCCTCAGCAACTACCACCACCCATACCCTTTATTTTCATGCTATTCAGTTGCCTCCTTAAAGGGAGAAGTACAGAAGCCTCATCAGGAAAACAGTAAAAGAACAGAAAAACAAAATCAGCCAAGTGAAATCTGCTGGAGACTTTGTCTTCCTTAATCCGTCATGAAAGTTTACTTAACTAAGATACAAATCCCAAAAGGATTATACATTCCATGTTCTGTAATTCTATCTGCCCCAAGTTCTACTGATACTCAAAATTATCCTTCCAAAAAAAAAAAAAAGAGTTTGGAACATAAGCAAATACAACTCTAAACCCAATCTGGGAAATTCTTACTTGCTAAATGCTCACTTGCCTAAAAGCCACACAAATTGTATTTCAATCACTGCAGCCTCATCATTATTCTTAAAAGATTTTGTCAAAGTGAAAGCATCAAAATTTAAATAGACAAAATTAACCTCCAAGTTTCATGTTTGTTTTTAATGACAAATATAAAAATAAATTTTAAGACAGCACAACTACCTTACCTACTTCAGCAGATTAAGCAATTGTCAACATAAAGGAAATTGTTGATCAGAAATTCCATTAGAAAGACAACACCA
Source organism: Nomascus leucogenys (assembly GCF_006542625.1). Lineage (NCBI taxonomy): Eukaryota > Metazoa > Chordata > Mammalia > Primates > Hylobatidae > Nomascus > Nomascus leucogenys. The sequence goes on from NC_044381.1 coordinate 24,528,195, forward strand.
AAATTCAGTTTTAGCCAGCATTTTCAGGGAAATTTTCATTCATACTAGTAAACAGAAATACAAAGCAATATCCGAAAGAAAGTTGAGACCTTGATACTTTTTGTCTCTCACAATGTTAGCTTACAGCTTAGCAACAGCCAGGGTGGAGGAGGAAATTCCTCTGTTCACACCCACCCCCCATTGATGCCTTTTTTAAGAGGACTGTGCACAATGCATTTAAAAAAATCTATTGTTGGGTGAGGGAGACTCACATGTTTTCTTCTCCTGGCTAATAATGGATTCAATTGCCTTGAAGTCAATGAACTCCTGGGTGGGATATACCAAGCAGCAGCCAAACAGGAATAGATTAAGTAATGCACCAGCCAGACGATGTGTTTGAAACCTACATTCTAGAAGACCTTTCAGTAGTAAAATACTTCATTCAGCAAACCTTTTCAATTTCACTTTATTTGTAACTTTACAAAGTTTTAATTATCATTGCTAGAAAAGTGAGAGTATTTCAATATTTGAGATTTAAATAATCTAAATATGAAGTCCTTAATTGAGAGATCAGCCATGATAGCACTGTTCTCCCAAAAGAGACTGTAACCTGGCATCCTACTCTCGGTAATCTGCCCAGAGTTGGAGAAAGCTAACTCCCTCGTCAGTTCGATAAAACAGACTAACGTTAGAATGACTAATAGTCATTCTCCTTCCTCATTCTCTATCTTCACAGTGCAAAGAAAGCCAGGCCATATTTATTATTATCTATTATCTGATAAAACCAAATGAAGAGCTCTCTCTTTCCTTGATAATGAGTCTCTAGAACTGAATACTTCTTTGCTAAAACTATCATAATCTGAAAAGGAGGTAAAATAGGAAAGGCATAATAGGCATCATGAATACCTGCAAAAACTGCAGCAAACAGATACTAAAGAGTATCTGTGGTCATTAAAAAGACAAGAACAATATATTTAAAATAGCCAAAATGTTAGTGGGCAATATGTTATCTCCTTTATATTTTAGTACTGAGTTCTAACCGTATGCCAAGCTGTTTCAATCTTTACCTACTTTTTTTTTTTTTTTTAAGAGACAATGTCTTGGTCTGTTCCCCAGGCTAGAGTGCAGTGGTGTGATCATAGCTCACAGCCACCTTAGAACTCCTTGGCTCAAGGGATCTTCCCACCTCAGCCTCCCAAGCAGCCAGGACTACAGGTGTGCACCACCATGACCAGCTAAGTTTTTAAATTGTTTTTAGAGACAAGGTCTCACTATGCTGCCCAGGCTGGTCTAGAACTTCTGGGTTCAAGTAATCCTCCTGCCTTAGCCTCCCAAAGTGCTGGGATTACAGGCATGAGTCACCATGCCCATCTTTTACCTACATTTACTCACTTAATCCTCTCAACAACTCTATGAGGTAAGTACTATTATCTGCGTTTTACGGATGAGGAAACTAAAGCTTACAAAGCTTCAATAATTCACCCAAAGTGACAAGGGCAGGAAGTCACAAAGTCAGGATTTGAGCTTGGGCTTCTTAACTCTGCTTTAAGTCCATACTCTCTCTAAGCCATCCTCTTCCAAAAACTCCACACCAGTCATTTTGCAAATCTACACCTACGCTCACAGGATACATCTTGAACTGTTGTCTCATACAACTTTTGCACCATGATTTACTTTTTCATGTACCTGTTCTTTGCATCTTTGTTAGGGATAGTGAACTTCTTGAAAGTAGGGAACTGGGGAACTCTTTTGATGCCTGGAGGACCTCATAGATGGAGTAACCTCTCAAAAACAAGGGCAAGACAAAAGGTGGAAGCAACCCAAGTATTGAATGAATGAATGAATGGATATACAAAATGTGGCATATAAACACAATGGGACATTATTCAATTTTTTTAAAGGAAGGAAATTGTGACACATGCTATAACATGGATAAACATTGAGGACATTATGCTAAGTGAAATAAGCCAGTCACAGAAAGACAAATATGTGATTTCACTTATATGAGGTTACTAGAGTAGACAACTTCATAGAGACAGAAAGTAGAATGGTGGTTGCCAAGAGCTGGGGGAGGGGAAAGAAGGAAGGGATAGTTATTGCTTAATGCATACAGTTTCAGTTTTGCAAGTTGAAAGAGTTCTGTGAATGGATGGTGGTGACGGTTGCACAATAATGTGAATGTACTTAATACTACAAAACTGGACACTAAAAAATGGTTTAGAGGGTACATTTTACATTTTATGTATTTTACAACAATTAAAATAAAAAACAGGGCAGGCACGATGGCTCACACCTATGACCCCACACTCTGGGACACCAAGGTGGGAGGATCGCTTGAGCTCAGGAGTTTGAGACCAGCCCGGACAACATGGTGAGACCCTGTCTACAGAAAATTTAAAAATTAGCCAGGCATTGTGGTGCACACCTGTGGTCCCAGCCTCTCAGGAGGCTGAGGTGGGAGTATCGCTTGGGCCCAGGAGATCAAGGTTGTAATAAGCCACGATTGCACCACTGCACTCTAGCCTGGTGACAGAGTGAGACCTTGTCTCTAAATAAATAATAACAGACAAAAAGGGACAACAACTAGGACAAATGTCTACAGAAATGTCTTAATGTCTACAGCAATGCCTCCGTGGGGCTGTCAGGCTGCTGTCATGGAAGTGCAGGAAGCTGGCCCTCCACCAGAAAGTCATCCTGCTGGTGTGACACCAAAGCTCAGTGATGGGGACAAGCCATTCAACACTGTCACCGCTGTGTTTCCACAGCCTTGCAACCTGCAGCTCACCCTCAGAACAAGCTCTTTCTGACAGCTGTGGAAGCAAGAGGAAACATCAAACTCCCAAGAAAGTAAGTCTTTAAGACCTCAGCCTCTTCCTGTCTCATAGGCTGGTCCTGTGGAGGCCCTGATATCTGGTGCTCAATGCCAGAAGACAAGTCCAGGCATCCATCATTTCCCTTATCATGGGGCCACCGAGGTCCCAAAAATAACGAATGAGGGGTTGTTTCCACCTTGGAAATGTGCCAAGTCCACATCAAATGGCAGAGGAAACAATACTGAGAAGTGTGACAGCTTGGGATTCCTGCGATGACAGAGGTGGGACGATGAAGGAACTGCCCCAGTTCTGGGGCCAGAGAGCTGCCGTGGCAGTAAGAAGCAGTTCAACCCCATATCCTTCTCTTCAAATCACAGTCCTGTGGCCTCTGCTGAAGACATACTGCTAACTACACAGGCTTGAACTCCTGGCTTCAAGCAATCTTCGCATCTCAGCCTTCCAATGTTCTGGGATTACAGGCTTGAGCCATCGTTCTTGGACTCAATTGAGCCCTCAAACACTTTCTGAGCCAATTCACTACTGGGTGCCTAGGACCCAACGTGTTCCAGACCGAGGCTGGGCTAGGGGGTCGGACAGGAGAGGCGCTTCCGTCTTGGGAAGATGACCATACACACTACCAGGGGATTCAAGCTGAATTTTCTCTTTGGCTTCCAAAAATCGCCTTCTATTAACATTTTTTCTATCATAATCAATGTCTTGGTTTACTTCCACTCCTTCCTCCTCCTCCTCCTTAGGTAGGCAGCCAGGCTTTTAACTCCTTGCTTCCAGGATCTCATATCAAGGAGATAAGATGCTTCTAGAGTTTTGTAAACATCTAAGCCATCAACAAGATTTGCAAGGTGTTCTAAAAAGGCTCGTTACCCCCTCCACCCCTGGGTGTTTCACTTTGGTCCCTGGAAGCTCCTAAGGGAACTGGCAAGGCTTCAGAGAAGAGTGGCTCCAGGTTCCAGGTTCCCAGACTTACCAAGGATTTCCCTGACCTGTCCCATGCCTGCATGAACTGGTAGAGAGCCTCAAATGGGATGAATTGTGTGCACCCCTACCCCAATCCCTGCTCCACTTACTATGTTGAAGTCCTAACCCCCAAGACTTCTGAATGTGATGGTATTTGGAGACAGGGTCTTTAAACAGGTAATTAAATTAAAATGAAGTCTTTAGAGTGGATGATTCTAATATGACTGGTGTTCTTACAGAAGAGGAAATTTGAGCCAAGCGCGGTGGCTCACGCCTGTAATCCCAGCACTTTGGGAGGCTAACATGGGCGGATCACTTGAGGTCAGGAGTTTAAGACCAGCCTGGCCAACATGGTGAAATCCCATCTCTACTAAAAATATGAAAAAAAATTAGCTGGGCATGGTGGGCACCTGTAATTCCAGCTACTTGGGAGGCTGAGGCAGGAGAATCACTTGAACCCGGGAGTCAGAGTTTGCAGTGAGCTGAGATCGTGCCATTGCACTCCCGCCTGGGCGACAAGAGTGAAACTCTGTCTCAAAAAAAGGAAATTTGGACACAGACACATACACAGAGGAGAGACCATGTGAAGACACTGGAAGAAGACGCCCATCTACAAGCAAAGACCTAGAACAGAACCTCTCCTCACAGCCCTAAGAAGCAACCAACCCTGCAAACACCTTGATCTTGGTCTTCTAGCCTCTGTCAATGGAAGAAAATAACAAGACAAATCTCAATCATTTTAGGAGATTTATTTGCCACGCCTGGGAGACAGATCTACCCCTTTCTCCAAAGATGATTTTGAGGATTCCAAATTTAAAGGAGAAAAGGTGGGATATTGAGAAGCACACAGTTTTCACATAAACAAAAGGGGCAGAGGAAAAAATGTGGAGAATCTGCATTTTACGTAAGATAGCATAGACAAAATGGGGTAGGGGAACAATCAGATATGCTTTTGAGTCTGGCAGGGCCTGGGTGACTGCACCGGTATAAGATAAACTATCAATTTGCATTGCCATGGTGAAGTTTTAACAGCTCACCAGGAATTTCCCTGTGGGCAAAATATGGGAAAGGCAGGTATTTTTTCATCTTGTAGCCATCTTATTTAGGAACCAAAGAGGGGAGGCAGGTTTGCGTGACCCAGTTCTCAGCCTGACTTTTCCCTTTGGCTAAATGAGTTTGGGGTCCCAACATTTAATTTCCTTTTACAACTATATGAGAAAATAGATTTCTGTTGTTTAAACTACCCAGGCTGTGGTACTTTGCTGTGGCCGCCCTAGCAAACTAATACAACACATGTGCTAGAAATCACTGTTGAAACCATTGTAGATAGGTGATGGATGGACCACTTCCCACAACCTAGCACATTCTAAAACCTTAGGCCCTGCATGTAATCCTAGGGTGGATGTGTCTAAAAATAATAGGTTACATTTTCTTGTAGTTGGACCAGATTGAAGGCTTGGAGATAAAATTAATTTACATAAGTTTGAAAATGCCATTTTTTATGTGGTACATATACACCATGGAATACTATGCAGCCATAAAAAGGAATGAGATCATGTCCTTTGCAGAGACGTGAACGGAGCTCAAAGCCATTATCCTCAGCAAACTAATACAGGAACAGAGAACCAAACACGGCATGTTCTGACTTATAAGTAGGAGGTGAACAATGAGAACACATGGACACAGGGAAGGGAGCAACACACACTGGGGCCTCTTGGAGAGGGTGCGGAGGGAGAGCATCAGGATAAACAGTTAATACATGTGGGGCTTAATACCTAGGTGATGGGTTGATAGGTGCAGCAAAGCACCACGGCACACGTTTACCTATGTAACAAACCTGTATGTCCTGCACAGGTATCCTGGAACTTAAAATAAAATTTTTTTAATGCTATTTTTCTGTAAGCCTTTGTTTATGGACTGAGATTTATACCCCCAACCATAGTAAAAGGAGAGAGCAAGCTTAGTTCGTATTAAGCACTAAGAAGGAGCATAATAAAAACAGGAATGATTAAGAGACTCTCTCTAACCACTAGCCTATAGGGATTCCAAGCTTGGCTTTGCCACTAGCTGTGTACCCTTGCCCTAAACCCTTGTGTCTGTTTCTTCATCTGTAACAAAAAATTATAATAATATTGGTCCGGCATGGTGGCTCATGCCTATAATCCCAGCACTTTGGGAGGCCGAGGCAGGCAGATCACTTGAGGTCAAGAGTTCGAGACCAGCCTGGCCAACATGGTGAAACCCTGCCTATACTAAAAATACAAAAATTAGCCAGGCGTGGTGGTGTGTACCTGTTGTACACACATATATACATATGTACACGCACATATATATGTACACACACATATATATAAAATATATATATATAAAAAATAATGGTATCTCTATCAAAGGTTGTTATGGGGGTAAAATATGACAATCCACATATGACACTGGAAATAGGGCCTGACTTTCAGTCAACATTCATTATCAAGAAGCAGCTTAAACTCACTTTTATAACAGAGTATCTGTGCTTATGGAAGGTTAAACTCACTGAAAACACATAAAAATGTGCAGTTTTCTTCAAAGTTAAGTTACACCCTTCTGAACAAAACTTGATCACAATGCATGGATGAAAATGGGCCCATGTTAAAGGTTCAAGGTTTTATTAAATTGTACCCATACATTGTATTATGTCTTCCTCCATTCACTCTGTCCTTGGTTTGGATGCTTTCCTCATAAAGCTGCAGTAATTGTTAATTTGTATTTGTTCAAGTATTTGCAAGTCAGTTGTACAATGATTCTTGTTAGCATATTTCCAGGCAGAATTTGAAAAGCATTAACTGTGGCAAAGAGGGTTTAGTGGATCTTGCAAGAGGTGACACACATTATCATGCCCGAGAGGACCCTTGTGGAGTTCATGAGATGTGACAACGTACTTCAGAGGGTGTGGGCTGGGAGAGGAGGTTACCTTAACGGGGCAAAGGTCTCTAAGGAAGAAGACATACAGGCAGAGATTGCCTTCAACATTAAGGAACTGCACACTCAGGGAAACAGACCTTCAGACAGCTTACAAGTAGCTTAACGTGTAAGCTTAACTTAATATTTAGAGTAAAAACTCCTGCTGTAATCCCAGCACTTTGGAGGCTGAGGCGGGTGGATCACAAGGTCAGTAGATGGAGACCATCCTGGCCAACATGGTGAAATCCCATCTCTACTAAAAATACAAAAATTAGCTGGGCCTGGTGGCGTGCACCTGTAGTCCCACCTACTTGGGAGGCTGAGGCAGGAGAATTGCTTGAACCTGGGAGGCGGAGGTTGCAGTGAGCCGAGATCGCGCCACTGCACTCCAGCCTGGGCGACTGAGTGAGACTCCATCTAAAACAAACAAACGAAAACTCCTGGACCCGTCGACCCTCTTTCCTCATGAGAGGTGATGGAGACAGCAGCTGTCTCAGCACCAGTTGTCACCCAGCACAGAAACAATGCAAGGGGAAAAAAAATAGGGTCTGTGGGCCTGACCTTGACCAATTCATCTCACTTTTCCATCTTCAAAATGGAATTAAAAACTATCCAAGGACCCCAAAGAGTAGTTGTGAGGCTAAAATAAAATTACCTGGCCCATCCCAGCACTTTGGGAGGCCAAGGCGGGCAGATCACTTGAGGTCAGGAGTTCGAGACCAGCCTGGCCAACATGGTGAATATTAAAAATACAAAAATTTGCCGGATGTTGTGGTACGCACCTGTTATCTCAGCTACTCGGGAGGCCAAGCCAGCAGAATTGCTTGAACACAGAAAGTGGAGATTGCAGTGAGCCGAAATCGCACCACTGCATTCCAGCCTGGGCAACAGAGCAAGGCTCATCTCCAAAAAAAAAAAAAAAAAAAAAAAATCGAACAATTATCTGGATGCTTGTAATCTCAGTTACTCAGGAGGCTAAACAGGATCATCTGAACCCAGGACTTTGGGGCTGCAGTGAGCTATGATGGCACTACTGCACTCTCACCTGGGCCACAGAGTGAGAACCTGTCTCAAAAAAAACAAACCTTTCCATCAATATACAATAAGCATGCTCATTTTACTTCCCAGTATTGATACAGGTTGCTTTTCAGCTCAGAAAAGGAAGAAAGAGAAGAAAAAAAGGGAGAGAGACAGGGGATGGAGGACAGATCTTTTCAGATGTTCTGGGCCAGGATCTAAAGAGAACGGGAAGGAAGAAGGGAGAGAGGATATGTGTCCACCAGTGGAAGTGGCTACAGTGGAAGTGGAATTGAAGGAGTTGAGTAAGAAACAGTGAGGCGTGGATCCACGCAGGCAGGGAGGAAAAGATGGTAGGAACAGGGCTTTGGCTCCCGTTACCAATTATTCATTTATTTGCGTTCCTCCCCCAACCTCCAGGTGGCACAACTGACCCAGCATATCTTGCTTGAGAACTGAAAGGTAGGACAAAGGCCGGGGCAAGTCTTGGGAAAAAAAACAAAGAAACAGAAGGCACTGTTGCCAGACAGGATTGGGAATGGGAGGGAATGTTGCCTTGTAGCACCCTCAATGGTGGGTACTCAGTACATGCTTAGAAACTTTTCCACTGCATCCTTGATATTATTGTTTGAGAGTCTGACACTCTCAAAACTCTAATGGAAATCTTTCATGCTTCAATTTAAGCTCTTTTTCTCTTTTCAAGTCCCAATAAAAAGATTCCATTTGCATAGCACACTGCAATTTGTATCAACTCCTTTAAGATCTACTTCCTAGAGATTTGCATACATCTGAGGCTACCGAAACGTATCTACAGGACGTGAATTCTAGATCTAGACAATTAAACCAGGGTTTTTCAACATCAGCACCATTGATATTTTGTGCAGGATAATTCTTTGTTGGTGGAAGGGGGTGTCCTGTGTGTTGTAGGGTGTTTAGCTGCATCCCTGGTCTCTACCCATCAGATTCTAGTAGCACCCTTCCTCCCTCACTGAGATAGACCAATCTTTCGGGTCCAGTCCATGGATTCAAGTCCTGAGTCTTGGCCAGGATGCATTGTGGTAATTGCCAGACTTTTCCTCCTCTAAGCAGAGCTTTCTCACACAGTAACATGCTCAGGAATCATTAGGGATTTTGCTAAAATGCAGATTCTGATTAAGTAGGTCTGGGATGGGGCTCAGGATACTCTAGTTTTAACACGCTCCTGGATGATAGGAATGCTGCAGGTCCCCAGACCACACTTGGAGTAGCAAGCCCCTACAGCACTGGTTTAGTAAGCAAAGGAGAGGGCTGGGCGCGGTGGCTCACGCCTGTAATCCCAGCACTTTGGGAGGCCGAGGCAGGCAGATCACAAGGTCAGGAGATGGAGACCACCCTGGCTAACACGGTGAAACCCCGTCTCTACTAAAAATACAAGAAATTAGCCGGGCATGGTGGCACGCGCCTGTAGACCCAGCTACTGGGGAGGCTGAGGCAGGAAAATCGCTTGAACCCAGGAGGGAGAGGTTGCAGTGGGCTGAGATGGCGCCACTGCACACCAGCCTGGCAGAGCTTGACTCTGTCTCAAAAAACAAAAAAAAAAAACAGTAAGAGAAGGAGCTGGGTAGGAAAACTGACCTGACATTATGTAGCTGTGGGACCCCTGGCTGGTTATGTGACTTCCAAATGTCTCAGTATCTCCATTTGAAAAATGATGGTGACTATAAAGATTAAGTAAAATAGTGGAGGTAGGAGTTCAAGGTTGCAGTGAGCTATGATCACCCCACTGCACTCAACCTGAGTGACACGGTGAGATCCTGTCTCTAAAAAGGTGGAGGTAAAACAACCAACTTACCAACCGACACTCAAGAAATATTAATTCCCTCCCATTTAGCTCCTCCTACCATCCTGCCTGGGAACCGCAAGAACAAGGCGTCCCTGGGAATTACAGGGAATTCCCCAGAAGGTAAAACTTAGTTCCTCTATGAATGGTGAGTGGAGAGGGAAAGATCTCTTCTCTTTTCATTCCTCTATCTCAACACCCTCTACGCCACTCACATTGTAACACCTGTCATCCTTTGGAGACTATGGATTGTTTTGATAATGAAACATACCATAAAAAGAATATTTAAAATGATATACACATTGTGATTCCATTCAAAAGCAATGCCTCCCACTCTTGAGTCCATCTCTGCCCTGCATTTAACACTGATCTGAACTACTCTTTAAAGGAAAAATGATCCCAAACAGGAATCATCAAGTGCTTTGGATGTGATCTAAGTTTCCAAATACAGTCTGTTCATTTTTTCCCCCAAAATGAATAAATTCTGCTCATCTGTAATTGTGTCTGAGGAAAATTCTTGCTAACCTTTGCAAGTATAAAATGTTCTGATGCAAAATACTAATATGCCAAGCTAAAATATGGCTTTGGAATCACATAGCACATGGCACATGGACTCCACCTTGATTTTAATTCACACACACAGAGTGCCTTTCAATTAGGGTTGAGAAGTACTTGAATTTTCTGGAATATTAACTAAGATTTATTCCTTTGGGAAAGTCATTCCTCCAACCCACCCAAATAAAAATGGCTAAACAATGGTGTCTTTCTCCATTTGTAGGAGGTATCAAAAAACTTATGGGAGGCACTACTCCAGACAAAGTAAGATGCTGTATTATCCCACCATGGGAATGACATCACGGTAATGTAAGCTGACGCAGTCAGCTGCGCTGGGAGGCGGGCTGAAAACGGTCAGTTAACCAGTACCAGGAAAACGTGGTTTGGCCTTCCTCACACCTTCTACACACACCTCACCAGGTGGAAGCTCAGGAGGACCCTGGATGAGCTATGCATTAAGGCTGAAGTCAGGCAACTGTTGGGCAGGAAGAGGGGCAAATGAGGGTCCCTCCCTGCCCTCTACTGGGGAACGGCACGGCACCTTTCATGGGTCTGCAGGACCAGTCTCAGCTACTGAAAAAGTCTAGCTCAGTCCTAGCCCCATAGGTTTCCCACAAATACCCTGGAAAGAGCCACGGAGTTTGGAAAGGATGGCCACCTGAGGAATCCTCCCTCTTGCTGGAACTTGCTGTGGTGTGGTGGCAGTTACATATGCACACTCTTCTAACTCATGAAAGACTGAAAACTTAGGAGTCCTGAACAAAATTATCTTCGAAACCCTACACTCAACCAACCCAGGGCACTCCAGGCACAGTGGGGAAACTTCTAGTTCAGCCCTGACAACCCTGGAAAAACTGCTCTAGCATCACTGTTTATCCATACTCTGCACAATGAGAATCCTTTCCAGGGTCCCTGCTAGGGTCTGAATGTTTGTGCCTCCGCAGAATTCATATTTTGAAGCCTAATCCCCAATGTAATGGAATGAGGAGGTGGGGCCTCTGGGAGGTAATTAGGTCGTAAGCGTAGAACACTAATGAATAGGAGTAGTGCTCTTTCCTTTTCACTAAAAGAGGCCCCTTCCCCAGGCGTGGTGGCTCATGCCTGTAATCCCAACACTTTGGGATAGCCCAAGGTGGGCAGATCACCTGAGGTTAGGAATTTGAGACCAGCCTGGACAACATATGAAACCTCATCTCAACTAAAAATACAAAAATTAGCCGGGCATAGTGGCGCACGCCTGTAATCCCAGCTACTCAGGAGGCTGAGGCAGGAGAATGGCTTAAACCTGGGAGGCGGAGGTTGCTGTGAGCTGAGATGGCGCCACTGCACTCCAGCCTGGGCAACAAGAGCAAAACTCTGTCTCAAAAAATAAATAAATAAATGAATAAAAATTAAAAAAAAAAACAACTAAAAAACCAGGATTATGGTTCTGAAAATTGCATTCCATTGTCCCAATGAGGACCAATGCCTGACTTACTCAAAGTTTAAAGAAGGATCAAGTAATAAAAAATAGAAGAATTATTAATAGTGCAAGTGCTTCGGGGGTAAGAGAATGTCAGCTAGCCACCCCCAAAGCGGGGGGTGGGGGCGGGGGGCAGTCAGGCTTAGAGAATTTCCATGTTCAAAGCTACTTAATCAGTGTGAAGGATGAACAATTGATCTGCTGCATAATTGCTAGCATTTTAAGTATTAACTTTAAGCCAGCACATGATGGCTCATGCCTGTTATCCCAGCACTTTGGGAGTGCAATTGTGGAACTACTTGGGAGGCCGAGGTGGGAGGATTGCTTGAGCCCTGAAGTTCAAGACAAGCTTGGTCAATGTAGTGGGACCCTGTTTCTACAAACAATAGAAAAACAGCCAGGCATGGTGGCATGCACCTGTAGTCCCAGCTACTCAAGAGGCTGCGACAAGAGGATCGCTTGAGCCCAGAAGTTCGAGACTGCAGTGAGCTATGATCGCACAACTGCACTCCAGCCTGGGTGACAGAGTGAGACCCTGTTCCAAAAAAAAGAAAAAAAAATTAATTTAAAAACGGTTTACTTATCATTTGCATCTGTAATGAAGATGAAAGAAGGCTTTGGTTAATTTAAGAACAACCAACTTTGGGAGGAATACAACATGTACAAGGTGCTTCCATATCCATCTGATTTTACACAAGTTTTGAACAGGTAGGTTTTGGTATCTTTTTTTTTTTTGAGACAGTTTCACTCTTGTTGCCCAGGCTGGAGTGCAATGTCACCACGTCGGCTCACCGCAACCTCTGCCTCCGGGGTTCAAGCGATCCTCCTGCCTCAGCCTCCTGAGTAGCTAAGATTACAGGCATGTGCCACCACACCCGGCTAATTTTATATTTTTAGTAGAGATGGGGTTTCTCCATGTTGGTCAGGCTGGTCTCGAACTCCTGACCTCAGGTGATTCACCCACCCCCACCTCCCAAAGTACTGGGATTATAGGCGTGAACCACCGTGCCTGGCCTGGTATCTCCATTTTTATAGATGAATGAACTAAGATTTTGTTTATGTGACAGACCAAGATCTCACAGAGAACTTGGCTGAGGCACTAGGGTGCTTTGGCCATGCCCTGGTTCTACATAAAGGGGGCACCACAATATCTGCATATTTGGCCTTGCCACCCCATCTGCTCCAATCAGGCATCAAAAACAACCACAAAGCCCCTGCCCATATCTAAGAAAAAAAAAAAGGGTTCAAAGCATAGTGGCCTTCCCCAGTAAGTTCCACAGGTCTCTCTCCTTCCCTGGGATTCGTGTCACAACGCCTTCAACGAGTTTGTGCATCCTTCCAAGGCTTAGAAGAAAAAACAAACAAAAAATCCAACCCCTCAAACCTACTCAAAAGAAGCTACATCATCTCATCCTCATACCCACCCTCTGCCTGGTTAAGGACCCCAGCAGCAACATTCTGCCTCCACAGGGCACCTTCTCCAGTTGCATGGCCTATGCAGGGCACTCTGAGACTGTCACCAAGATGGGAACAAATTCCAGTTACATGTCTCTTTTTTTCTTTCTTTCTTTTTTTTTTTTTTTTTTGAGACAGAGTTCTTGCTCTGTCACCAGGCTGGAGTGCAGTGGCTCTATCTCGGCTCACTGCAACCTCTGCCTCCCAGGCTCAATCGATTCTCCTGCCTCAGCCTCTTGAGTAGCTGGGATTACAGGCACCTGCCACCACACCTGGCTAATTTTTGTATTCTTTTAGTAGAGGCGGGGTTTCACCATGTTGGCCAGGCTGGTCTCGAAATCCTGACCTCAAGTGATCCACCTGCCTCAGCCTCCCAAAGTGCCAGGATTACAAGCGTAAGCTACCGCACCTGGCCCAATTACATGTCTCTTGATCCTACTCAAACTTGTCCCCACAAGGACTGGTAGCCCTGGTCCTCCTAGATGGGAGACAGGAGCACAAAAGGGAAAAGGAGGCGAGGGCAGCCTGAGTATGTTCTCAGTCTCTTTCCCTCATGCTCTGTCTTCTCCAGCCCCTCCTCAATCACAGAATCCACCTCAACAGGAAAAAGGAACCCACCACCAAACCCTGGAGAAAGTACATTCTGTTATATTGTAGAAAGAAAAGAGAGACTCGATCCTTTTCTTTTCTGGCACTTAACTTTCAAGAAAATGGGGCAAATGACAGAAATTAAGTTTATACTGGGGATTTTAGTTTTCTGAAAAGCTAGCCTCCAGAGTCTGCCCTGCAGGAGTTCAAAAATTACAGTTCCATAATCCTATAAAATTACAACTGACATCTACGCTAATATGCTGAGACCACCACAAAATCCTGAACTGTCAATGGAACGACAACAGCACATTCACCACCAGTCAACCCATCAAGGCAAGAAGACAGAATAACTAACCAGGGGTTACATCTTAGAAACACTTTCATTAACAATGGGTGAAATACATTTTTAAAACTTAGATTTAAATATCAGGTGTTATGTTAATTGAAGCATCCCATTTCTTTAATACTCTAATCAAATACTACTTAAAATCACATAGACAAACTCAGTAACTTTCTCTCTGAGCAAAATGGTAGATTTTCTTTTTAGAATAGAGATGGTTTTAACTTTCCTATAATATATTTATGAAAAATGTGTTTGAAAGGAAAATGTCCAAAATGTGAACAGTAGTCTTACATGTTCATAGAGGGGATTATTTTACAAAGTAAGATATACATGTATATGGATTACCTTAACTCCCATCATGGTCCATGGTAACATTCTTCCCTGAGGCCCAAGCCACCCGAAGTGCAGTTGGGTGAGGCTCATGCCAATGAGAGAAACTGAAGTTGAAGTTGTTCCTTTATTTTTAGCTTTATAGAAATTCTGCCTCTGGGTGTTGAGTTTGCACAGTATAAAGAAAATGGTGGGCCAGGCATGATGGCTCATGCCTGTAATCCCAGCATTTTGGGAGGCCGAGGCGGGCTGATCACGAGGTCAGGAGATCGAGATCATCCTGGCTAACACGGTGAAACCCCGTCTCTACTAAAAATACAAAAAATTAGCTGGGCGTGGTGGTGGGCACCTGTAGTCCCAGCTACTTGGGAGGCTGAGGCAGGAGAATGGTGTGAACCGGAGAAGCAGAGCTTCATTCCAGCCCAAGCGACAGAGCGAGACTCCGTTTCAAAAAAAAAAAAAAAAAAAGGTGCGATTTGCTACCCAAACTTACTGAAATTGTTGAAGCTCATCAGGATACTAATCAATTACTTCAAATTTCCAATAGCTGACACAGAATCCCTGATCAACAATCTAAGCAGTGAGTACTATGTTTCTCAAGATCAAAAAACAATCATTCCAAAAGCTAATTCAAGATAGAGCATCAATTCTACTGGTGCTGAGTCATGTATAAAGTTAAAGACTGGAACTAAACAGTCTATCCTTGGTCTTCAGAAGTAACTTCTTAGCATGCTCCTGTTTCAACTGTTAAAATCCCTCAACACAACCTCCATCCAAATTCAATTTCGTCTTCATTTGAAACATTTCTCATTACCTTAATAAGCAGAGACTGGTAATAACCCTGATAGAAATCTGGGACATGGGTATTTTAAGAGCTCACCAAATCTGCAATGGTTATTGTTTAGATTATTGTAATTATCTAGACAATAATTACAATGACTAGAGAGTCCAAAGTGTTTGCATTTTTGGAAGTAATATTTAATGTTAGTTCTATAAGAAAATATGTAAACTTTCAGAAATAAAGCCAGTGGATTCATTCTCCCCTCATTTGATAACGAAGTTAAGACAACCTACTTCACTTTATTAGCCAGAGGTCCTGAGGCTACTGAGTCAGAATAAGCCACTTATGAAAGTGAAATAACTTCAAACTCTGCAGGCAGGAAGTGGTGCCAACTGTCATGCCAGAACTATGAGATAATGTGTATTTCAAAATGTTTGTCGCATCTCAAAGCCCAGCTATTCCTCTCATCCTAGCATCTCAGCATCCCAGAAAGAAAGTGAAAGGAACTCTCCAGCAGAGTCAGTTCAGTAAAGACTGGGAGACAGGCAGCCTTACTTTTGTTGTCCCTGGCTCAGGACTAATTTTGTTGGTGCTGTCCAAGATAATTGCAGGAAACTTGGTGTGCGTCCACTCAAAGGAGAAGATGCCCTTTAAGGAAAGGGCCAGGCCGGGTGCGGTGGCTCATGCCTGTAATCCCAGCACTTTGGGAGGCCGAGGCAGGTGAATCACCTAAGGTCAGGAGTTCGAGACCAGCCCGGCCAACATGGCAAAACCCCATCTCTACTAAAAATATAAAAATTAGCCGGGTGTGGTGGTGGGCACCTGTAATCCCAGGTACTCGGAAGGCTGATGCAGGAAAATTGCTTGAACCCATGAGGCGGAGGTTGCCGTGAGCCGAGATCATGCCATTGCACTCCAGCCTGGGCAACAAGAGCAAAACTTCGTTAAAAAAAAAAAAAAAAAAAAAAAGAGAGAGAGAGAGAGAGAGAGAAAGGGCCAAGGGTCAAAACTGCGGAGGAGACAACCGGCAGCGGGACATTGCTTAAAACACACTTTAGGCCAAGTCTTTATGTTTAAAGAAACAGAGTAAAACTCCTGGCTGGATACGCCTCATTTCTAGAGATATTATTATGAAATTGTATTCATGAATGATGGGGAAGCTGCCAGACTGGAAGACAGAGAAGTTTAGTTAAATTTAAATTAAGAACATTTCCAGAAAGAAAAGTGTGATGCTTAAATGAACTCTAATCAGAACAAAAGACAAGGAAGCAAATTCCCTGGGATCCCAATGGTGAGAAGAGTTTGTACTCATGCAGTCTCCAGGAGCCTGTGAAACGGGAGTTGGGATAGAAGAGCGCTTCCTTGGGAGACATGGGCTTGTTCACAGATTCCAAGATGCAATACAGAGAGAGGCGTATAGACCTATGAGTAGGTGAAGTTTCTTTTCAAAAAGAAATATTATACATTTGGGAAGTCTTCCCAAATCACCTGTGCTGCATTTAAAACTGCTACAGAGAAGCTAGGTAGTGATATGTCAAAGTATGATCTGACCACGCAGCCTATCAGAGCCAAATCCATGCTACCCCACACGGGAAACGGGCTTTCCTGGGTCTGGAGAGGGAATCCACCATCTCTCTAAACGAGTCACCTCCCAGATGCCCTCTCTGTGGGTCGGGAGGGATCCCTCGGGCTGGCGAGCGCCTGGCATCCGCGTTGGAGAGCTCGGCAGCCCGGCTGCACGCCGCCTCGCCCTCTGCCTTCAGTCCTCACCCGGCCACCAGCGCCACAGCTCCCTGCTGCGGGCTTCCGGCTCTCTCGGGCTCCGTTTTACTCCCCTCCTGTCCACTCCGTTTCTCTGGGATTTCTCGGGGCCACCAGTGTCTCCTTGCTCTGGTTCTTGCAGGCGCGTCGCCTCCACGGACATTACAGGCACGGCTTGCCCAGTGCTCTCCCCCACGGTCTGCTCTTCCCATACCCCAGAGTGTCCCCAAGAAGGGCCCACAGAGACGCAAACTCCGGCTTTATCCTGGATAAGATACCACATTGTAACTGCTGAGGTCCCAGCCTCAGGCCGAACTTCTGGCTCAGCTCGGACCCGGACCGCGTTCTCCTTCCCAGGGCAGAAGAGGCTGCTGGCTCCTCCTGCATCATCTCCTGAGTTCAGCTCCCCGGACCCTATTCCGAAAGACTCCGGCTGGGGCTGGGGCCGGGGCCGGGGCCGGGGCCCGGCCCTCCCTGACTTCAGTCTCTCTGAAAAGTTCAGGACTTGCGAAAATGCCCCCGGCTCTGCCACCCAACAGGCAGGACCCGCGCCTTCCTCGCGAGCTAGAAAGAACGGCTGCACCTCCCGGTGCTACCGGGGCAGGAGACGCGGCCACGACCACATTTGATTTCACTGCTTTTCCTGAAAAGGACACACACAGCCCAGCTCTGTGTGTATACAGGGAGAAGCGGAGTCCTGCGTTTATTTTTTAAAGCATATATAAGTGATAAGGATTGAACAAAGCAGCCAAAGGCTTGGCCCTCCCACAAATCTAGGAATTCAAATCCACATGGCCACGGCCCCTCCACGCGGGCCCTCTCCCAGCACACGCTCCGCTCGACAAGGACCACGAAAAGCCCTTTAAAAGCCCGCGGTGCTTCCGAGGACTCCCAGATTTCCAGCCCTTCCTCGGCCACCCCTTCCTCACACTCGAGGACACTCCAGCCCCCCCTCCCCCCCACCGGCTTGGACACCCCCCTCTGGGCGCCCGCTCCCGGGGGCGCAGTCCTGGGGCTCTGCTCCAGCGCCGCGCGGCCGCTGCCTCCCGCGCCGGGGGGCCAGGAGACTCCGGGGGAAGGCGAGCGGCAGCCCCGGGCTGGGGCCAGCGCATCTGCAGGGAGTGGTAGCCTCGGGGCGCGCTGGAGGGCGGGGAGCCCCGCCCGCCTGCTCCCGGGGCCCGCCCCTTCCCCGCCTCCTCGCTTCCCCTCCAGTAGCCCAGCGCCCACGGGCCGCCCCTCCCCTCCCCTCCCCATCTACCCACACCTTCTCCTCTCAGTGGCTTCGGCGGAATCTATGCACAAACGAAGAAATGAATAAATGGAGAGACTGGAGAGAGGGAAAGACGGAGGGATGGATGGGGCGCGCAAAGCTGAGTATTTCCTAACTCAGGGGAGCGCTGTGTCTGGGTATGTGGATACTTGTTAGCGCACGGGGCTTTGGGGCGGGGTGGCGTGTCGCTGTGTGTGCACGTGGACGTGTGTGTTGGTGTACACATATGTGCGCATGAGTGTATGTGGAGGTGTGTGAGTGCCTGTGTGCGCTCAAATGCCAGGAGCTGCTGAGTTCCCACTCAGGGGGGGAAACAGCCCCTCGTCCCTTACCTAGCACCACGACTGTCCTCAGGGTCAGAGCGACCCCCGGAACTGGTTGGGAAGTGCGTCTTTGTGGCAGTAATGGTGTCCCCGCGTGTTTGAGGACTCCCCCAATGGGGTTCAGAGGCTGAGGTGTGGACAGAGATGCTTCCAGCTCACTGGCTCGCCAGAGCCTTCCTACTGCCCTCCGTGTAGTGGCAGCCGGTGGCCCGGTGTCAGAGCGCGTGTGCTAACAAAGTCAGCGGAGGGGAAGGAGGCAGCTGATCCGCAGACTGGGGCTGTATTAGGCGGGTGGCCAGCCATCCCTCACTCTTGAGATGTCTGAAATTTCAGTCTCTCATCCCCTCCTCCACCATGAATATTTAAATAATGTTAATGACCCTTTGAAAATGAACCGTCTAGAAATCCTGAGAGAGGACACTCACACACAAACAAACACCCCACCTAGAGAGCAACACTTTTCAAAAGCAAGCTGTGGTCTTACTCCGCTGTAGGTAGCGGCATTCATTCTCAGCAGAGGAAGATCACAAAAGTCAGATTTCTTGAATTCCGCTTTGCCCTAGGCACGATTTTCCCAGTAATTCTCTCTCCCCAGTTTTGCAAGTCGCCCTTGCACTCTCAGTTAGGTTTCCACCCTAGGGCAGTCTGCTGTTTTCCCCACTCCTTGACAAGGCCCTAGGATGCTCTTCTGGGAGTCAATTTTACATGTGAAACACAGCAGGGAAAGACAATAGCCATGGCCTGATTCTACTTTCCTAACCCACAAATGTCCCTGATTTCCAATACAAAGAAATGATACCCTGGGGAACTACCCAGAAAGCCCATCCAGGCCAAGGACACCATAAATAGCACCTCTAGAGAAAAGACTTCTTCCCTGCCTTGAGCTCTATTCACAGTTTCACCCAAGGAAGAGGATGAAGTCTACAATGGGACATCAGCTGTTCTCAGGGTTCCTGAATGTCAATAGGCTCCTTTATCTTGGTATTTGGAAATGGTTTCACCATCCTTTTTGCCTGTTTGTCTCTTATACTATTGAATTTCAATAGAATTTACTGACCAGTGGCTAGAGATGCCAGAGCTTCAGCCTTGACTCAACTATTTCTTCCTTCCTTCCTTTTCCTTCTTTTCTTTCTTCCTTTTCATTTTTTTCTCCTCATGTCTCCGAATTAAGGAATCAAATGCTTGGGTACCCTACATACTGATCTATTTTTAACATTTCAATATCATGTGAAAAACTCACATTAAAATGAGTGTGCTTGGATATCACTTATTTATTTATATGGACCATAGACTCTCTAAGGAAGAATTTTAGAATTACATCAGATGTGAGATTTTATAAACAGTATCATGGCAGGTACTTCATCACTCTCTTCTCATATTTTCCTAAATTAGAATAAGTGTAAAATTTACAAACATAATTAGTTTCATTATTAGAAACAGTAAAGCAAGGCTGGGGGCGGTGGCTCACGCCTGTAATCCCAGCACTTTGGGAGGCCGAGGCGGGCGGATCACCTGAGGTCGGGAGTTTGAGAGCAGCCTGACCAACATAGAGAAACCCCGTCTCTACTAAAAATACAAAATTAGCCAGGTGTGGTGGTGCATGCCTTCAATCCCAGCTACTCAGGAGGCTGAGACAGGAGAATCGTTTGAACCTGGGAGGCAGAGGTTGCAGTGAGCCGAGATCGTGCCATTGCACTCCAGCCTGGGCAACAAGAGCGAAACTCCGTCTCAAAAAAAAAAAAAAAAAAAAAAAAAAAAAGAGTAAAGCAATCATACCAACTTTATTCTGAATTGCTTCGTTACTAAAACAACGTCAATGCTTTGTTAATATTTTAAAGTTCTAGAATAGTCTTCAGAAAACTATTAGGAATATTAATTTAGGAAAAATATATGCTCAATAGATATTAATTTATAAGAACATTTTCTTTTCTTCCACCTTCCAAATTATTAAAGAGGTAACCATGATTAAACATTTTTAATATAAAAGGCTTGGTACATACCAGATGCTCAGAAATAGTTGTTTAATTTGTTCAATGAAATCCATGCAAGAGTATGAATGGCTGCATGCAAAAGTAAACACTGTTTTTAATTAACATTTTCTCATTTATTTTCTCCTAGGCCAGTGGTTCCCAATTGAGGGTGATTGAACTCCCCAGGGGACATTTTGGCAATGTCTAGAGACATTTCTTATTGTCACGATTAGGGGGGTTGCTACTGGCATTTACAGGACAGCGCCCCACCAACAGAATTATTGAGCCCTAAATGTCAGTAATGCTGAGGCTGAGATATCTTGCCCCAGAATTTTTCGAAGACCACAGATAGTGCTTGTTAAAAAGGCAGGGTGTGGTGGCTCACGCCTGTAATCCCAGCACTTTGGGAGGCCGAGGCAGGTGGATCACGAGGTCAGGAGTTCAAAACCAGCCTGGCCAAGATGGTGAAACTCCATCTCAACTAAAGAACTACAAAAATTAGCCAGGCGCGGTGGCAGGAGCCTGTAATCCCAGCTACTCCGGAGGCTGAGGCAGGAGAATCGCTTGAACACAGGCGGCAGAGGTTGCAGTGAGCCGAGATTGCGCCACTGCACTCTAGCCTGGGCGACAGAGAGAGACTGCCTCAAACAAAAAAAAAAGAAAGAAAGAAAAAAGAAAGGCAGATTCCTGGGCTCCACCTTTATTGAATCAGAATGTGTGGGGCGAGCCAAGGAAACTGCGTTAACAGCTCCCAGATGATTCTTAAAAACATGAAAGTTTGGGAAACACTGGCAATGGGCAAGGTTAGCTTTATCACCCACTGCCTGCTTGTGGTTCATCACATCATATGTGTGTTAACATAATAATGATTATTAGAGCTGAGAATATTTTATAATAAAAGAAGCATATTTACTCTCCTAGATGTACTTTAGGAGCATATTTGAATAAAATAAATGGCTATTAATCATGTGAGATAAATATAACTCGAACGTGTAAATGTTACATGTTCCCACAGGCCCTATACCATCAAGGGCACAAAATCTTCCATGGAAATTTTTTTAGGGGGAGAGGAGATCAAGATTTCTTTCATTGTGGCCTAAGTGTACATTTTTACTCACATTGCCTCTCCCATGCTGCTGGCCCACTTTAAACTACACCCCTGAGCAAGAGTGGCCTCCAGGGGACCCAAGAAGTAGAATGTTCTTTCTAGAAAAACACACAAAGTAAAGAATAGCTTTCTGGGGAGGAAGTTAGCCTAGATACAGGTTGAGAGAAGCTCTTCTCCCTCTCTCCCCAAACTGAGCAAAATGAACTAAATCCAGCAAATAATAATGGTCTAGCAGTAGACACATGCCACCAAACTTAGAGAACAGTAGAAGCTGAAAAATAGACTTATAAGTGTGTCAGAGAACTGATCTGAAAACCAGAAGGTGGGGGCAAGACAGTGCATCATAAAAGGGAATTTACTATTTCCTCCTCCTAGCAAGGCGAAAGACCAAAAAGTATCAGCTGGGAGTAACTCACAAGTGCTAAATGTGTCCCACAGAAAATGGCTGGCTGAAAATTAAAAAAAAAAAAAAAAAGTAAGAAAAAGAGGGAAGGCCGGGTGCCGTGGCATGCCTGTAATCCCAACATTTTGGGAGGCCGAGGCGGGTAGATCACCTGAGGTCAGTAGTTTGAGATCAGCCTGGCCAACATGGTGAAACCCTGTCTCTACTAAAAATACAAAAATTAGCTGGGTGTGGTGACAGGTGCCTGTAATCCCAGCTACTTGGGAGGCTGAGGCAGGAGAATCACTTGAACCCTGGAGGCAGAAGTTGCAGTGAGCTGAGATCACGCCACTACACTTCAGCCTGGGCAACAGAGCAAGACTTCATCTCAAAAAAAAAAAAAGAAAAAGAAAAAGCAGGAAAAGCAAACAACAACAGAAACAAAAAGACTTGCTCACACTAAACAAATAGCTCTATGTCCCTGGGGCTTTCCCACCAAACAGTGGGTGAGCTCACTGAAAAGCTAGCAGTATTCCCAAGCCCAGGGGGATCCTCATGGGATCAGATGCACCACTAAAAATTTCAGAGAAGAAACAAACTGGAGGAA
The DNA here is from genome assembly GCF_006542625.1 of Nomascus leucogenys. NCBI lineage: Eukaryota > Metazoa > Chordata > Mammalia > Primates > Hylobatidae > Nomascus > Nomascus leucogenys. The sequence continues at coordinate 24,550,676 of NC_044381.1, forward strand.
ATATTTGCAACATATATGACAATGTTACTATTCCTCATATGTAAAGAGTTTTTGCAAATCAATAAGAAAATTGAAGAAAACTACCAACTCCTTAATAGAAAAAACAAACCTGGGCTGGGTGTGGTGGCTCATACCTGTAATCCCAACACTTTGGGAAGCCAAGGTGGGAGGATGACTTGAGACCAGCCTGGGCAACGTGGTGAGACCCCGTTACTACAAAAAATTAAAAAATTAGTGGGGTGTGGTGACATGCTTGTGGTCCCAGCTGCTTGGGAGGCTGAGATGGGAGGATTGCTTGGACCCAGGAAGTCAAGGCTGCAGTTAGCCATGATCATGCCACTGCACTCCAGCAGGGTGACAGAGTGAGACACTGTCTCCAAAAAAAAAAAAAAAAAAAGTAGTGTACAGATAAATAAGTATAACTGACCCTTGAACTTGTGAAGAGATACTCAAACTCTTCATAATTAAAAAAGTGCAAGTGAAATACTGGGCAATTTTTTTTTTTTTTGCCTACAATATGAGTAAATATATAAAATACAAATATGTATTTTTGGCAAGGGAATGATGAAAATCAAGTGATTGTACTTTACTGATGGGCATACAGATTGATAATAAATTGGTAAATCTGAAAGATAATTTGGTGATAACTCTAGAGATAGAAAATGTTTATACACTTGAACCTGCAATTCATTTTTGGAATTCAGAAGTTTATAAAATCTCTCAAGTTGGATGAAAGACCAGAGTGGTGGGGAGGAGTCAGTAAATAAGAAATTCCAGATCACAGATAGGGCCAAAAGAAAATATTTAATATACACTTTTAAAGTTGTTTGAGTGTTATGTTGTGATGTAAACACTTCTTGTCACCCCCTACACTTCTGATAACAGAATTTGTCTGGGGCACCAAAGGGAAGGAAGGGGTTTATGTGTGAGTTGGTGTGGGGTGAAGACCAGGCATAGGAGGCAAAATGGATGTAACAGTAAGAATTCAGAGGATGAACTCACAAGGATAGAGGGTAGAAGGGTGGTTATCAGAGGCTGGGAAAGGTAGCGGGGAGGCGGGGGAGTAGGGATGATTAATGGATACAAAAAAATAGAAAGAATGAATAAGACCTAGTATTTGCTAGCACAACAGAGTGACCACAGTCAAAAATAATTTAATTCTACATTTAAAAATAACTAAAACTATAATTGGATTGTTTGTAACGCAAAAGAAAAGTACTGGGGAGGTGACGGATGCCCAATTTACTCTGATGTAATTATTTATACATTACATGCCTCTTACTATGTACGCACAAAAATTAAAAAATAATTTTAAAAAAAGATTTCAGAAGAAATAGGAAATCAGAACAACAAGTGTCCAGGAGAACTAACCCCAACCCATTGTGCCTCAAGATAAAAATAGTGGGGTGAGCATCAGACAACCTCCAATACTATGTTGGTAGGAGTGTAAGCAGGAGAACATGGGATATTTAGTCAATTAATTCCTAGAATCCGCAAAGATCATTTGCTTACTCTAGCTCAACTAGTGGTTTTACACCATCCATATGGATGATTTGTATGTTTACAGATTTCCAAAGTAAGACATTTCTCACTGATCTCTGGTTCTTACTTAATGGCAAAAAGTTCATCTCTGGATTAAGCATCATTGGCTTTTCTATAGCAGGCATGATCCATCCATGAGATGGAGTTTTGCTCTTATTGCCCAGGCTGGAGTGCAATGGCACGATCTCGGCTCATCGAAACCTCCACCTCCTGAATGCAAGCAATTCTCCTCCCTCAGCCTCCCGAGTAGCTGGGATTACAGGCACTCGCCACCATGCCCGGCTAATTTTGTATTCTTACTAGAGACCAGGTTTCTCCATGTTGATCAGGCTGGTCTCAAACTCCCAGCCTCAGGTGATCTGCACGCTTCAGCCTCCCAAAGTGCTGAGATTACAGGCCTGAGCCACTGCATCCTGCCCCCATAGACTATTTTAACCATCAGCTTTCGGAATGCACATCCAAGACTGGCATATGTTAGTCTATGGATTGTTTGCATTGACTTATAGTTGTGTGTTATACAATTGAAAACACCCTTCTAAACCATCTTTTCTCCAAAGGGTTGGCCTCTCCCTAAGATAAGGTGGTCAGCTTTTAAGATGTCGTAAATTAGTTGTTTCCAAGTTGGCTTACGTTGGGAGTAGCTGGAAAACAAGAAAAGAAAATTTCCAGGTTCCTTTTTCTAGGTGATCCGGAGAGCAGGAATCTGTGTTTGCTTAAGCTTTCCATCTGATTCCGTGACAGCCTGGCTTGGAACCACGGGAGGTGGACACAGTCACCCTTACTTGAAGAAAGGACAGAGAAGCAAACACAGCAACAGGGATGGTGTCATAAGAGAACACTTGGCTCTCAGACTGTGTTTACTGTGGTTCTTAGCCTAGTTTGTAGTTCCTGCTTTTCCTTTATTTCCTCTCCAGGGTCTCTGGCTTCCTGTGCCCAAGTAAGTTTCTTTCCTGCCTGTTCCACATTTATTTCCTTTCCCTGCATCCTCACACTTGGCCTCTCCTCCGCCAAACCCTTAAACATAAGGAAATGGTGACCTGATTATATTCACTGCAGCTGCTTGAGGCTCTTTAAAAGACTTTTAAAAACACCCGTAAGAAACATTCCAAAACCCAAGCAACATTTCCCCACGGAATTGTTTACACTGTGTTCCAGACTGTAGCTGGGCTGTGCCTTCTTGACATTGACATAACATTGTACCACCCAAACTGCCCATTGTAATATACATGTAAATGGCACCGGTATACTAATAAAAAAAAAAAAAAACACTATTCGAAACTAAAATCTTCAACAACAAAAAAGCAGCATGGGAAGACCTGTGTTGGAAAGAGTGAAAAGTGGGTATCTATGTAGGAGAAAGACAGAGCTGGGAAATGAGAAAGAGCCCAGAGGACGGAGTCCCCTGGTGAGGAAAGCAAGATGGCACCTTGATTCCAGAGGCCTCAAATCTTGTGGAATAATGACAAGAATGTAGCCATGTATTACTTTGATAATAAACAGGAGCAAAGTCCTATGAGGTCCAAGTTCTTTGGTTCTTGGCTGAGACTTTTATCTCATTTAGCAACTGAAGCATTTAAAAAATCTAGTAAACACTCCAGAGTTCATGCTGTAATAGAGAGACAGCATACAACAAGGTACTCTTTAAGCATGGCACTGAAAACATAAAATATGCCTAATATACTTGGAATGTACACAGCTTGTTCACAGATAGAATGCTGGAGAACAGTGCCAATAGTGTGGAGTTCCAGAAGACAGCTTTTACTGAGTCAACCAAGTGAATTTCTTCTCATTAGGGACCTGTGTTTTAGATGCAAATGTATTTTTCTTTTCCAGTGGTGCTTAACTTCTTTTCAATTTTAGATAAAACAGGAAATTATTTTTTTAGTTTTTGTTAAAAAAAAATAGGACTGTAACATTTTCCTAGTAATTTGCAAGTGTTTCCCTCAGAACTTTTAAGCGCAAGCTGTTAATTTAAGGGAAGAACCATAAGGATTTTTCAGTCACATTAGGGGGAAAAAGACCAAATCTTGAGATTTTAAATTTTAAGAATTCTGATTCTCTCAGAGATAGTCTTTGCGGTAGTCTCTGATTTGCTTGTCAAATGTTTTAGTATTGAGAACTATCCACTGAGAAATGGGCTTTTTCCTTCTAATATACTGAACATATTAAATGACTTTCCTAGCATTAATGGAAAGTTCACTGAAGATGATGGGACAATATTATGAAGGCATATTATGTTTATATACACAGAATAAATTAATTACTTCTCTAAGTAACCATTACGATTATAAGGTGTTAAGATCATTTAAATACAGAGAATAATAATAGCTTCCATAGCATATTAAAAGCCTCTGTTGAATTGGGACCATGGCCAACGTAAAATCACTTTAGAAACCACAATAGCTTATAATACATTCAACTAAAGTACCTATACCCATATTGTCTTTGAAGATTTTCCAACTCATTAAGTAAACACCTTCTTTATAGCTCCCTCTCCTCTTCTCCTCTCCTTCCTTCCTTCATTTGTACTTCCTTTCTTTGTATTCTCCTGTCTTCCTTCCTTCTCTCCTTCCTTCATTCCTTCCTTCCTTCCCTCCCTCCCTTCCTTCCTTTTCTTTTTAGACCACTGCCTAGTTAATTTTAGGAGGAAGCATTGCAAACTCAAATACCTTAGGAAGCCAGACAGATAACATAAATGAGTAAAGCTGCCAGGTATCAGAAACAGTTTGTGATGCCTATAAAGGGCTCAGGCATTGAGGAGTCCAAGTGCTGACTGCTAAGTAATTCATAGAGTGGTTGAGATGAGATAAGTGAGCACCTAGATAAGAACTGTGGGTTCAGATAGGTGCTCCTGCTGCTGCTGCTGCTGCTACTATGTTTGACTTGGGAATTTTCTTTACATGCTTGGGATGGGTGAAGGCATATCAAAATGTTAGAGACATGAAAGTTAGAGCTAGGAGGAAAGTTACATGTCGCCCAAGCCATTTTTCTCATTTTACGGTATAGCAAAATGTCAGTAAAAAACAGAGAGCCAGAAGACCTGGATTGGAATCCTGACCTGTCACTTACTGGCTGTGTGACCTTAGGAAAATCGCTCAGCCTCGCCATCCCTCCCTTCTCATCTCCTCTAGGACATTGTTCCAGCAATTTTATCCTTCCCAAAACATGAATTTTCTTTCACCTTATCAAATATGCTGTGATTTCTTCTATCAAAAAAAATTTTCATGTGCACACAGTTAATAATACTGTACTAAATGGACACTTTAAGAGGGTAGATTGTATATTATGCATTTTCTTTTTAAAATTATTTATTTATTGAGACAGGGTCTCACTCTGTCCCCATGGCTGGAGTGCAGTAGCATGATCATGGCTCACTGCAGCCTCAACTTCCTGGGCTCAAGTGATCCTCCCACCTCAGCCTCCTGAGTAGCTGGGTCTGTAGGCATGTGCCAGCATGCCTGGCTAATTTTTGTATCTTTTGTAGAGACAAGCTTTCCCCATGTTGCACAGGCTGGTCTTGAACTCCTGGGCTCAAGCAATTCCCCTCCTTGGCTTCTGAAATTGCTGGTTTACCACACCAGGCCAACGTTATTACTGTTTTCTACGACAATAATTTTTTTTTTCTTTGAGACGGAGTTTTGCTCTTGTTGCCAGGCTGGAGTTCAGTGGCATGATCTCGGCTCACTGCAACCTCTGCCTCCCAAGTTCAAGCAATTCTCCTGCCTCAGCCTCCCAAGTAGCTGGGATTACAGGCGCCCACCACCAGGCCCGGGTAATTTTTTTGTATTTTTAGTAGAGATGGGGTTTTGCCATGTTGGACAGGCCAGTCTCGAACTCCTGACCTCAGGTGATCTGCCCACCTCGGCCTCCCAACGTGCTAGGATTACAGGTATGAGCCACCATGCCCAGCCTACAATAATTTTTTTAAGAGAAATTCTCTTGATCCTACCACCTCAATTCTCTGTTTCCCCTTAAAGCAAAAGTTCTTAAAAGAGATGTTTTTTCACCAAGACAGCACTTGTCAAAATCATCAGTGACCTTGAGGTTGCCAAACCCAGTGGTCATTTCTCCAAACTCACCCGACCTGATCTTTCAGCAGGATTTAACACAGGCCATCAGTCAGTCAGTCACATTTGAACTACTTTCTTCATTTGGCTTTCACAACAGTTTCTTGATTCTCCTCAGAGTTCTCTGACCTTTTTTTTTTTTTTTTTTTTTTTTGAGACAGGGTCACTCTGTCACCCAGGCTGGAGTGCAATGGTACAATCACAGCCTTGACCTGCTGGGCTCAAGCAATCCTCCCACCTCAGCCTTGGATGACAGGTGTGTGCTGCCTCACTTGGCTAATTTTTTTATTCTTTGTAGAGAGGGAGGTCTTGCTATGCTGCCCAAGCTAGTCTCAGATGCCTGGGCTCAAGCGATCCTGCCACCTTGAGGGCCTCCCAAAGTGCTGGGATTATAGGCATGAGCGACTGCACCCAGTCTCACTGACCATTCTTTCTTAGTCCTCTTTTAGAGTTCTTCCTCATTTTCCAAATCTTTAATTTGGGATGAGCAATGACTTGAGCTTGATCCCTTCTATCCCTCAGGCCATTCTCTCTGTGATCTCATCCAGTCAATGGCTGTGCACAGGTGAATCCCAAATTTATATGTCGGCCTATGTTCTCCATGGAACTCCAGACTCATACTTAACCTCTCCACTGAATGCCTAGAAGGCATTTTTAAATTAACAAGTATATTGCAAATTCTTAATTTCCTCTCGAAACCTGCTCCTCCTATAGTCTTTCCTACCTTGTTAAAGACAGGTCATCCTTTTAGCCATAACCACATCACCACATATTCTACAATATTCTGATTTTTCTCCAGAGCATTAATGACCATCTTGCATATGATAGTATTTACTTGCTTGTTTCTTGTCTATCTCACCCTACTGAAGTGTAATCTACAGAAGTACAAGACCTGGTCTCTTCTGTTAATTTCTAGATGCCTAGAGCTTGGCATAGAGTAGGTGCTCATTAAATATTTGTTGTTGAGGCCGGGTGTGGTGGCTCATGCCTGTAATCCCAGCACTTTGGTAGGCCAAGATGGGTGGATTACCTGAGGTCGGGAGTTCGAGACCAGCCTAACCAACGTGGAGTAACACCGTCCCTACTAAAAATACAAAATTAGCTGGGCGTGGTGGTGCATGCCTGTAATCCCAGCTACTCGGGAGGCTGAGGCAGGAGAATTGCTTGAACCCAGGAGGCAGAGGTTGCAGTTGCAGTGAGCTGAGATTGTGCCATTGCACTCCAGCCTGGGCAACAAGAGTGAAACTCTGTTTCAAAAAAACAAACAACAAAAAATATTTGTTGAAAAAAAAGAAAGGAAAGTCCCTGTGTTCATGTAGCTTACATCCTAATATGGCATGGATAATGAGGTAAGATAAACAATAAGCAAGAGAAGAATGTCATAGATAACAGGAAAGAAAATCAAAGGCCAATTGAATTAACTCATGCAGATACATGAAATGTATTTTGTGTCTGGAGGTGGTAATTGTTATAAAGAAAAATAAAACAGGGTAAAGGGATAGATATTGATGGCAGTAGGAGGTGAGTACTATTTTATGTAATGGTCAAGAACAGACTCTTTACTGAGGCGACATTTGAGCAGAGACCTGGAGAACGGAAGGAAGTGAGCCAGGGAGATATCAAGGGGAAAAGCATTCTAGCATAGGGAACAGCATGTGTGGAGACCCTGAGCAATCATGTTTGGAGCAGCCAGGAGGACTTCAGAGCTGAGAAAGGAGGGGTGAGAGAAGACTGGCAGTGAGCCCGATCATAAGGTCCTTGCAAACCTTGATAAGCAATTTGGATTACTTATTTTCCTGAATAAGATGAGAAGCCACTGCATTATTGCAAGCAGAAAAGTGACTTGATTTTGTTTAGATTTTTAAAAGATCACTGTGGCTGCTTCTGGGTGGAGTCTGTGTTACAGAAAAGGAAAGGAGTGGCCGGGAGACCACTTAGAAGCCATTGTAATAATCTGGGCAAGAGATGATAATGGCTGAAAGCAGAATGGTAATGGTGGAGTGGTGACATCAATGGTGAAATCAGATTCCAGACATAATTGGAAGCAGAAGCTGCACCGGGCACATGACACATGGCACAAAGCATTGCCCTCAGAAGGCATTCAACACATAATTATCAGATGCATGCCCAAACACTTCTTATTTTCATTACAATAAAGTGTTCTTATTAATGGGTTCAAAAAAACTCCCACTTGATCAGGGTTTCTAGAAAGTTTCTTTTAAAAAAACAAAGTACAGGGCCGGGCGCGGTGGCTCACGCCTGTAATCCCAGCACTTTGGGAGGCCGAGGCAGGCGGATCACGAGGTCAGGAGAGCGAGACCATCCTAGCTAACACAGTGAAACCCCGTATCTACTAAAAATACCAAAAAATTAGCCGGGCGTGGTGGCGGGCGCCTGTACTCTCAGGAGGCTGAGGCAGGAGAATGGCGTGAACCCGGCAGGCGGAGCTTGCAGTGAGCTGAGATCGTGCCACTGCACTCGAGCCTGGGCAACAGAGCAAGACTCCATCTCAACAACAACCACAAAAATACCAACTCACCAAAACAATATATATATATATAATATATATTATATATTTATAATATATATATTATATATATTTATAGTATATATATATATACACACACACACATATATATTTAGTACATTGGGTAAAGTAGTTTGTAAATTTTAGGCAGAAAAAAAAGCACTTGTAAAACATTAAACAAACTAGATTTTCCCATAAGTCGATTCCAAGAATTTAGTATTTCATATGAAAGGATCACATTGACCCTTAAATTTCTAACATTTACCATGGGCTAATTCAATTGGCCTTTCATTTTTCTCTCCTATTAGCTATGGCATTCTTTTCCCTTTAACTCCGTAATCATAAACACAGCTATTTTCATACATGTCACTTATACAAAGAATATATGGCGGCCGGGCGTGGTGGCTCACACCTGTAATCCCAGAACTTTGGGAAGCCGAGGCGGGCGGATCACCAGGTCAGGAGTTTGAGATCAGCCTGGCCAACATGGTGAAACCCCCGTCTCTACTAAAAATACAAAAATTAGCCAGGCATGGTGGTGGGCACCTGTAATCCCAGCTTTTCGGGAGGCTGAGGCAGGAGAATCGCTTGAGCCTGGGAAGCAGAGGTTGCAGTGAGCTGAGATCGTACCACTGCACTCCAGCCTGGGCGACAATACTGTGTCTCAAAAAAAAAAAAAAGGAATATATGGCTTGATAGTTACTGGATTCTCTCCATAGGGAAATCATACGCTACAGTCTTTTCTATGCTGTGGATCTGAATTCCAAGTGAATGGCTCTGCATTCCCCAAGAAACATGCAAAAGAGGCTGGATGTGGTGGTTCACGCCTGTAATCCCAGAACTTTGGGAGGCCGAAGCGAGCAGATCACCTGAGGTCGGGGGTTTGAGACCAGCCTGAACAACATGGAGAAAACCTGTCTCTACTAAAAATGCAAAATTAGCCGGGCATGGTGGCGCATGCCTGTAATCCCAGCTACTTGGGAGGCTGAGGCAGGAGAACTGCTTGAGCCCAGGAGGCAGAGGTTGTGGTGAGCCAAAATCACGCCATTGCACTCCAGCCTGGGCAACAGGAGTGAAACTCCATCTCAAAAAAACAATAGAAAACAAAGAAAGAAAGAAACATGCAGAAGAGCACTTAGGGATCACAGGCAAGAGGTGCCCTGGCACTGTGGTTAGGGGACTATGCTAACCACATGAAGAATGCTAGGAATGAAGGCAGAATCCTCATTCTTCCACTGATTCTGAGCAGGACCTTCCACAGGTTACTTTATCTCCCTGTGCCTCAGATTCCTAGTCTTTAAAATAAGAACAAGTGTATAGTATCTATATCACGAGTTCATGGAACTCATTGGATAAGTTCATGCTTATAAAGGACACAGAATATACCTTTTAGATTCTCAATTAGTATTAGCTATGTGTTATTTGTATTCACCAGTGCCAGTCCACTGGTTCATAGCCTGTCCAAAAAACTAGAGTGGTCTTAGATCAGGTCCATTCTTGACTAATTCTTGCTCCCAGGATCATAACTATTTTCCTGTCATTACATTTTAATTAAAATATTTTTTGATTCTAAAAGAAATATTTACTCATTACACAGAAAGCAATAAACTGTGGGCTCTGAAATATAACAAACCTGGAATTGAATTCTGACTCTGCTCTTCCAGAATCTGTGACCTTATAAAGTCTTTACCTTCTCAAAGTGTTGATTTCTTCATCTGCACAACGGGACAAAAAATGGTACCTATCTCATGGTATCATTTTGAGTGTTAAAGAGAGTAATGCAGGTAAAGTGTTTAACACAGTGCCTAGCCCACAGTAAACACTGGGAAAAAGAAAGGGAGTGAAGGGAGAGAAGGAAAGAGAAGAAAAGAAAGTAGGAAGAAGTCAATGACTGTTATAGGATAGAAGGTTCAGTAAAAGCCACACAAACGAGAAAGGTTTGGAAAATGCTTAGACACAAAATGCATATTTTTATTACAAAGAGAAAAAGATTTGTTGTGTCTTTTGCAATACCATTTCTCTTAAAAGGGATTTTCCTTTGTCACTCATGGGATACACTTAATATAAACTTAGAAACTTTTTCATATTTGGGATTTGTTTATATTTTCTTTGCAAGAACCAACTCAAACACACTAAGAATAATAAAAAGAATAATTCTTAGTGGATGAATGTTTGTCTATTTCTCAACTTAAATAAGGTTTTGTCTCCAAAATTTCAAAATGACCTATTCACATTAATTTGAAAAGTCAGACCAAAAATTTGACCCTGCTTAAATATGGTATGCCACATATAATACAACATTCAATAAATTTATTGATTTATTTTTAATAGAAATAGGGTCTCCTTCTGTCACCCAGGCTAGAGTGCAGTGGTAGGATTGTGGCTTACTGCAGCCTCATCCTCCCAGGCTCAAGTGTTTCTCCCACCTGTCTCCTGAGTAGCTGAGACTACACGCGCACACCACCATACCTGGCTTGTTTGTTTTTTTATTTTTTTTTGTTTTTTTATTTTTTATTTTATTTATTTATTTTATTTATTTATTTTTTTGAGACAGAGTCTCACTCTGTCGCCCAGGCTGGAGTGCAGTGGCACAATCTCAGCTCACTGCAGCCTCCTCCTCCTGGGGTCAAGTGATTCTTCTGCCTCAGCCTCCCGAGTGGCTGGGACTACAGGCACGCGCCACCACGCCCAGCTAATTTTTGTATTTTTAGTAGAGACGGGGTTTCACCATATTGGCCAGGATAGTCTCAAACTCCTGACCTCGTGATCCGCCCGCCTCGGCCTCCCAAAGTGCTGGGATTACAGGCATAAGCCACCGCGCCAGGCAGTTTTTTTCTTTAAGTAGAGATAATGTCTGGCCAAGTTGCCCAGGCTGGTCTCAAACTTCTGAGTTCAAGCAATCCTCCTGCCTCAGCCTCCCAAAGTGCTACAATCATAGGTGTAAGCCACCATGCCTGGCCAATAAGTTGATTTTTTTTAATCCAAAAGTTAACCAAGGCTGTATGATTTGTGGCATAAGACAGACATGGAGACATTTTAGAAAAAACTAAAAGAAGAAACTGTCTTAAGCTCCAGTATGATGGGTGCAGTAGTCTCTTAACTAATATTGCAGGACACCTGTGTGCTCAATTTCTCCAGATTCAAAGAAAGCTCTGCTTTTTTTTTTTTTTTTACCGTAAGCTAAGCTTTGCTTATTTACTGAGAAGGCTGTTCAGTTTTATCATACTCATGAATCACTGCAGGAGAATGATAATGAGAAATATAATCAGAATGCTGACAGGATGAAGACTCATGGGCAAGCCTGAAGAACAACTCATTCTGAAGGATGAAAATCAAATCTTATCCCACCAGGTAAACCCCCGCTTTGCACTGGAAAAATGAATGCAAACAGAACTACATAAAAGCCCCCACATTGATCAGGACTGTGAGGCATGGAAGACCGCCTTAGCATGTCTGCATACCAGCATCATCTCATTATTCTCCAAGGTGAAGCACTGTGACAAAGTCATGAAGATCCAGTGCTGTCTGGCTTAGACCTAGGCTCCGGCACTCCTTGTCTGTGTGACCTTAGACAAGTTACTTAATCTCTCTGCACCTTGTTTTCTCTGTAAACTGGAGATATCCTAGTACCTACCTCATAGGGTTGTGGTAAGAATTAAATAGTAGAATACCCTAAACACCCAGAGCACTACCTGACACATGGGAAGTTCTCAATACATGTTAGCTATTGTCTCATTATTCATTTTATTAAACTGAATTTCACTAGAAAATGCATACTGTTGGAAATCAAAACTCACACTCTGGTGGGGTGCAGTGGCTCACGCCTATAATCCCAGGACATCGGGAAGCTGAGGTGGGTGGATCAGTTGAGGTCAGGAGTTCGAGACCAGCCTGGCCAACATGGTGAAACCCTGTCTCTACTAAAAATACAAAAATTAGCCAGGCGTGGTGGCGCACACCTGTAATCCCAGCTACTAGGGAGGCTAGAGGCTAAGGCACAAGAAATACTTGAACCTGGGAGGTGGAGGTTGCAGTGAGCCGAGATGGCGCCACTGCACTCCAGCCTGGGCAACAAGGTGAGACCCTGTCTCAAAAAACAAAAACAGAAACAAAAATAAACCTCACAATCTGTGAGCAGATAGAAAGTATGATGACAAATCCAATACCCTACCCTCTAACCCAGATCCCTTTGGGAGACAGAGTGGGAACTAGAACTGCTGGTACCTTTTTCTTTTCAGAAACAGACATAAAAATGCTGAGATAAAATAAATGTCACATCTCCACTGACTCATTTCTGAGGAAGAAGTAGTTGCAATGATAGTAAGCATAAGTGACCTCGAAACAGACCAGCTTGTGGTATGCAAACCTATCAGTGGCCTGCTCTGCTAGGCAATGAATCAAGCATCTTGTATGAGCATGTCATCTTTTTACATACAATTTACATGTATGTCATGATTTTTACCAAGTGTGTTTTTTACTACTAAGTTTTCACTACAATAAAAAGGGCAAGGGGGCAGGCCACTAGAGAATGGGTAGGAGAAAGAGATGGGAAAGGCATTGGATAATTTACTGAGATAGGCGCACTAGATGCTGACTTCAACAATCTTCAGTATTCATATGATACAGAAAGATCATTCTTCCTATTGTTAGGCCTCAGAAACCTATATCCCCAAATATGATGCTTTGATATTCTGAACCTGAAGAAGGCTCAAGGTCTCTCTGACCTCCCCTCACTCCTGTCTCTCAATCTTCTCTCTCCCCTAAGCACAGGAGGAAATGGTTCTGTGAAGTTCCCTTATCTGCCTAAAATCTTACCCTCCAGAGAAGAAAACAATTACCTCTGGTCTCTTCCTTGAGTTTTCATTAACTGAAACTCATATAGCAGGAAGAAACACTGAAGTCTGTTAACATATCTGAACAGACTTCTGTCACAAATTGTTGTCTGTTCTGTGGGCCCAACAGACTTTGTCTCAGGTCACTGTTTGTTCTTCAAGTATAAATCATTTACTGCCCCCCCCCAACTTCCTATCTCCACACTTCCTATCTCCGTTTCCTCTAAGAAGAAGGGTATATAACCATCTGTACCCCATTGTGTGTAATTTTCTCTCTTTGCACACTAGTAAACTTCTATGCCATTTCTCCCGCTAATCTATCTAGTGTCAATTGATTTTTCAACGAAATTTCAGGGGGCAAAGGGAAAGTTTTCCCTTGGCCCCTACTCTGTGAATCCAACAACTTTTCCTGATAACTACGATCTTGATTTATGAGACCTCTCTGATACCTGACCAATTGCAGAAGGACAAGGCTTATCGTAAGTGGCCACATGAGTTCTACCCAGGATTTCAGAAATAATTTGCAATCATTCCAAACCCTCAGGGACATGAATGATAATTTATTCAGACCTTAACTGGAGAGACAAACTGGTTCCCTGCCTAAATGGGAACCAGGTTGGCTACGTTCCAATAGCACTAAAGACCAATAGTTTCTGTCACTGGGTTCTGTGTTTGGTTTGTGTGGCTTGGTTCTTTCACAAGTCATAGACTTTGGTACTTGCAAATGAGCCTTGTTGCAAACTAGTTGGATTGGGACAGATCATTCTTAAGAAATGAGGCTTATCTGCAGACAGGCTCTGACATACTGAACAGCAACACGTGACAGTTTCTAGAGTTTTGGCATCATTAGTCATTCCCACTGCTGGAATGTTCAAAATGTGCATAGAAGGAAACAGACAGATGTCCTCAGGAAGCATTTGTGAATGTGTTAGAACTTTTGCTGGGAATATCCATGCCCATGTCATTTATTTTAGGGTGACCACTCAGAGACAGGGGATTTTACCAACTAGGAGTTGGTAAAAGCACAAGAGTATTTCATCAACATTTTAAAAATTGATATGATGAAGATATCGCAGAAAATGGTATTAGGCTAACACTGATATCCCAACTAAAAAGAAGATCCTAGAATAAGGCTTCCAAAAAGTCATGATATACCCAGATTGAGGTAAAGGGTTTTTGTTGTTGTTGTTCAAAAGAAAAAACAATCAAACACCCAGAGGGTAGTGTTTCTCATAGTTTCACTTCATAGAAAAACCAATGAGGTACAAATCTTGGCATGGATCAGATTTGGATTCCTAGCAAAGAAGCATATCAAGGGATGTCCCTTGATAGGTTATCAGCGTATTGCAGGTCCTTAAAGCATACATCTGTCTGGTTTAAAGCTTAATAAAATACACTGTCGTGTTTAAAATGAAAAAAGTTTTTAAAAAACAAAAACAAAAAAAAGAACCCAAAACCACAAATAATCCCAAAGGACAATAATCAAAACACATTACACAGTTCCCTTCATTTCCTTTGCAACACTCTTCTTGCCTAGGGCCACTGGACTTGGCAAATAAAAATACAGAACACCCAGTAAAATCTGAATTTTAGGTAAACAACAAATAATTTTTTAATATAAGTATGTCCCATGTAATTTAATTCAAATCGAACTGGGCATCTGGTATTTTATCTGGCTAAGCTACACTTGCCCTGTCCTTGGAGCTCCCCTGCTTTAGCTAATAAAAAAAATAAACTTGCACTTCTAAAACCCAAACAGAGAGGCTACAAAATGTCCTTCCATCTGGGTTCAAAGCTTGGCTCCACCACACACTCACTTTGAGATCTTGGGTAAGTTACTTTACTGTGCCACAGTCACCACATCTGTAGAATGGAATTAATAACAGTTTCTCCTTAGCAGGGTCATCTGGAGGATTATATGAGATGGTGTATGTGTAGCACAGTACTCAGCTCAAAGCAAACGTTCCACTCATGTTAGCTATTATTGTTGGCAAGAGAACACAGTGAAGAAATAAAATGGCAAAGAAGAAGGTACCTGAGATTATTCACTTGCCACGAATATTCCTTATCTATACATAGATTATTGAAAGCTGTCAATGGTTGTGACTTCATTTCTTTCACATTTATTTTATTTGACAAATAGGGAGTAACACACAGGAACAATAAATAAACATTAATGATTCTTCAGTTTACAACAGAGCTCTTCATATTCATTTTAAAGAAAATCCAAGACAATGATTCTCAAAGGCAGGTATTACAAAAACTGACCCATATAGTACTGATATGCCCCCTACCCACCACTGCCAAACCCCCTCTGAGATCCACTACCCTGAATAGTTTTGAGGATTTTTAAAAAATCTTCAAAAACATTTCCTTTGGCAAGGAACCAAATTTAGAGCGATCTTTATGTATATACACAATGTAGAAAGGTTTTCTGTCCCAAATGTCCCTTTTTTGTCCAGAGTCCCTGCACAAAACAATCCTTTCAATGTCGTCATCATCAAATACAAAGGGCAACTGGCTGGACACCACTGGCAACAAAAGGCCTTCAGCAGAATGTTTTTTTAAAAGCAAAGGCCAAAGAAAGCTGTAACCTGTGGCCTCTATTCACCACCGGAAGAGTCTAAATGCTTTTCCTCTTTTGTAATAGAGAACATCTGCCCTTCTAGGAGGATAATCTGTCTTCCAACAAGTTTTAAGTGTAGAGAAGCAACATCCTTTTTTAAATGTGGCTTTCCCATGTCCTTGAATAGAAATTGTACCCTTTTCAAATGGTTTTACAGCCAGAATCTCTAGCTTGCCTAAGGGGTACCAACCTTGTTTCTTGTTCAAGCATAAATGAGAAATATTGCACATGTAAATAAGAATACCAGACTTCATTCTGAGGAAAATTCTGCTGTGCTAAAATTTTTTGTATTCCTTTTTGCAAACACTTGGTTTTTAGTCTTAGTATATATGGACAAGAGGGCAAGATAATGAAAGCATTTAGGATTTAGTTGGTGTATTTGATGAAAATGACAGCCAAATCACAAAATTTTTATCCTAGAGATATTTCTTTAACATGGATTACTTGATGTCATTTTTTCCAGTCATTGGATAAACAAAATTCAAGAAAATGATGCAGAGCCAAGCAGGTGTGATTTGGGACTTGCAGCAAGGCACCAGCTGGATAAGGCCAAGACATTTCCAGTATGAGGGCCCCGGGCAGTTCATGCCACAGAAGAAAGGAACTTCTGTAACCAGCAATATCTTTAAAAATCTAGCTTGTAGCAGCTTCCTACTTTATTTCTGAGGAGTAGCCATCTTACTGGCTTTTCTGTTTTTGTTTTTGTTTTTGAGACTGCATCTCGCTCTATTGGCCAGGCTGGAGTGCAGTGGCGTGATCTCGGCTCACTGCAACCTCTACCTCCTGGGTTCAAGCGATTTTCGTGCCTCAGCCTCCAGAGTGGCTGAGATTACAGGTGTGTGCCACCACACCCAGCTAATTTTTGTATGTTTAGTAGAGATGGGGTTTCACTGTGTTGGCCAGGCTGGTCTTGAATTCCTGACCTCAAGTGATCCACATGCCTTGGCCTCCCAAAGTGCTGGGATTACAGTAGTGAGCCACCATGCCCGGCCTTATTGGCTTTTTACTATTAACATAATGTATTAAAAATCCCTTTGAGAAGGCAATTAAATAGTAATACATTTTAGGTGTAAAATGTAACATTTAGGTGGTTGACAGGAGCTGGAGTAGGAGAGAATGGGGGGCTGGTATTTAAGGGTAGAGAGTTTCAGTTGAAGAAGATGTTGAAAAAGTTCTGGAGAAGGATGGATGACAATGATGGTTGCAGAACACTTTGAAAGTACCTAACTCCACAGACGGGTACCCTTTAAAAGTGCTTAAAATGGTAAATGTTATATCTGTTTTACCACAATAAAAAATAGCACTGATTAGGCTAATAAAGATAATTAAAGAAAAAAGGCTAAGATGTGAAGGGAAAATAGAAAAGAGAGATAATCGCTAGGTGTGATGGCTTACACCTGTAATCTCACACTTTGGGAGGCCGAGGAAGGAGGATCGCTTGAGCCCAGGAGTTCAAGATTGGCCTGGGCAACATAGGGAGTCCTCCTTCTCTTTTTTTTTTTTTTGAGACGGAGTCTCGCTCTGTCCCCCAGCCTGGAGTGCAGTGGCGCAATCTCGGCCCACCACGCCTGGCTAATTTTTTGTATTTTTTAGTAGAGACGGGGTTTCACCGCGTTAGCCAGGATGGTCTCGATTTCCTGACCTCGTGATCCGCCCGCCTTGGCCTCCCAAAGTGCTGGGATTACAGGCTTGAGCCACCGTGCCTGGCCTCGGGAGTCCTCCTTCTCTACAAAAAATAAAAATTTAGCCAAGTGTGGTGCTGCACGCCTATAGTCCCAGCTACACAGGAGGCTGAGGTAGGAGGATTGCTTGGGCCTGGGAGGTTGAGGCTGCAGTGAGCCATGATCGCACTGTGCTCCAGCCTGGGTGACATAGCGAGACCCTGTCGAAAGAAAGAAAGAGAGAGAGAGAGAGAAGGAAAGAAAGAAAGAAGGAAGGAAGGAAGGAAGGAAGGAAGGAAGGAAGGAAAGAAAGAAAGAAAGAAAGAAAGAAAGAAAGAAAGAAAGAAAGAAAGAAAGAAAGAGAGAGAGAGAGAGGAAGGGAGGGAGGGAGGGAGGGAGGAAGGAAGGAAGGAAGGAAAAGAAAAGAAAGAAAGAAAAGAGTGAGAGAAAGAAAAGAAATAGAAAGAAGAGAGATTGATGCGACCCCTGCAGAGGGACGTAGTGGTGGAGAGGACGGTGATCTTAAAGGGGAAGGGTGAGTTGAGTGCACCCTCCTGCCACAGTCAAGAAGAGGGTCCCTCACTCAGAAAACACTGACTGGGCAGCTAAAATGAGAGAGTGCTTCAATTTAATAATTGAACAAACTATGGCAAAAAAGGAAATCAAGCCATTAAAAATTAACTGCATACAAATAGCCAATAAGCACATGAAAAGAACTCCGTGTCATTAGCCACCAGGAAAATGCAAACCAAAACCACAATGACATACTACTCCACACCCACTAGGATGGTTGTAATCAAAAGATGGACAGTAGCAAGTGTTGGCTAGGATGTAGAAAACTTGGAAGCCTCATTCATTGTTGGTGAGGTGTAAAGTGGTGTAGATGCTTTGGAAAAGAGTCTGACAGCTTTATAAAAAGTTAAACCCAGATTTACCATACGACCCAGCAATTCCACTCCTAGGTACAATCCCAAGACAAAGGAAGACCTATGTCCACACAAAGGCTTACATGTGACTATCCACAGCAGCGACTATTCATAGCAAGAATACTTACTGCCAGAAAGTAGAAACGACCTCAAGATCCATCAACTTGTGAATGAACAAAACAAAAAAAAAAGCCTTTCGGCCGGAACCGCCATCTTCCAGTAATTCGCCAAAATGACGAACACAAAGAGAAAGAGGAGAGGCACCCAATATATGTTCTCTAGGCCTTTTAGAAAACATGGAGTTGTTCATTTGGCCACGTATATGCGAATCTATAAGAAAGGTGATATTGTAGACGTCAAGGGAATGGGTACTGTTCAAAAAGGAGTGCCCCACAAGGGCTACCATGGCAAAACCAGAAGAGTCTACAATGTTACCCAGCATGCTGTTGGCATTGTTATAAACAAACAAGTTAAGGGCAAGATTCTTGCCAAGAGAATTCATGTGCGTATTGAGCACATTGAGCACTCTAAGAGCAGAGACGGCTTCCTGAAATGCGTGAAGGAAAATGACCAGAAAAAGAAAGAAGCCAAAGAGAAAGGTACCTGGGTTCAACTGAAGCACCAGCCTGCTCCACCCAGAGAAGCACACTTTGTGAGAACAAATGGGAAGGAGCCTGAGCTGCTGGAACCTATTCCCTATGAATTCATGGCATAATAGATGTTAAAAAAATAAATAAATAAATAAAAGATCTCTGGGCTGTAAAAAAAAAAAAAAAAAACCCAAGACACTGCCCTATCTTTTTTTTTTTTTTTTAAGACAGGGTCTTACTCTGTCATCACCCAGGATAGAGTGCAGTGACACAATCACAGCTCACTGCAGTCTCTACCTCCTAGACTTAGGTGAGCCTCCCACCTCAGCCTCCCATGTAGCTGGGACTACAGGTGCATGCCACCATGCCCAGCTAATTTTTGTATTTTTTGTAGATACACAGTTTCACCATGTTGTCCAGGCTGGTCTCCAACTCCTGGGCTCAAGTGATCTACCCACTTTGGCCTCCCAAAGTGCTGGGATCACAGGCGTAAGCCACCATGCCAAGCCTGGCATATCGATTAAATGAAATATTTTTCAGCATTGAAAAGAGTGAAAGGGATAGTGATTGAAGCTACAACATGAATAAATCTCAAAAAAAAAAGATCATCATCCTAAGCCAGATACAAAACACTGCATGTTGTATGACTCCATTTATATGAAATGTCCAGAACAGGCAAATTTATAGAAACAGAAAGGAATTTGTGGGTGTTTGGGGATGGCGTAGAATGGAGATTAACTATAAGAGGGCATGAGGGATCTTATTGGAATGATGCAAATTATTTAAAACTGTGTGTGTTCTAAAACTGGATTGTGTGATGGTTAGTAAATTTATGAAACATTATTGAACTGTACACTTACCTGGGGGAACCACATGGCATGCAAATTTTGTCCTTAACAAAGTTGTGTTTTTTAAAAAAAGAACTACAATTTAGAGCCTCTAACAAGTAAAAAATGAAACAGCAAAATGGCCCTTATGGAAATGATATTGTAGCAAGGGCAATTGGATTTTATGCAATGAAAATTATGGTTATTTTTATTTTAATTTTATTTTTTATTTTATCACAGCTCACTGCAGCCTCAGTCTCCCTGGGCTCAAGTGATCTTCCCATCTCTTGCCTCCCAAGTAGCCAGGACTACAGGCACAGGCCACCACACTCAGCTAATTTTTATGTATTTCGTAGAGACTGGGTTTTGTCATGTTGCTCAGGCTGGTCTCGAACTTCTGGTCTCAAGCAATCCACCCATCTTGGCCTCCCAAAGTGCTGGGATTACAGGTGTGAGCCACCACACCTGCCTGACTTCTATGGTTATTGATGTGACCGGCTATGAAGGAGAGCTATTAGGTCCTATGAGAATATGAAACAAACAGTGCTTGTTAGAAAATGTCACTGGAGCTGGGTGCCGTGGCTCATGCCTGTAATCCCAGCACTTTGCGAGGCCGAGGCAGGCGGATCATTTCAGGTCGGGAGTTCGAGACAAGCCTGACCAACATGGAGAAACCCTGTCTCTACTAAAAATACAAAATTAGCCAGGTGTGGTGGCACAGGCCTGTTAATCCCATCTATTCAGGAGGCTGAGGCAGGAGAACTGCTTGAATCCAGGAGGCAGAGGTTGTGGTGAGCCGAGATGGCGCCATTGCACTCCAGCCTGGGCAACAAGAGCAAAACTCCGTCTCAAAAAAAAAAAAAAAAAGAAAGAAAAAAAAAAGAAAAGAATGTGCCACTGGAGAAGAGAATATTTGAGCCAAAGATGTGAATATAAAGAGAGAGGGAGAGCAGGAAGATCAAGGGAGAAGTGAATGAAAGCCAGGGGCTTTTAAAAAACACAGTGCCTGCAAGAGTTGGTCTTTGTTCCAGGAGCCATGGGAAGGCCAGCAGGGCCTTAGCAGAGGGATATTATCAGCTTGATCTTTTCATTTATTTTTTTAGAGATGGAGTCTCAGTATGTTGCCCAGGCTAGGATTGAAATCCTGGGCTCAAGCAATCTTCCCACCACCATGCCCAGCTCAGCTCAGCTTTTTAAAAAGAAAGCTACAGTATCCAGGCTGCAAGTAGAACAGATAAAGAGAGCAAGAATGGGTACAGAGAAAGACACAGTGAAAGACAACGCTAAAAATGAAATCGAAGTGAAGAGTAAGGAAGTCTAGAAGCCAGGGGAAGCCTGAGCCTTATTCAGTGTTGAAATGGGAAGTAATCAAAGGGCATTGAATAGGGAAGTATCCAAATCCTCCCTCACATTGGTTGGACAACTGGAGAGCCAAGAGCAATAGTAGGGCTCACATGGCCACCCCCAGACTGCATTAGTGATGTGCTAAGACAAGATTTTCTGAAACTAATCATGAAAGTCACTTGGAGCACTTATTAAAAATGCTAATTCTCAAGCCCAGGTCTTCTGAATCTGAATTCTGAAAGAAGTCTGGCAAGCTGTGTTATTGCTGTTTTCTACATTGCTGCAGGTGATTCTCAGGGTCAGGCATTTCAAGAAATACTGATCCATACCTGTTTCCTTTTTTTTTTTTGAAATTCAATGTCTGGACAAGCAAGAAAACAGAATATGATATCAAATAGAAGATATTCTGAGATACAGCTACGCTTTTCTTCTAGTGAAGGATGATAAATACAGGCTGAAAAAAGTTAGTGGTTCTCCCAAAACAAGAACAGGTAAAAACAATTTATAAGGGTAAGTAGAGTAAAATAAGAAAATTATGTGGATCTGTGTAATATTGGTTTATCAGCCTCTGTGGCATTAGCACTCAAGAAGCGTAGGTGTGATTCTTGGCAGAATCTGAGTGCATTCATTTCCCAGGGTTGCCATAACAAACTACCACACACTTGGTGGCTTAAAACAACGGAAATTTATTTTCTCAGAATTCTGGAGGCCAAAAGTTCCAATTCAAGGTGTCAGGAGGGCTGCACTCCTCTGCCTCCAAAGGCTCTAGAGAAGACTCCTTCCTTGCCTCTTCTAGCTACTGGTGGATCCATGTGTTTCTTGACTTGGGCTGCATAACTTCAACCTCTGCCTCTGTCCCCTTACATGGCCTTCTGTGTATATGAGTATCCTCTTTTGTCTCTTACAAGGACATGTGTCATTGGATTTAGGGCCCATCTGGTAAATCCAGGATGATCTCATCTCAAGATTATTAGTATTATTTTCTGACACAGAGTCTCATTCTGTCACCCAGGCTGGAGTGCAGTGGCGTGATCTCAGCTCACTGCAACATCTGCCTCCTGAATTCAAATGATTCTCGTGCCTCAGCCACCGGAGTAGCTGGGATTACAGGCGTGTGCCACCATGCCCGCCTAGTTTTTTTGTATTTTTAGTAGAGACAGGGTTTCACCATGTTGGCCAGGCTGGTCTTGAACTTCAGGCCTCAAGTGATCCACCCACCTCAGCCTCCCAGTGCTTGGATTACAGGCATGAACCACCGCACCCAGCCAAGATTGTTAATTGTATCTGCAAAGACTTTTTTCCAAATAAGTCACATTCACAGGTGTATTAGTCCATTTTCACACTGCTGTAAAGAGTTACCTGAGACTGGGTAATTTATGAAGAAGAGAGGGTTTTTTTGTTTTTTGTTTTGAGATGGAGTCTCGCTCTGGTCACGCAGGCTGGAGTGCAGTGGCGTGATCTCAGCTCACTGCAACCTCCACATCCTGGGTTTAAGCAATTCTCCTTCCCCAGCCTCCTGAGTAGCTGGGATTACAGGCATGCATCACCATGCCCGGGTAATTTTTATATTTTTAGTAGAGATGGGGTTTCGCCATGTTGGCCAGGCTGGTCTTGAACTCCTGACCTCAGGTGATCCACCCGCCTCGGCCTCCCACAGTGCTAGGATTACAGGCATGAGCCACCGTACTCAGCCAGAAGAGAGGCTTAATTGACTCACAGTTCCACAGGCTTAACAGGAAGCATGACTGGGAGGCCTCGGGAAACTTACAATCATGGCAAGGGAAATGGAAGGCAAAGAGGAAGCAAGCACCTTCAAAATATTGTATTCCTTTTTCAGAAAGAAAACTTCTAAATACTAAGATAGACACCTCTATCACAAGAAGAGCAATATGGAAGAAACCCAACTATCTTTGTAATTTCTGCCGATATTTCCCTTGAAAAGTGTCAATGTATCAGGTTTTATTAACAGAATATTTTGCTTTTTCAGGCAAAAGGCAGGAATAGCTGATATTGCAAAGATATATAAAGTAGCTATTAGAAGTAGGAATACCTGTAGCTAAATGTAAGAGAGGAAGTCTGCGCTTAATGAGCTCCTGGCAGTTATATATAGAAAGAAAAAAAAATTCTTTTTATTTAATTTTAATTTTTTTATTATAGATTCAGGGGGTTCCTGTACAGGCTTGATACAAGGCATATTACGTAATGCTGGGATCTGGACTTCTACTGAACCCATCACCCAAATAGTGAACATAGTACCCAATAGGTAGTTTTTCAACCCTGTCTCCTTTCTCTCCTGCCCCTTCTTTTAGAGTCCCCAGTCTCTACTATTTCCATCTTTATGCCCATGTGTAGTAGTTCCCACCTATAAGGGAGAACATGCAGTATTTGATTTTCTGTTTCTGCATTAATTCATGCAGGATAATGGCCTCCTTCTGCATCCATGCTGCTACAAAGGACATGATTTCATTATTTATATGGCTATGTAGTATTCCATGGTGTATATATGCCACATTTTCTTTATCCAGTCTACCACTGATGAACACTTAGGTTAATTTCATGATTTTCCTATTGTGAATAGTGCTACAGAAAACATATGAGTGTGAGTGTCTTTTTGATAAGATGATTTATTTTCCTTTGGGTAGATATCCATTGCTGGGTCAAACAGTAGTTTTGTTCTTTCAGAAATCTCCATACTGTTTTCCACAGGGGTTGAGCTAATTTACATTGCCACAGTGTATAACTGTTCCCTTTTCTCTGCAACCTCACCAACATCTGTTACTTTTTGCCTTTTTAATAATGGCCATTCTGACTGATGTGAGATGGTATCTCTCTTTTTTTTTTTTTTTGAGACGGAGTCTCGCTCTTTTGCCAGGCTGGAGTGCAGTGGTGCAGACTCGGCTCACTGCAATCTGCAATCTCTGCCTCCCGGGTTCAAGCGATTCTCCTGCCTCAGCTTCCTGAGCAGCTTTGGATTACAGGCACACGCCACCACACCCGGCTAATTTTTGTATTTTTAGTAGAGACGGCATTTCACATGTTGGCCAGGATGGTCTCGATCTCCTGACCTCTGATCCACCCACCTTGTCCTCCCAAAGTGCTAGGATTACAGGTGTGAGCCACCACGCCCAGCCATGAGATGGTATCTCATCGTGGTTTTAATTTGCACTTACCTGATTAGTGAAGTGGAGCAGAAAAAATAATACTTTCATTTGTATACAAAGACACGATGGTTATGTAAGGCAGTGTGGGGTGGGAAACAACATGATACCCAAAGGAAAAAAGTCAATGACTGCTCCATAATTGAGAATCCTAAAGGAGAAAATAGAAACAGAAGCATTTTCTGTAGTTACATCCACCTAGAAAATTCACAAATTCCTTAGTGAGAAGGAACTGGCATTAAGTGAAGAACTCTAGAATATTTGTAGGGGTTTATTGATGTGTTTAAATATATTTCTATTTTGCTGGCTGGGTGCAGAGGCTCATACCTGTAATCCCAGCACTTTGGGAGGGCGAGGCGGGCAGATCACCTGAGTCCAGGAGTTTCAGACCAGACTGGTTAACATGGTGAAACCCCATCTCTACTAAAAATATGAAAATTAGCCAGGCATGGTGGCACATGCCTATAATTCCAGCTACTTGGGAGGCTGAGGTGGGATAATCCCTTGAACCTGGGAGGTGGAGGTTGCAGTGAGCCACGATCATGCCACTGCACTCCAGCCTGGGTGACAGAGCAAGACTCTGCCTCAAAATGAATAAAGAAATAAATTTCTATTTTGCTCAACTATTTAAAGTGTATGGTATTTATTCCTCAGAATGAGTTCAGTTCTTATGGATGAAAAATCTTCCTGGGGTAGGGCAGGGGTAAAAGAAATCTTTTCTCATGAGAAAATTTCAGGTATTCGTTAAAAGAAAAAGAAAAAGAGAATGATGTCTAAACTAGAGGGACCCAAATACAACTTCAGTCAAGATCCTGGTACCATGGATGAGTAGCCTGGTTAAGTAGCATTCTTATCAAATGGGATTTGGACAAAACTTGCTTCTATTAGAATATGCCATTTGTGGCCTGGTGCGGTGGCTTATGCCTGTAATCCCAGCACTTTGGGAGGCTGAGGTGGGCGGACCATAAGGTCAAGAGATGGAGACCACCCTGGCCAACATGGTGAAACCCTGTCTCTCCTAAAAATACAAAAACTAGCTGGGCATGGTGGCTGGCGCCTATAGTCCCAGCTACTCAGGAGGCTGAGGCAGGAGAATTGCTTGAACCCAGGAGGCGGAGGTTGCAGTGAGCCAAGATTGCGCCACTGCACTCCAGCGTGGCGACACAGCGAGACTCTGTCATAAAAAAAAAAAAAAAAAGAATATGCCATTTGCTTTATAAAAACAAACTCCAGTCTTTCTGACTACTTGAATGTCTGTCTATACCACATCTGCAGCTACACTGGCAATGTGCTGTCTCCTCTCCCACTAGCAACTCATCTCAAAAATTAATTCTCAAGATGATAACAGATTTTGAGATAACAAATCTAAATCCATCAGGTTTTACTATTGGCACCCATTCCCCTTCGTCCAGCGTGGTCATAGACTCAAACTTGTCAATCATTGCAACAATAGCCAATAAAATACCAACATGTCATTGCAATTTATATTATTGTCTTACAAATTCTGCTAAACATAGTTATAGTTCTTTCAGCACTGGGTAGTTACCACTCAGATTAGTTGACTTTTTGACTAATCAGGCTACTATCCTATCTTTCATTTAGCTTTACTATGGTAACATTTGCTTGCCTTCTCTACCATTTGTAACATAGACAACACAAGTTTAGCCTTCACATTACAAAAGAAAACTTGAATAAATCCATGCTATATATTCTTTTGTACAACTTCTAGTAATAGATCCAGGAGAGAAATATCTCCAGTTTGGCTCATGCCTGTAATCCCAGCACTTTGGGAGGCTGAAGTGGGCGGATCACGAGGTCAGGAGATCGAGACCATCCTGGCTAACACGGTGAAACCCCGTCTCTACTAAAAATACAAAAAATTAGCCGGGCGCGGTGGCTGGCGCCTGTAGTCCCAGCTACTCAGGAGGCTGAGGCAGGAGAATGGCGTGAACCCAGGAGGCGGAGCTTGCAGTGAGCCAAGATAGCGCCACTGCACTCCGGCCTGGGTGAAAGACTGATACTCTGTCACAAAAAAATAAAAAAAAGAAAAAGAAATATCTCCAGTTACAGCTCTATATAAAATAAGACATTACTTCTTGTTTTTCAAAGAAAAATTCATAAGTAGCATATATTCAAATTATAATCATTCAGGCAAGAATGTTAGAAAGCCCCCCCACCCCCATCCTTTATTAACTAATATGTAAGCAGAGTTCTAAGAGAGGAAGACCATTCCTTTGTGTCTAATCCCGTAACAGAGGGGAAATGGTTGAGCCTCTGATAACTTTTGCTACAGATTCTTTAATCTGGCCAGTGCTTACAAATTGATGCATTTAATTTGAACAGTGATAGTTAAGTGGATTTCCAGATGACTCATTTTGTAAACCTTTGGCCATTAGCTTTTCAGCTGGAGTGGGCCATGTGCTGCCTTCCCGCTGACATCAGTGGAAATCTTGAGCCAAGATCAAAGCTACTTTATGCCTCTCTGACCTTTCCTCACAATGCACAGTGGGGCCTGAATTCTCAGCTCAGAATTTTCAGATTTGCTCCACTGTGCCCACTGGGGTTACCATTTACAAAGAGCTTACGTGTAGATATTCACTGAAGACCCTACGACAGGCCCATTGGAAATCACATCTTAGATTCTGGTTTTCAAGCAGTATCCTAAACCAGATCCCAAGTTTCAGACGAGGTCAGGCATGTTCAGGGTGGTATGGCTGTACACCAAATCCCAAATTTCCGGAAATCTTATGTACGGTTGCCTCCCTAAGACCTCAGTGAGTAGAGAGAGAACTCCAGCAAGGTGGATTGGTAGTGTTCATTTTACCCCCAGAAAAACCTGCCATAGGCTGCCTTTACTCTAGAGATACACTTTGAGAATCAACCTGAAGAGAATCCCTTACCTTGATAGTCATGTCTGGGCCGGATGTTTCTGTGGCGTTCGAGGCTGACTCACCTCCCTTTAGCAGCACATTCTCCCACCCGACTCCTGAAAGAAAAAAAAGAAGTGCCATTTGAGCCAAGTCATTCAGCTGACATGGATACACAGTTATTTCTCAGATTACAATCCCATGTGGCTTGTAAAGGGAGCTGATGATGACCTATAGCTCTATACCTATCTTGCAGTTACTGGGCCAGGAAAACTTCCTTTCAGAGGTGTAGTCCTGGAGCACTTCTTTTGTTTTTACCTAATCTCCAATTTAGGATCCATTGTCTAAGTCCTATATCTTATAGAGAACTATTCCTAGCCCAGGGTGGAGAAGAGGCTGGGATGAACTCTTCGTCTTCTTTTTATTTATTTTTATTTATTTATTTATTTTTTGAAACCAAGTTGCACTCTTGTTGCCTAGGCTGGGGTGCAATGGCATGATCTCGGCTCACTGCAACCTCTGCCTCCTGCCTCAGCAATTCTCCTGCCTCAGCCTCCCAAGTAGCTGGGATTATGGGATTACAGGCGCCTGCCACCACACCTGACTAATTTTTGTATTTTTAGTAGAGATGGGGGTTTCACCATGTTGCCCAGGCTGGTCTCGAACTCCTGACCTCGGATGATCCACCCGCCTTGGCCTCCCAGTGTTGGGATCACAGGTGTGAACCACCCTTCTCTTCTTCTCCACGAACCCCTCTTCTTCTCCAGTTCAGGCCTCATATTGAGGTCTCATTTGGGGCTTTAAAGTGAATTCCATAACACAGAAATACATACATCTAATTCAATACCCAATAGATATGACTGCAGATTTTTCTGTGTTCTCAATATATCTACTGGAAATAACTAAGAATGTGTTGTCACTTTTAAAATCTGCCCATGTTCTCTCTCCAAGTCTTTAGAAATGCTAATGTTTCTTTCTTCTAAAGCTACGAGATTGTCTCCAAGAGTGGACGTCTGGCAAGACACAAGATTTTGTTTTTTCTAATATCAAAGAAAAGATCAGGGGCCAGTGTGGTGTTTTGAAATATCTTTAAACACAATATAGTAAAATTGTACTAATTCAGATGCAATTATGTATGTGAATAGAGTTAAAATGATCTACATTGGTGAAAAGTTTGAAGAAATGGCAAGATATGTGTGTGTGCGTGTGTGTGTGTGTATATATATTATATATACATATATATTATATATACATATATATGTTATGTATATAACATATATATGTATATATAATATATATGTATATATTTTGAGACAGAGGACAGAGTCTCGCTCTGTTGCCCAGGCTGGAGTGCAGTGGCACAATCTTGGCTCAGTGCAACCTCCACCTCCCAGGTTCAAGTGATTCTCTGGCCTCAGCTTCCCAAATAGCTCAGATTACAGGCATGTGCCACCACACCCAGCTAATTTTTGTATTTTTAGTAGAGACAGGGTTTCACCATGTTGTCCAGGCTGGTCTCGAACTCCTGACCTCAGGTGATGTGCCCACCTCGGCCTCCCAAAGTGCTGGGATTACAGGAGTGAGCCACTGCGCCCAACTGGCAAGTATATATTTTTAAAAATCATAGGTTTATTGCAAGAAGAATAATCTCCTTAAAGGTTAATAAAGCAATATTTGATAGAGTTTTTCAGGGTCTCCTTTAACAAGCAAATACAAATTTTATGATTGGTATAATAACTGTTTGGAAATAAGTGCTCATATTCTAATGTATTAAAAAGATTATTTTCTTAAGGAGGTTAAAATTATCTGTGTAATATTTGTTTACATTATTGATTTTCCTAAAAAATACTTTTCTCTAAGTATTTAGATAGTTATCTAAGAATAACTCAAGGACAATATTCATCCCAGAACTGTGTCAATAACCCAAATTCCAAAATTTCTACTGTCTAGCATTATGTTAAATCAGGATTGGCCATTTTTCTTGTTTGCCACATAGTAAACATTTTAGGCTTTGA
This sequence comes from Nomascus leucogenys, assembly GCF_006542625.1. Classification (NCBI taxonomy): domain Eukaryota; kingdom Metazoa; phylum Chordata; class Mammalia; order Primates; family Hylobatidae; genus Nomascus; species Nomascus leucogenys. Next base: position 24,579,658 of record NC_044381.1, read on the forward strand.
GTTCATAGCATTTCTGTTGCAACTTCTCAATCTGCCCTTGTAGAGTGAAAGCAGCTACAGACAACATAGAAACAAATGGGCAGGAGTGTGTTCCAATAAAACTTTATTTACAAAAACAGATAGTGAGCTAGTTTGTCCCATGAGATGTACTCTACCAGCCTCTGTGCTAAATCAAGAACCCAGAGATGTGTAAGATTGCCATTCTCCAGCATTTCTATTAAGAATCAACTGAACAAAAGTCATATGAATTAGTCATATGAATGACTAATAATGGCTTAAAATTACATGATGCTTTAAATAGACTAATATGAAATTAATTAAATTCTAATGTCTTAGCACTCGTTACTTTTTAAATTTTACATTCCGGGTCCTTGAGAGCTTCATTTCATAGGATATATGCACAATGAATTACTCAAGACCTGGGGGTTATAGTTCATTTCATGGTGCAAATAGTTGTCCTCTCTGACTAGGTTGCAGGAATTGGGTCGGAGGAGTGTTGTGCCTTGACCTACACTTTCTTCTCAAGAAATTGCTGCAAGGAGATTGTCAGCTCTATCTTAAATGCATGTTTATAGAAGAAAAATCTTTGCTCCTACATGAATAGATTATTTCCTTGACATGCTTTGCTTTTAACCGACTAATAACCCCTCCCAGTTTAAGCCACTTTTGATAGCTGTTGGATTTGGCTGGCAGAGAGACACAGATGTTGGGCATGATGGACAATCATGATATTTCACTTATGTAAGAGTCTGAATTACTGTTCAGCAAATATTCATTCTCCTCCTCTCCTGCTGTGGGACTAATGGTCTTCCCTGTCTCACTGATGTTTGCTTTGGCTAAAGGGATGTTAGAGGACATAATGCAAGCAAAGGTTTGAAATGGGCTTAAGAGGTGAGGCTCGCACTCTGCTACAGCATGAGAAGGACAAGCCCCAGTCAGCCTGCAAGGGGATGAGAGTCCCGGGGAGCAGATCTGGATCCGATCTGCACCTGGAAGCCAAGCCAGGTCTAGATCAGCCAAGCCCCAGCCAACTGCATATGCATGACAACGAAAGCCAGTGAGTTTTGGGATGGTTTGTCAAGCAGCATTATTGTAACAATAGCTAATAGATACAATCTATAACCAAAATTATAAATGAAAATCATTATGGATCAAGTATTTTTACCTTTAACTATGCAAATATAATTCTCATATAAAAGTGTCATTCACAAGTGTTGGTTTTCATCTCTATATATTATTTCACTTTGGAAAGAATATTTCTCTGCTATTATACAATCATTCCTTTTGTAAGCAACATTACCTTTATTAAAGGTTCTATGGCCATAAGTAGGAGATGTGAGACATAAATATATATGTTGTCTCAATATTTTAGTCTTCCATCAAGAAAACACTTCGCATTAGGAAACATTTCATAACAAGAGTGAGAGAAAACAGACATAGCATTTTAGTTTAAAAATGCTATTTTAGTTTAAAATGTTTTAGCAATAACATTTTAATTTAAAAATATGATCAATCCTGATGATAAATTTGTGAGAACAGAAATGTTATTTTAAAAGCTAGAGGTAAAATTCCTTCCAAGGAGAAAACTGTATTTTGGAGAACAAAGCAGGTCTATGGACCATTTGGGTATGAAAATGTGGGTCCCACATCACAGAAGGAAGATAAGAAGGAAGAGGTGCAGTTAGAAGAGGGAAAGAAATTGAAAGAAATTAGAGCAAAAATTGGCAGTAAGAAATTACCAGGGGGTAATAAAAAAAGACTTTTTTTTTTCCTTTTCTTTTCCTTTTTTTGGAGACAGAGTCTCTCTCTGTCACTCAGGCTGGAGTGCAGTGGCACTATCTCGGCTCACTGCAACCTCCACCTCTCAGGCACAAGCAATTCTCATGTCTTAGCCTCCCAAGTAGCTGGGATTACAGGCACCTGCCACCACACCCGGACAATTTTTGTATTTTTAGTAGAGACAGGGTTTTGCCATGTTGGTCAGGCCAGTCTCAAACTCCTGACCTCAAGTGATCCAACCATCTCAGTCTCCCAAAGTGTTGGGATTACAGGCGTGAGCCACTTGCCCAGCCTAAAAAGGACGTTTCAGAACAGCAATGTTTACAAATTCATTTGTAACACGGGGTTTCACCGTATTAGCCAGGATGGTCTCCATCTCCCGACCTCGTGGTCTGCCCACCTCGGCCTCCCAAAGTGCTGGGATTACAGGTGTGAGCCACTGCGCCCGGCAATAAATTTATGTCTTTCCACCAATTAATCTGCCTTTCATGAGTTGATTTTTCAGTGAACCTTCACAGGGTGAAAGGGAAAGTTCCTTTCAGTTCCCTACAGTAGCATCTCAGAAAAGGATTAGGTTCTAAAGAGAAAAGGCAGACATTTGCATAGTCAAAACTCCTCTTGAAAACTCCTTAAATCTCCCAGTAAGTACAATATAGTATCATACCTCACTAAAACCCAAAAGTTCCAGCCTAGGAACAGACCTCCTTTTCTTATGTTAAATACCAGATGATGTTGTTGGCTTGTACTAAGAATCATGTTGTACCGAAATATATATCTTGAAATTCTAGAATTTCTTGGGATTTGTTGATGGTCAGATTTTGAGAGATACAAGAGGCTGAGACCAACTGTGGGAATAGTCATCCTCATACTGTATCATTTAGAATGCTTTTACCTGCAGGTGGTAGAAAGATTATTTAATGGAGCATTAAACAACAGACGATTGATTGGCTCATGTAACAACAAGTCCCAAGGTAGTATGGCACCAGAGGTGGCTAATTCAGTGGCTCAATGTCCTGATGGCCTCAGTTTGACCTCTCTGCAATTCTCTTGGCTTTCCTCTGATGTCCCAAGATGGACACAGCAGTTCCATGCGTCATGAAAATGTTCAGAGACAGGAAAAGGGAGGATTCTCCTCTCCTTCCTTTTCAAGAATAAAGAAGCTTTCCCCAAAGCACCCCCTACCCCTCACCAAAGCTGACCCCCAAAGTCTCACTGATCAAAAATACCACATACACCTGCTTCTAAACCAGTAAGGGAAAGGGAATAGAATCATCAAAACTGGCTTGGAGTTAATGAACCAAGACTAACCCCTTGGGTTGAGGAAGGTCTCAGCCTTCCCTGAGGACATGGCCACCTGGAGGATGAACAAAGGAATGAAACAGGGTCTTGACTAGCAAGAAAGACAGGAATAGGAGGAATAGGTAGGTGGCCAGCAGTTAAGCACCTAGTAGAGTTGGTCTGTCACAAGAGGATGCACATGTAGATTGGCATGGCAGGCAGAATCACTTATGTTATATACATTTCTATTTTTTTCTCTCTTGTTCTCATTAATTTAGTTAGAAATATACACTCAGGGCCAGGCATGGTGGCTCATGCCTGTAATCCCAGCACTTTGGGAGGCTGAGGTGGGAGGATTACTTGAGCCCAGGAATTCGAGACCATCCTGGGCAACATGGCAAGACCCCGTCTCTAACAACAACAACAACAAAAATTAGCTGAGCATGGTGGCACAGGTCTGAGCCTGTATTCCCAGCTACTTGGGAGGCTGAGGCAGGTGGATCATCACTTGAGCCCAGGAGGTAGAAGCTGCAGTGAACTGTGTTTGCAACACTGCATGACAGAGTAAGATCTTGTAAAGAAAGAGAGAAGAAAGAAAGAGAGAGAGAGAGAGAGAGAGAGAGAGAAAGAAAGAAAGAAAGAAAGAAAGAAAGAAAGAAAGAAAGAAAGAAAGAAAGAAAGAGAAAGAAAAAATGGAAGGAAGGAAGGAATGTAGGCAGGCAAGAGAAAAAGAGAGAAAGAAAGAGAGAGAGAAAGAGAGAAAGAAAGAAAAGAAAAGAAGGAATCTACACTCCAATTTGTGTAAGCTAAGTACACAGGGGATCCTGGGACTCAGACTTTTGCTGCCAGCTCCTCCATGGTGGTGTCTTAGCTCAGCCCCAGTGTGGCATCTCCACCTCCACCCTCTGCTGGGAACTCACAGTTCTGATCATGGCCCCATTTAGTGGGACACAAATTAGGGCCTGGGCAGGGAGAGCCCTGACATGTGTCTCACGGTGTTTCCTGGTCAATGCTGCTTCAGCGGGCCCTTCTCCAGGCCAAGCACCTGTGGGCAGGAACTGGGTTTATACACAGTTAGTCTCATCCAAGTGTCTGTTAAATGAGAAGTGTTAGTTCTGGGCAGGAAGGTTTGGGCAACAGGAAATTCAGAGAGTGCCGAAGGAGAAAAGAAGAATGCTACAAGAGAGAAGGCGGAGGGCACTGGGAACAGATGGTCCCAGGCCTCAGTCCATCCCCCTAAACTGGAGATGCAGGAACCACATGGGTGGACTACATTAGACCATGTCTGGGTGGTGAGACCCAGGCACGTTTTTTTTTTTGTGTGTGTGTGGTTTTTTTTTTTTTTTTTTCTGAGACAGAGTCTTGCTCTGTCACCCAGGCTGGAGTGGTGCAGTGGTGTGATCTTAGTGCAACCTTGGCTCACTGTAATCTCCACCTCCCAGGTTGAAGTGAGCTTCCTGCCCCAGCCTCCCATGTAGCTGGGATTACAAGCGCACACCACCGAGCCCAGACGATTTTTGTATTTTTAGAAGAGATGGGATTTTGCCATGTTGGCCAGGCTGGTCTCAAACTCCTGATTTCAGGTGATGCACCCACCTCAGCCTCCCAAAGTGTTGAGATTATAGGCGTGAGCCACCATGCCCAGACAGACCCTGATCACTTTGAAGATAGGGACCGTCCTCCCTGCTGTCCCACCCAGGCCACAGTCAGCAGAGTCTGGGCTGGCACACAGTGGGAGCTCATTAAATATTTCCCAAATTGAAGTGGAAGGGGCCTCGAGGCTGCCTAAGCTACTCTCCCATCAGGGCAGAAGCCTCCTCTACAAAGTCACCTGATGGATGACATGGCCTTTTCCTGGTCACGGTTCTTACTACCTCACAAGGTCGTGCACATTGGGCAGCTAGAATGGACTATCCCTTTTTTTTTTTTTTTTTTTTTTTTGAGACAGGGTCTCACTGTCACCCAGGCTGGACAGCAGTGGTGCAATCATAGCTTACTGCAGCCTTGAATGCCTGGGCTCAAGCAATCCTCCCACCTTAGTCTCCTGAGTAGCTGAGACTACAGGCACACACCCCCCCCCCCCACCCCCCTGCCCCAGTCAGAAAGGACTGTATTAAGAAGAGCTGAGCCACAAACATTTCAGAAAAAAAAAAAGATTCCAGATGATGACCTATGTAGCCTGGCTTATGGAGAGGACAGTGTGAGGCGCCCTCCACGGCTATTGTTCGCTTTTGTTTGCTGGGACTTTGGTAGACCCTTCTCAGCCTTCCAGCCTTCCTATCCAACCTGGTTATTCTCTTCCTCATCACACCCTTGCCTCTACCCTCATCAGCCCACTGTCATAGACACAGCCAAGGAACTTTGAGGAAGTCTGGAGCCCGGCCTTTTGGGTTTCAAGGAGAGATACGAGGCTCTGAGTTGGAAAATAAGTTGTCAAGATCTCACAGTCAGTAGCCACTAAGCTGGGACTGAAGGAGACAAGAATGCCTCTGCTTTTCCTAAACTAGACTTCTTCCTGGACAAAATCATATCAACCCCATTTTATAGGCAAAAGATTGGCCCACTGGGAAATCATCTTGCTTGATCACAAAAAAAAGAATGGGGTTAGCTCTCTTCCTCACTAGAGTCTCTGCACAGAGAGCCATCACACTGAGACTCGGCCAGTTATTTCTCTTCCTCTTAATTGCCTCTGGCTCCAAGTAACCCTGTGGATTTTTAAAATCTCACTTTGTTCTTGGAGAATTTCTCAGCAGGGTGGGCATTAAAACTTAGCGGAACTTCAGAACAATGATTTGCCTTTAAACACTTGGCTTTAGGAAGCCCCACCCCAGGATAAGCTGATGGGGCCTGCTTCCTCTGGATGGGAAGCTCTGCCACGGGTTTGAAGGAGGAGGGCAGGATGCAACCCCGTCCCACCCTCCCCACTCCAGGTGGTGGCTCTTCCTTGGTCCTGAGCTTTCTCTTCTTTGGGATAGCTGTGAGGACCAGGCCCTGGGGCCTCGAAATAGAAGGCAATTCCCTCTCCCTCTGCTCCTCTCTCCGAGGAGAGCTCATTAGGAAACAGGAAGGTCCATCTTTTGGATAAGTTATTTTTCTCAAACTCCCCCATAGGTTATTGGAAACCTCTCCTGCAACCCCAACTATTTCTCCTTGAGTAGGGGAGTCCTCTCTGAGTGCCTCTGAGTGGATGTTAAAGGATCTCAAAAATATATATATATATGTATATAAAACCCTCAATGTCTTGCCAGTGTGGCCCCATGTCTTCTCAACCCCCTTGCTCTGTTTGCAAGCGGGGCTGCAATAGCAACAGTAATGACAGCGAGACTGTCCAGAGGACGTACTATATATAGCCTTTATGTGTATTACCTTACTTAATCCTCATACAACCTGATGAGGTAGATACAATATTATCCCCACTCTGCAGATGAGAAAACTGGCTTGCAAAAGTTAAAATGACTGAGCTAACAAGTGATGGAATCAATATTTATTATTATTTTATTATATATTTATTATTTTTTCAAGAGAGGCTCTTGCTGTGTCACCCAGGCTGGCATGCAGTGGCGTGATCATGACTCACTTGCAGCCTCAACCTCCTGGGCTCAAGTGATCCTTTCACCTCAGCCTCCTGGGTAGCTGGGACTATAAGTACATGCCACCACGCCCAGTTAAATTTTGCATTTTCAGTAGAGACGGGGTCTCACCATGTTGGCCAGGCTGGTCTTGATCTCCTGATTCAAGCGGTCCACCTGCTTCAGCCTCCCAAAGTGCTGGGATTACAGGCATGAACTACCACACCTGGCCCATATGTTCTTATGTACACACATGCACACACACACTCTTAGACATTTATGTGCGGGCTTGTGTGTACACATGCCAACCCACACACATACCTGTGCACAGCCCATGCACACACCCATGTGCATGTGCACACACAGATGCATATCTGGGCATGAAGCTGCAATAGCTTTCCAGCTACCACAGTACACTCAGGAGCTTGGACCTCTCTTGAAGGAGAAAAGAGCGTTTCTCTGTCATAGCATCTGAGAGTGGGTCAGAAAACTGGGTGTTTCAACACTCTACTCTCAAAGGTGCATTTTAAACATCCTTCTGTATATGAAGAAGGAAGCAGACTCCAAATGCACAAAATGAGAGCAAAAAAGGATCATGGTACATTGTTTAAAATGAGTTTTACAGGACCCTTGAGGCCCAAACTAATTTTGGAAATGGTTTGTTTTGGCTGGCCTGTGCCAGTCCTCAGAAATTAAAGCCTTTTTAGGCAACCATGAGACTTGCAGCAAGTTCAAGGGACTGTTCCTTTTCCCTACTCAAAGGTTAGAGAACTAACAGCTTAAAACTTGGTTTCCTCTCCAATTATTTCACAGATATTACCATTCAGTGGGGCCCCTTTTCAGATCCAATAAAAGATCCTGTTATATTCTCCACATACACTAATGATTAAGTTTGCCACCCTTATTTTACTAGGCTGGAAACATATTTGACATTTGCTCCCTAAAAATGTGACATAAAATTAAACAAAACCCAAAGTCACTGTCTTGGATCTAGTTTCCATCCAGAGGGGATGTATTGAACAACTAGTTGTTAAAATAGCAGGTGGTGACAGGGACATATTTAGAGTCTTTGTGCTCTTGGAAGGGTCAGCTACCCATTTGGTGGTCTGTGACATTCCTTCTTTTGCTGTATAAATTGTGTCACTAGGCTGAAGGCAGAGTGGAGAGCAAAGCCCTTGGATTCATGGAGAAGCTGGGACCTGCAGTATCTTTCCTGCCTCATCCTTCCTCTCCATCCTCATGACAAGTGCACCAGTTCAGGCCTCCAAGGTGCCTAGCTCAGATCTGTCTTCCATTCCATGACCATCATTATTTTTCAGAAATGTAGCTGTGCTCACATCACTCCCCACCTGATATGGTTTGGCCGTGTCCCCACCCAAATCTCAAATTGTAGTTCCCATAATGCCCACGCCATGGGAGGGACCTGGTGGGAGGTAACTGAGTCATGAAGACGGGTCTTCCTCATGCTGTTCGCCTGATAGTGAATAAGTCTTATGAGATCTGATGGTTTTATAAAGGGGAATTCCCCTGCATATGCTCTCTTTGCCTGCCGCCATGTAAGATGTGACTTTGCTCCTCCTTCGCCTTCTGTCATGATTGTGAGGCCTCCCTAGCCATGTGGAACTGTGAGCCAATTAAATCTCTTTCCTTTATAAATTACCCAGTCTTGGGTGTGTCTCTTTTAGCAGCTAGAATGCACTAATGCACCACCTCAACTGCGTTCCTTGCATTTCTGTTGTGTTGCAGGTATGGTGCTTGGGCTGGAAAGATTAAGATGGAATGACCCACCCCCTGCCATCAGGCAGTCTGGGAGGTGGTTTTCTGTCTGGATAATCTGATTTCCAGCACTGCTCCTTCCTCTCCCTTTTCTTACTACATGAGGCCTCTCCTGGGTAGGTGGCCAGGATGTTCCATTTCCACCCTGAGTTCTGGATGTCCTGCCAGAGCTTCCTCTCCAGTCCCTGGGTGGGAGAGGGCTGTGGTAGTGTCAGGTCACCTATGGGAGCTCACCCAGCCATTCAGGAAACTCACTTGAAGCAAGTAGAAGCCTATAAAAGAGAATATTTTTAAAAGAATTATCTGGAAAGTTCCAGAAGGGTCTTAGGGTAATCATCCACCCAGAGTTATAAATGGCAGCCCTGGTGGCTTGTAGACATGCTGTGGTATTTTGTTATGGCAAATGAATTCTAACAAATGAATACACTTGGGTACCACCAGGTCAAGGCATAGAACAAGAGAGCCCCTGACTCACAGCTGATGGGTGTGGGGCAAAGGTCAACTCCCAGAACCAGGTCCATGGCAGGGCTCGGGATCAGAGCCTCCCAGCAGAGTCAGAAAGCAAGGGGGCTTGAGGAAGGGAGAGTCTAAATATGAGCGTTGGGGGACAACTCACCAAGCCTGTGGGTATGGGGTGGCGGAGGGGAGACAGCGCAATGGAGAACACACAGATGACCAAAGCAAGACCAGTGATGCAGGACGGGGGAATAGGAGGTGGTCAAGATGGAGTCCAGGGACTGGACGCTCAGTGCTCTTGGCAGGCTGTTTGTGAGTGGCGTGAGGGGGTTGGTTTGTTTAGAGGGTTTGAGTCTAAACTGCTGTGGAGCTAAATGTGCTGAAAGCAGAAGGATCAAGATATTAGTTATGTAGTTTTCATATTGCTTTATGACCCAGTGTTGCTTTCAATTCAAGAGTGCTTGTATGATTGGAAACAAAAAAGCTTGAGGTTTCTCAAGTTTAAAAACCCATTTGGGAGTTTGGCTGGACCCACTACAGAAGTCTGGAAGCTAAAACACAGACACTGTTTGTCTAGTCTTTTGGGATGTATCCATAACAGCATCAAAGTGGATACATCCCGAAGTCTTCCTCTGCTGTCTTGTGCAAATTCATCTATCTCTGTCCTGGACACAAATGCAAATTTTTAAAGCACTCACAACTCAAAATGACGCAGGATCACTCTGATGATTTGATATACGATGGGAATAAAAGTTATTAATGGGAGTTCCTCCTCTCCTCCCTCCCCTCAGCTGCTAAAGGAACCTGGCACTGGCAGGCTCCATTTCTTTCCCTTCCTTACCCTTAAGGGAGAGTTCAGTATTTCCCAGCCCAGTAGGTAGGTATTTATAATACTGAATTGGGAAAATAAGTAGGAAGAGATAAGCTGGAAAGGCAGGAGGAAAAAGAAAGGAGAAAAAAGACAGAGGCTGAGCTGCCTAGACTTGAGGGAGAGGAGGAAGAGGGTGAGAGAGAGGGAGAGATGAAGAGAGATGTGAGGGGAGAAAAAGAGAGGGAGAGAGTAAAAGAGAGAGGAGGAGAAGAAAGGGAGACAGAGAGAAAGAGAGTGAAAAAGAAGAGGGAGAGAGAGAGGGAAGGAGAGAGAGAAAAACAGAGAGGGAGAGAAGAAAGGGAGAGAGGAAGGGGAGGGAGAATGAGGAGAGGAAGGAAGAGAGAGAACAGTGGTTTGAGGGGAGGAATCAGAATAGACAGTGATTGTTTTGGCCTTTGGCCCTCCCAACTGAACTCCCCCTTATTATGTTAATAGCACTCCAATTTCCCTTTGGGCTGCTACCCTCTTCTATTCCTAGTTTATGTAACTCACATAGAGGTGCCTCAATTCTTATGTTTCCTTCCTCAGGAGGTGGTCAGAGTCCCACTGACAAGTTTAGGGATGGGCATGTGATAAATGCAGGTGACAGAGTTGGCCCAATGAGAGCCAGCCCTGGGACTTCCCTTAGAATGCTGGAAAAAGGAAACTTTTCTCAATGAGTTTGCTAAATTGCTCAATTGCTAAATAACGCCTGGGAGTCCTGGTGGCCACCTCTTAGGGCAAACACTATGCAGAAGAGAAAGCCCACAGAGAGGAAGGCAAAGCTGGGAAATGGAGTCCAAGCCAAAACAACAACTCCTGGACTTTTCAAATTTGCAGGAAGATACCATCTTTTTTTTTTTTTTTTAAGGCACTTTGAATTAGGATTCTGTCATGTGTGACCAAAAGAGTACTGAACAGAGAGACTCCAAGAGGAGCAGCTGCAGGGGACAGAAAAAGGGATCTTCATTGATGTTCTTCAAGAATTAAAAGGAGGGAGTGTATATTTAGGGCAACTTGGATCTATGCTCCTGGGTTGCAGTCCCCAGGCTTGGCCCAAATAAACTGTCTCTGCTCTCTCTCTCTCTCTCTCTCTCTCTCTCTCTCTCTCTCTATATATATATATATATATATATATATATATGTGAATTTAAAAGAAAAGATTGAAACTCCTTTGAATGGTTTTTGGAAGCTAGACTATGCTTCCGTGCATGCGACATTTCACCAAGACTATGTGGTCTTCCCAAGTGTGGTCCCAGGATTTAGTAGAGTCACTTACTACAGGACTCATAGCATTAGGAAATGCTATGGTCAGAAGAGATGCTAGAAGTCATCTAGTTGCATTCTCTCTTTAGCTCTTACACCTCTTCAAGTATTTTGAAAAACTCTGATTACATTTGCACACTTCCAGGGATAAGGAACTCACTTTCATAGAGGCAGCCTGTTATGGATTGAATTGTGTTCCTCAGAAAGATACTTTGAATACAAAAATTAGCTGGTTGTGGTGGTGCATGCCTGCAGTCCCAACTACTCAGGAGGCTGAGATAGGAGGATCACTTGAGCCCAGGAAGGCTGCAGTGAGTCGTGATCAAACCACTGCACTCCAGCCTGGGCGACAGAAGTAGACCCTGTCTCAAAATAAATAAACAAAGTAAATAAAATTAAAAAGATATTTTGAAATCTTAACCCCTAGTACCTCAAAATATGACCTTATGTGGAAATAGGATCTTTGCAGATGTAGCCAAGTTAAGATGAGGTCATCAGGGTGGGCCTTAATCCAATATAACTGGGAGTCCTTAATAAGAAGAGAGACTGACAGCCAAGAAGATGGTTACCTGAAGACAGAGGCAGAGATGACAGTTATGCTACCACAAGCCAAGCAATGCTTCGGGGAGCAGAAGCTGAGAGAGGCCAGGAAGCACCCCTACACATTCAGAGAGGGTATAGCCCTGCCAACACCTTGATTTTGGATTTCTAGGCTCCAGAACTGTGAGAGAAGAAATGAATTTCAACCCAGAAAAAAACAAGGTTGTTTCAAGCCACCCGATATGTGGTACTTTGCTATGGAAGTCCTAGGAAACCAATACACAGCCCATTCCATTTTTAGCAACTTTCAGGTCAGAATGTTCTTGATACTGAGCTAGAATTTAACTTTATGTAACTACTGGTCCTAGCGTGGTCTTCTGGAGTCTATTCTTCCTCTACAAAACAGCCTTCAAGCATTCCAGGATGCGATTATGTCCCAGCTGAGACATCCCTTTGTTTATGTTCCTAGGTCATTCACCATCCTGGTGTCATTTAAACCCTGATGTCTGCAGCCATAGAGCTGTTTGCTCTTTTCTTAGCGGCCACCAGAGCTACGTTGCACAAGCTACCCTCGAAATCTTCTTCTTTGAGATGTATACCAGCCAGGCTTAAGATGGACTGCAGCTCATATTAGGGGGAGGAGTCACTCCCTCTGAGAATCTTCGAAAGTGACAACTTTTTATTCATAATCTTAAAGACATGTGGTGGCCAAGTGTGGTGGCTCATGCCTGTAATCCTTATACCTTGGGAGGCCAAGATAGGAGGGTTGCTTGAGTCCAGGAGTTCTAGACTAGCCTAGGCAACATAGGGAGGCCCCGTCTCTTATAAAAAAAAAAAAATTAAACTAGCTGGGTGTGGTGGTGCTTGCCTGTAGTCCCAGCTACTTGGGAGGCTGAGGTGAGAGGATGCCTTGAGCCCAGGAAGTTGAGGCTGCAGTGAGCCATGATCATGCCACCACACTCCAGCCTGAGTGACAGAGGGAGACTCCATCTTAAAAAAAAAAAAAAGAAAAAAGAAAAAATATGTGATGATGGTTAAGGCTATAATAAAAAGCTCTTAGAGGAAGAATAAAAACTGAGACATAGAGAAAATGTTGTCAATAGGTAGCACTTAAAAAAATAACCTGGCTCCCTTCCCAACCAGAGATGCAGAAATGTTGCTGTCTGCACCAGTCCCACCCCAGTCGAGCTGCTGCAAGATCCCCCAACATTCAGAAACAGAGGTAAGCGGTAATTGCCCTAGGGAGCCCATATCCCTGGGCCCTAACTTAGAGGACTTCCCTACTAGCCCAAGATGGCCCTCTTACACTAGTTGAAAACAAATTACTCGGCACCGAAAGGAAATTTGGAAAATGCGGAAAAAGCCTCTCAACATTGTCTTCTAATTTTTTTCTCCAAGAGTAAAAATATTACCACAGATTTACAGGATTCTGGGCTCATGTTTATCTCACAAGGAACAAAAGGCAAAGTATTCTGGCAAATGCACCATTTTCTGGCAACGTCACTGACTCAGTTTTACATTCCCACACCCAGATGATCTGTGGCTTTGGTCTGATGCCTATTGCAGTAAAGCGAAGCTGCCTTTGTTCAACCTAGCCAGATGGCTTCACTTTTACTTTGACAGAAAGTTGAATTTTTGAGCCATTTTAAAGGTAGCTCTTGAAGCGAGGACTAAGAATCTGAGGAGCTGGCTCTGAACTCCACCCTGAGACTCTGCTTTTTAGACTGGGATCAACTTGGGGTACCCTTACATAGGGTCACTAATAGAAAGCGCTTTGACGACACTATACAGAAATATGTGGGCTCACTGTGCCACACCTGTTCTGACACACTGAAGTGCAGCCTGTTACATCTTCGCAAAGACATCTAGCCAACCCCTAAGAAAACAATGCATTCAGGCAAGCCATGGTGGCTCACGCCTGTAGTGCCAGTGCTTTGGGAGGCCAAGACAGGCGGATCACTGGAGATCAGGTGTTCGAGACCAGCCTTGCCAACATGGCTGGAACCCCGTCTCTACCAAAAATGGAAAAATAAGCTGGGCTCTGTAATCCCAGTTACTCGGGAGGCTGAGGCACGAGAATCACTTGAACCCAGGAGGCAGAGGTTGCAGTGAGCCAAAATCATATCACTGCACTCCAGCCTGGGTGACAGAGTGAGACCCTGCCACGAAAAAAAAAAAGAAAAAAGAAAACAGTGACTTAAACAGTGGAACAGTGGTAAACATAAAGAGTTTGTTATTCCCAAAACTATTTCCATTCTGGGTATAAGAATTTAGGAAGTAACTATGTTTGCCCCTTTTGGTGTGTGTTTAGCGAAACAATCCTTAACTGAAGTGAAAGTTCAGCATTTAGATTAGGAGAGGGATCTTTAGAGACATACTGAGATGTGACCTACGTGCCCACGTGGCGAATGGTGGAGGGGGCAGCCATCTATGGCAACTTACGTCTTAGATGGGACAAGAATGGACAGACCGTGATGGACCCGCAGTAGGAGAAGCTGGCAGGGTTTTCCTGGGTGGAATCCACACAGCCAGCCATGAGTGGAGCATGGCAGAGTTCGCTCTATCCTTCATCATGTTACCCTTGACAGCAGTAAACACTCCTGAGAAGAATCTCTTACCACAATAACGCATTGAAGATAACCTATTTGGAGTAACAAATATTAGAGAAAAATGTTTTTTGCTGTTGCTGTTTTTTGGTTGAGGCCCATCACTCTGAAGACTGTGACTGTGGCCAGGCGCGGTGGCTCACGCCCATAATCCCAGCACTTTGGGAGGCCGAGACGGGTGGATCACGAGGTCAGGAGATCGAGACCATCTTGGCTAACACGGTGAAACCCCGTTTCTACTAAAAATACAAAAAATTAGCTGGGTGTGTTGGCGGGCGCCTGTAGTCCCAGCTACTCGGGAGGCTGAGACAGGAGAATGGTGTGAACCTAGGAGGCAGAGCTTGCAGTGAGCTGAGATCGTGCCACTGCACTCCAACCTGGGGGACACAGTGAGACTCTGTCTCAAAAAAAAAAAAAAAAAAAGAATGTGACTGTTCCAGGCAAATGGAATTTGGAGGCACAATTCCAAAGGGGCAACAGCATGAAACAGGACTTACCATCTTGACCACAGGAGAGCAGAACTTTTGAGTAGCAGAAAGCACAACCCAAAAGAAAAAGGGAGGAAATTACTGCACCATCCTCTCGAGTTGGAGCACATTTGTGACAAGCTATGAGTAGATAGTCCCAGCTGCTTGCCTTGCCAATCATTGTTGGGCAAGACAACAGGATGGCACAATTTGATGTTCAGATAAAGGTGGGAAGGGAGGGGCCCATGGGAGAGGGGCATTTGGCAGTTTGTTAAAGGGGTGTCCTGTCCTTTTTGCTCCAGATTCAATATGTCTTTCAATCCCAAAGTATCTAGAATTTTTGACCTCTCAACACATCTGTATTAGTCTGTTTTCACGCTACTGATAAAGATATACCTGAGACTGGGTAATTTATAAAGGAAAAGAGGTTTAATGGACTCACAGTTCCACTTGGCTGGGGAGGCCTCACAATCATAGCAGAAGGCAAAAGGCACATCTTACATGGAGGCAGACAAGAGAGAATGAGAGCCAAGCAAAAGGGGTTTCCCCTTATAAAACCACCAGATCTTGTGAGACTTACTCACTAACATGAGAACAGTGGGGGAACCACCCCCATGATTCAATTATCTCCCACCAGGTCCCTCCCACAACACATGGGAATTATGGGAGCTACAATTCAAAGATATGATTGGGTGGGGACACAACCAAACTACATTACTATCCCTTTACTTCTTTGTTTGCTTGCTTTTTCTTTTCCTTTCTTCCTTCCTCCCTTCCTCCTCCTTCCCTTCCCTTCCCTTCCTCCCTTCCTCCTCCTTCCCTTCCCTTCCCTTCCTTTCCCTTCCCTTCCTTCCCTTCTTTTCCTTCCTTCCTTCCTCCCTCCCTCCCTCCCTCCCTCCTCCCTTCCTTCCTTCCTTCCTTCCTCCTTCCTTCCTTCCTCCTTCCTCCTTTCCTCCCTTTCTTCCTTCTTGCCTTCCTTCTTCCCTCCCTTCCTTCTTTTTCTTTCTTTTATTTTCCCCTACTTTTAAATGTTAAGTTAATCTTATAAGGAAGACTTTTGGAATATTGGCTTATTTAGTAGATATGGTCTGTGACTCAAAAATGTTACAGAATAATGAGTGGTGGCAAATATCCTGGCACAATGACTATATAAGATTGGTTAGAATGGAGTTTTCAAATTCAGTGGAGGTAAAACACTAGAGAAAATGAAAACAAACTAACTCATTCTAAAAAGACTGCATATGACTTTGTTATCACTGAAGAAACATAAATTACAACAATATTTTCATTATACAAGGACCCTTCAAATTTATAATAATAAGCCAAAACATATAGAAACAGCTTTGTCAGGGAACAAACACACTTATTAGACTGCAGGTTGGCACTGTAAAGTGATTTCGCCTCTTGAGATAATAATAACCTAGGCCACATGTAGCAGAAAGCACCCTTACTCTGTAAAACAGAACCTGTACTAAATTCATGGTAGAAAAGCTATGTCCCTTGCCAGGGACTGGTTTAGGAAAGGGACTGGCCAAAGAAATCTTGAATGAACAATGAAACAGAGACTGATGAAGAATCTCTAATATTTTCCTGCTCATTAAAAGAGACACAGATGAAGAAACTTCCTTCTCTTCTTCCACTGAACATTGTCATACCTGTGATGTATGGTGATGCTTATGCTGTGGCAGCCAGTTTGTGACCATGAGGATATTGTTCATGACAGAGATGTTCCCCCAAAGATGGCAGAACAAAAACATGGAAGCAAACTGGGCCCTTGAGGATGTCACTGTGTTGTAAAATTAAACAACTCCATAGCAGCCCTACCACAGGAATTCTTGTTATGGGCAATTATATTGTTTTCTTGTTGTTCAAGCCAATTGAGATATAATTTTCTGTTACTTGTAGCAAAAGCATTCCAGGAAATGATAAAATAGTTTATATTTTTGACTTAATAAGTCACTTTGGAGATGATACATCAAAGAAATGCCCAAAAGATAGCAAGTTTTTATCTCAAGCTGAAAAATGCAGAGACCTGTGTACATGAAAATCACATTATGAAAAAGGAAAGCAGGCTGGGCATGGTGGCTCACGCCTGTAATCCCAGCACTTTGGGAGGCTGGGGTGGGCAAATCACAAGGTCAGGAGTTCGAGACCAGCCTGGCCAATATGGTGACACCCCCTCCCTACTAAAAATACAAAAATTAGCCAGGTGTGGTGGCACACACCTGTAGTCCCAGCTACTCAGGAGGCTGAGGCAGAAGAATCGCTTGAACCCGGGAGGCGGAGGTTGTAGTGAGCTGAGACTGTGCCAATGCACTCCAGCCTGGGCAACAGAGAGAGACTCTGTCTCAAAAAAAAGAAAAGAAAACAGAAAGGAAGGCAGAACATAAAGGGTAGGTGCATGATCCTGACAATGTAAATATTCACATGGCTTCCACAAAAGATCTTAAGACAATTCAACGTCATGGCAATAGTTTATTATTGAATGTCCACTATATTATGTTTCTATAAATGATTACTCAAGTTGAAATATTTATTGAAATTTCTGAGAAAAGAGATAGCATCAGGCCACAAATATGAACTGCTGCACAAAATAAATGGCAGAGAAATGTCTGTTGAGGAGGGGCATGTGCTTTAGGAAATGCTTCTAGAACTAGTCATTCCAAGCCTATGATTTAGAGCTTTCTCCTCAATGCAGTTATCTATTATAATAACTAAAATATGTGAAAGAAGTTTTCAAAACATATGAAACACACAGACTTCAAAGAAAAGAAAGGCAAGAATTGTGAGGAAGTGGGTAAAGACTCGGGGAAAATAATACAAGAGAATGTCAATATTTCTTACACAATGAATTTCCAAAAATATGTCACAAGCACAGACTGAGTCTTGTTTTAATTGGCACAAACACAAGGGAAATAGAAAATCTAAGTCAGAGAAGCCGTAGCACTGAAAAGTCTATTTGCATCTGCCTGAAAATCAGAGAAAATGTTGAGAAAGGAAGAACTGGACATAAAGGAAACCTATCAGATCCATATTAGATGAAACAGCTGCAGGAATCTTTTTGTAGGAGGTGCTTATAGCCCTTTATTTTTGGAATTTCTCTTTCAAGGATCACCAATGAAACTGAATTCTGTTACTCACAGTATTGACAGCTAAATTAAGACAGATCAGAAAATCAAGGCCAAGAAAATTAATGTAAAATTGGAAGGTTCATTATGAACTGTAAGAAAATCATTCAGAAAAACACATTAATTACATTCAATCAAATACACTTTTACCCCTAAACTTTCACACAGCTCTATGTCATTCAATTTCTCAAACGTTGACTCAAGGAACACACTATACCAAGGCTTTATTAGATATTAGCTTTCTTTGTACCTTGAACCACAGCCTAAGGTTAAATGTTTTCAGATCTGGATTTTGGTAGCGGGTCACATTTCTTTTGAATTTGATGACGTATTACCAGTTGGAGCCAGTTTAATGAGGTGAGAGAGATGTCACATTAACTAGGAGGTATGCAGCCGGAATAAAAGAAAACTCAAAGGCCAGGCGCGGTGGCTCATGTTTGTAATCCCAGCACTTTGGGAGGCCGAGGCGGGCGGATCACGAGGTCAGGAGATCGAGAACACGGTGAAACCCCGTCTCTGGTAAAAAATACAAAAAATTAGGCGGGCGTGGTGGTGGGCGCCTGTAGTCCCAGCTACTCGGAGAGGCTGAGGCAGGAGAATGGCGTGAACCCGGGAAGCGGAGTTTGCAGTGAGCCAAGATTGCACCACTGCACTCCAGCCTGGGCGACAGTGCGAGACTCCGTCTCCAAAAAAAAAAAAAAAAAAAAAACTCAAAGGCCGGGCGCAGTGGCTCATGTTTGTAATCCCAGCACTTTGGGAGGCTAAGGTGGGTGGATCATTTGAGGGCAGGAGTTCAAGACCAGCCTGGCCAACATGGTGAAACCCCATCTTTACTAAAAATACAAAAATTAGTCAGGCATGGTGGTGCATGCCTGTAATCCCAGCTACTTGAGTGGCTGAGGCAGGAGAATTGCTTAAACCTAGGAGGCGAAGGTTGCAGTGAGCAGAGATCACACCACTGCACTCCAGCTTGGGCAAGAAAGCAAGACTGTTAAAAAAAAAGAAAAACTCAAGACAGTTTTTTTTTTTTTTTTTTTTTTTTTTGAGACGGAATCTCACTCTGTCGCCCAGGCTGGAGTGCAGTGGCACAATCTCCACTCACTGCAAGCTCCGCCCCCCAGGTTCATGCCATTCTCCTGCCTCAGCCTCCTGAGTAGCCGGGACTACAGGCACCCGGCACCACGCCCAGCTAATTTTTTGTATTTTTAGTAGAGACGGGGTTTCACTGTGTTAGCCAGGATGGTCTCAATCTCCTGACCTTGCGATCGGCCCGCCTCGGCCTCCCAAAGTGCTGGGATTACTCAAGACAGTTTTACAAGACAATTAAGCATATTTCACATCGGGGAAAAATCCTAAGCACATTTTACTTCATTATGGATAGCAAATGTTTAGTGCAGGGATATCATACAGATATGTCCGGCTTTTAAAAAAGGTAACATGCAAAATAACTAGTTTTTTCTTTTTGTTTTGTTTTGTTTTTTTGAGACAGAGTCTTGCTCTGTCACCCAGGCTGGAGTGCAATGGCGCGATCTCAGCTCACTGCGACCTCTGCCTCCTTGATTCAAGTGATTCTCCTGCCTCAGCCTCCCGAGTAGCTGGGACTACAGGCGTGCGCCACCACGCCTGCCTAATTTTTGTATTTTTTAGTAGAGATGGGGTTTCACCATGTTGGCCAGGCTGGCCTTGAACTCCTGACCTCAGGTGATCCGCTCGCCTTGGCCTCCCAAAGTTCTGGGATTACAGGCATGAGCCACCACGCCCAGCCTTTTAAAAATTTTTTTTCTAAGAGACAGGATGTGGCTCTGTTGCCCTGGCTGGAGTGGCAGTGGCACGATCATAGTGCTCAGTAAACTCCTGGGGTCAAGTGATCCTCCCACCTCAATCTCCTGAGTAGCTGGGATTAAAGGCACTCCACCACACCCAGCTGATTTTTCTTTAAAAAAAAAAAAAATTATAGAGCTAGGTTCTTCCTATGTTGCCCAGGCTGGTCTCAAACTCCTAGCCTCAAGCAATCCTCCTGCCTTGGCCTCCCAAAGTGCTGGGATTACAGACATGAGCTATCATACCTGGCCCAGAGTTTCTAAAATTTTATTTGTTTATTTATTTAAATTTTTTTAACTTTTCTTTTTTTTTTTTTTTAATTCTTTTGTAGGGCCTCACTTTGTTGCTCAGTCTGGTCTTGCTTTGTTACTCAAACTGGTCTTGAGCTCCTGGCCTCAAGTGATCCTCCCACCTCAGCTTCCCACAATACTGGGATTATAGGCAAGAGCCACCATACCCAGTATCTAAAGTTTTAAAGCATAAATTGTTTAATACTAAAGAGAGACACCTTGTATCATCTTTAGAAGGTCAGTTTTCTATGGAAATAAAATATTCGATCTGCAATAATTACAAATACAAAGAGATCTTCAGGAATATGTTCGTTATTTAGAGATGTATTTAAGAGACTACAGATATACTTCACTGTACTAATTTGTTTTAGCTACCCCAATAGTATTATTAAAAATATATAGGGTTAAGGGTCTCAAAGTCGATGGAGAAGTTCGCTCCAAAAAGTGGTCAAAACTGAAGAAAAAAGATGAAGTCATATACACATTAGGTGAGTTTTTAGCATCTCATCAGAACTATTTGTTCCTAAATTATTTTGCTCCTCTTGATCCTGAAAATACATTAATTATGATGATTTATTTAATAAATTCATTCCTGAATACTTGTTTTCTATATAAATTATCTCCTTGATGCCATTGAGCATCTGACTCACAATTTTTCTTTCTTTTCTTTTTTTTTTGTTTTTAAAGTCAGGGTCTGGCTCTATTGCCTAGGCTGTACTGTAGTGGCATGATCTCGGCTCACTGCAACCTCTGCCTCCCAGGTTCCAGCGATTCTCATGCCTCAGCCTCCCAAGTAGCTGGGATTACAGGCATGTGCCATCATGCCTGGCTATTTTTGATATATTTTTTTTTTTTTTTGAGATGGAGTCTCGCTCCGTTGCCCAGGCTGGAGTGCAGTGGCGCAATCTCGGCTCACTGCAAGCTCCGCCTCCCGGGTTCACGCCATTCTCCTGCCTCAGCCTCTCCGGGTAGCTGGGACTACAGGCACCCACCACCACGCCCGGCCAATTTTTTGTATTTTTAGTAGAGACGGGGTTTCACCATGGTCTCGATCTCCTGACCTCGTGATCCGCCCGCCTCGGCCTCCCAAAGTGCTGGGATTACAAGCGTGAGCCACGGTGCCCGGCCTAATTTTGGTATTTTTAGTAGAGATGGGGTTTTACCATGTTGGTCAGGCTGGTCTCGAACTCCTAGCCTCAAGTGATCCATCCACTTCAGCCTCCCAAAGTGCTGGGATTGCAGGCATGAGACCGCACCCAGCCAGATCTTACATGTTTTACTCACATTTTACTATATTAGTTTCCATTTCTGCAAGCCACCCTAAATGCTTTGTAGAATATGGGGTTAAGAAAACAAAAACAGATAGATAGAGAGGAAAAGAAGAGGGAGAGAGAGGAAAAAAGAAAGGAGGAGTGGGGTGAGAAGGAAAAAGAAGGAGACGAAAAAGAAGAGAGAGAGCATGAATGGAACAAATGGTGAGAGAGGAGAGGTAATAGAAAAAGCAAAGGGATGGCAGAAGAGAAGGAAAGTGGAAAACAGATTCCATTTTATACTATATAATCAGCAAAAACCAGCTCTTTAACCAGAATCAGGTATTCACATCTATGGCACATTTTGTCAAGGAAAACAACAATTTAGGTTTCCAGGCGAGCCCCTAACACTTTAATGTAAGTCCGCTAGCCTGAAAGCCAGAAATTTTATAGAGGAATCCCCACTCTCATAGAAAGAAAACCCTTTTCTCACCCATTCCTGAACGCCTAAGGGATTTTAGGGGAAACTTTTGAAGTAGGTGAGGCTACATGCAGTTCTGTGCCCTCTTCCATTTCTTGTTGCTCCCTCTTCAAGACTAATGGGATCTAATCTTCATGCAGCTCAAAGACTTTCAATGGGCGGACAGCTGGCTGGCTCTTTCTTGTCAAAAACCAGACTAAAGACCAGGTGCAGTGGCTCATGCCTATATTTTTAACACTTTGGGAGGCCAAAGCAAGAGGATCACTTGAGATCAGTAGTTCAAGACCAACCTACACAACCACAGTGAGACCCCATCTCTACAAAAAATTTAAAATAGCTGGATGTGGTGGCACACACCAATAGCCCTAGCTACTTGGGAGGCTGAAGCTGGTGAATCTCTCGAGCCCTGGAGCTCTAGGCTGCAGTGGACTATGATCACGCACTGCACTCCTGCCTGGGTGACAGAATGAGACCCTGTCTCTCTCTCTCTTAAAAAAAATTTTACTGTTTTGATTTTTGTGGGTACACAGTAGGTATAATGTATGAAGTACATTATATATTTTGATACTGGCATACGATGCAAAATAATCACATCAGGGTAGATGGAGTATCCATCACCTCAAGCATTTACCCATTTATCCTTTCTTTGTGTTACAAACAATCCAATTATACTCTTAGTTATTTTACAATGTACAATAAATTATTGTTGACTGTAGTTACCCTGTCATGCTATCAAATATTAGATCTTATTCATTCTAGTTATATATCTAATCATATTTTTGTACTTATTAACCATGGCCACTTCCCCATCCCCACTACCCTTCCCAGCCTCTGGTAACCATCCTTCTACTCTCTATGTCCATGAGTTCAATTGTTTTAATTTTTAGTCCTCACCAACAAGTGAAAATAAACAAAGTTTGTCTTTCTATGACTAGCTTATTTCACTTAGCACGATGACCTCCAGTTCCATCCATATTGTTGCAAATGACAGAATCTCATTCTTTTTTATGGCTGAATAGTACTCCTTGTGTACACGTACCACATTTTCTTTATCCATTCATCTGTTGATGGACATTTAGGTTGCTTCCAAATCTAGGCTATTGTGAATAATGCTGCGATAAACATGGGAGTGCAGGCATCTCTTCAATATCCTGATTTCCTTTCTTTTGGGTATATACCCATCAGTGGGATTGCTGGATCATATGGTAGCTCTAATTTTAGTTTTTTCAGAAACCACTAAACTGTTCTCCATAGCGGTTATACTAATTTACATTCCCACCAAGAGTGTTCCCTTTCCTCTAATCCTTGCCAGCATTTGTTATTGCCTGTTTTTTAGGTAACAGCCGTTTTAACTGGGGTGAGATTATTCTCACTGTAGTTTGGTTTGCATTTTTTGGATCATCAATGATGTTGAGCACCTTTTCAAATACCTGTTTTCCATTTGAGTCCCTGTCTCAAAAACAAAAACAAAACAACAACAAAACAGAACCTCCCTCTCAGCACTGTCCCTGTTTCAGTTCCATGCTAGGGAGAAGTTTGCTGAGCAACATTTATGTGTTAATGACTTATTAGCCTGTTAAGAGGCATTGGCCTGATCAGAATATCTTGATTAAAGCTTTGTAGGCAATGGGGACCAGGTGAGCAGCTCAGCTAGACCTAGGCCTCTGCTCCCTAGACAAGTTCCTGCCATTCAAACCTGCTTTCATTCTGCTACTTCTCTGCTCTCTCAACCCTTCAAGCCCATCTAAGCAGCTTAGGTGTGCTAATAATATCCATTCATATCTTCCTACAGCATCTTGCACACATCAGTAAAACCTAATAAATATTTGTTGGTTGACTGCATTTGAGGTATTTTTACTACTGCTTTAAATTCTAAGTGACTTTGAAAGGCAAACAAAGATTAAGTTCATGGAAGTGTAGAAGTAAAACCAGAAAACCTGGGTGTTGGCTGTGGTCAGTCCACTTTTTACTGTATCCTACACAAATCTATCCTCCATTTCCTCATTAGGAATAATAAATGAGATTTATTAAGCACCTACTCCACAACAGGCACTATTCTATGTACTTTAGTGTACTGAAGTCTTCACTGCTTACAACTCTTACGAGGTAGGATGCAAAGCGCATTCCCATGGTACAGAGAAGGAAATGGAGGCACAAACCATGAAGCTAGCAGGCGCCCCAGCTGCAACTGGGTACCAAGCAGCTTAGCTCCAGAAACTAGGTTCTTAACCACTATATGGTTCTGTCTGTCAATTAAACAAAATAATGTTTGGCAAAGCGCCTTAACGTTTTAGAGATGGGTATAGATGCTAAGTCATTATGGAAATGGCAGAGATGAGAATAACTGAGTAGAACAATTGGCCTGTATGTGGCAGCTCCAACCCATCTCCATGGGACAGCTTGAGCTTCTGCAGTAAGAAGCACCCGAGGAACCTGTTAACCTGTAGGTTTCCAGGCCCTGATCTCAGATGCTCTGATTCAGTATTCTGAAGTGAGACCTATGAGCCTGCATTAGGTCGTCATAGGATTCATTTTGAGGAGGCTCCTTCTAGCGAGAAGTCAGGGCTTTTGGAGGCCAACATGCACAACTTGAGGTTGAATCCCAGCTGGTGTATGATGAGGCCTCCAGAAAGTTACTTAGCGCTCACTTGCTTCAGTTTCCAAAAGAAGCATGCAGAGCTCTTTTCAAAGCCCTTGTATAAATTCTCTTACTTGGCCCTCCCATTTGCTTTGAGGGAGAAAAACCCTCCTTGCCAAAGAATGTGAGCAGTTTAGGATGCATTTGGAGGTCATCTGAGCCTCAATGGCAGGCAAGGTTGAGATCAGCCCCATTCTTTCACTGACGAAAGCAAGGCTCAGGGCGATTAGATGACTTTGTCCAGGGACACTGAGAAGAGGAGGACCCATGGCCCAAAGACTTGTTCTTTCCTTTGTACTAGGGAAGCATCTGTTGTTTGCAAAGCTCCTGGAACTTGAGAACCAAGAGTAGTGATAGTGGAGTGGCCTACTATGGGCACAGGGCACAGTGAGGGATTAGGGACCTCAGAGCAGGCCCAGCTATGACAGGGATGGGCATGTGTGGGGTGGCCTTTCTACCCTTTTGGGAATATCCTGAGGACACACTTCTTTCCTGTGTCCTTTGAAAAGCAGCCTATTCCCAGAGGATGCCTGTGTCATCTAGGCCTGTCTGCATCTGGGGGAGAGTTTAATTCAGCTGAGGATGTATTCAGCACACAGATCTAAATCATATTCACTAATCAGCTGTACAAATAAAAAGCTCATGTTGTCTCGTTTTTCAATCTATTTTGAATTTAAAGGGAACTTAAGGGGTGCTCTTAATTATCATTTACCAAATCCAACAATAACATCAGAAGCTCCTACAATATTGTTCCTGCTCATCCCTTACTTTTAAGGGAATGGTTGAGATGGTTCCTTGATTAGTTTCATTAATGGGATCAGTCATTTGTTGAATACCTGTTGTGTTCCAAGCACTATGCTAGGCATTGAGGAAATAAAGACAGTAAAGACAGCCACCAAATAGAAGCTCCCAGGCAGACAGGCAGAGAGAAAGGTATCCTCAATATGGAAAGTACAAAGATGATGTAAGACACCTTTAAACCTGGTTTACTACATTGCTGCAGAGGTAGAGACAGGGGCTACTGACATTCCCAGTGGGGTAAGGGACAGGTGACTGATATCCCCACGTTGCCACACATAAGTTCCTCAGGCCACACTGCCTCTCAGACTCTTAGACAGGCAGGGCTTGAGAGCAAGGCTTGCATTCTTCCTCCACCCCCATGGCTAGACTCTTAAAAAGAGGAGACCTGAGGCTGGGCGCAATGGCTCACACCTGTAATCCCAGCACTTTGGGAGGCCGAGGTGGGTGGATCACTTGAAGTCAGGAGTTTGAGACCAGCCTGGCCAACATGGTGAAATCCCATCTCTACTGAAAATACAAAAATTAGCTGTAGTCCTAGCTACTCTGGAGGCTGAGGTGGGAAGATTGCTTGAACCCAGGAGGTGGAGGAGGTTGCAGTGAGCCAAGATTGCACCACTGCACTCCAGCCCAGGTGATAGAGCAACACTCTGCCTCAAAATCAAAAGAAAAAAAAAAAGAAGGCCTGGACCAGAGAGGCATGTGGAGAAGTCAGAAAGGGAAACAGAGGCCCAGTGGCATCTGCCTCCTGTCCTCTCTCAGGGTCAAAATCTGCCAGCTCAGTCAGAGAAATGGAGTCAAGCGTGTCTCTAGTGACACTATTGAATGGCTGAGGGGGCTTTGCAATGATTGCTCCATTTTTTTTTTTTTTTTTTTGAGACAGTCTCACTCTGTCGCCCAGGCTGGAGTGCAGTGGCATGATCTTGGCTCACTGCAAGCTCTGCCTCTTGGGTTCATGCTATTCTCCTGCCTCAGCCTCCCGAGTAGGTGGGACTACAGGCACGTGCCACCAGGCCTGGCTAATTTTTTTGTATTTTTAGTACAGATGGGGTTTCACCGTGTTAGCCAGGATGCTCTCGAGCTCCTGACCTCGTGATCCACCCGCCTCAGCCTCCCAAAGTGCTGGGATTACAGGCATGAGCCACCGCGCCCGGCCTCAATTGTTCCATTTTTTAATACAAAGCTCTAGAAGCCACAGCTTAAGATGGCCAAGGAATCTCAGGGAGAATCCCAAGGAAATCAAAGGCAATGACATAAAGGGATAGAAAGACTATCTCCACTTACAGACCCAGAGTGAGAAAACAGAAGGCCACAGCGAGGGGACTCTTCATTCTCAGTGAGATTACCCTGCAAAAGTGAGGTAGAGCTTTGGCCTGTGAAAGCCTGAGTGGATGTAGAAAGAGAGTCCTTACGGGCAACATAAGGAGGGTGGGGACAGTAGCCAGTGAAGATGCAGATGCTCCTTTTCAGGGAGCTTTAAATGCATCTTTGGGAGTGATTGATCCACTAGAGAGAAGGTTTGATCCCACCTTAGGGCATTCCATTAATGCTCAGCTTCTTGAGTGCAGACATGTTGTTTAACACACAGTAGATGCTCAAAAGTTGGTTGGGGGTGGGGGTGAATAGACGAGCCCATCCAGAAGAACCCAGGTTTTCTCAAAATATTTGAGATGAAATATTTGCTATGCCTCCTGCTGTGATCCACAGAAATGTCTGCCAACCTCCACTGACATCTCTGGCATGACTTGGCCTTTCTAGACTGTGAGCTCCAGGAAGGCTGAGACTTTCCTTCTCCCCTCTCTCCATCTCCCCTCTGCCAACTCAGCACCTGGTCCTGAGAAGGCATGCATCCCTCCTTCCACTCACCCAGTCACCTGTGGGGCTTTATTTTCCTACCTAATATCTCTTCCTCTCTTTTCTAGAAATGCTCCTTCACTCACTCTGACATTATGGCTTGAGGGAAAGCTAACATCTTCCACAAGCCCTGTCCCACTCCATCTCAGATTGGGTATGGGTAGACATCCAAAATGGCCAAGGTCCTGGTCCAGGGATGGACAACTATCTAAGCTAGGCCATCGAGAGCCCTTCCCCAGAATACAGAAACAAGGTCTGTTTGTCCCTATTTCAAGGTGGGACTGAAAACAGAGCTTGGGAGTCAAAGGCAGCTGTTGGGAGCCTGCCTGAAAGGATGCTGCTGATACCCAGAGAGAGGCAGGGGGTGAAGGGCAGAGTCCCAGCGGCATTTAAAGCCCTGATGAGTCACGCTTACAGACCAGTGGCACCCTCGCTCTTCCTGTGATCAGGATATGTAAGTCAGTAAATGTCAATTTTTCCAGATCAGTTCAAATTGAGTTTTGTCACTTGCAACCAAAAGACTCCTGACTAATACATGAAACCAATTACTATTTGGTGTAAGTTGGCCCCTGTGGATCCTAGAGAACCACCAGGAAACACGTGATCCTTCTCACGTTGATAACTGAAGTTTGTGTCAATTTAAGAGGCACATCAGGCTTAGAGCAGAAGTGGTGGGACATGGGCTGCCTAATTCTGCAAAAGCACTAGCATGTGGAGCAAATCATTAAAGCCCACATGAACAGAAAGCAATATTAAGAGCCTAGGCAATCAAGCAAATTGATGCAAGTATCAGAGAAAAGGACAACTGGAATAAAAAGAAGGGAGGTCAAATGTTTCTCAGTAGGTTGATCCTGATCTATATACCAAGAAGGAAGAAGCATGTTCTTTCAACTACCTCCTGTAGTTGTATTCCCTGGTGCAGCTTAGGAGGACAGTACTATTGTTGTTGCTGAGAGTCAATGTGATACAGTGGTTCTCAATGTCCAGTCCCAGGACAAGCAGCACTAGAAATAAAAATTCTTGGCCTCACCTCAGACCTCCTAAATCAGAATCTCTGATTCTAAGGTGGCCTGGAAATCTGTTTTTCTTTTTTCTTTTTCTTTTTATTTTATTATTATTTTTTTAAACAAGCCCTTCAGATGAACTGGACGCATTGTGAAATTTGAGCACCACTGGCATATTGCTTTTGCTAAGCCTGAAGCTCTGGCACCAAGGTTTTGGGTTTTGCACAGACTATAAGATGAGCAGTTCCCACTGGGGTTCACACTGTGGCATCCCCTGGGTTTGCATCCTGGCTCAGCCACTTACTATCTGTATAGCTTTGGCAAGTTACTTAACTCCTTTGAGCCTCAGACTCTTCATATGTCAGACAGAAATAAGGGTAGTACCCATTTCGCAGGTTTATCTGAGGATTTAATGAGATAACACATATAAAGTACTTAGTTCAGTACCTAGCACACAGGGTAAGCACTCAATAAATGGTGGTTATTTGTATTATTTTGCTGCTGTTCTAATTTTAGGGCAACACTTGGGCCTAGGGAAGCCAGAGAAAACCTCTCCAGATATATTTGCTCTTCTGAAACACTACAGCAACCTAGATTTATTATTTCTGCCTAGCAAACTTCTACTCACCCTTCAACACCCTGCTCAAAGTCACCTCCTCTGTGATGACCTCTCAGAGCTGAGTAATCCTTCCTTCCTCCAGGCATCCATCTCCATCAAAGCCCTAAAACTTCTTCATATGAACCCTGACTCTACCTCTTCCTACTTGTTTGATCTTGGAAAAGCTTCTTTACCTTTCTATGCCTCAGTTTCCTCCTTTGTAAAATGGCATGAATAACTGTAATTACCTATGAAGTTGTTCTGAGGATTAAGTGAGGTAATATGTGTAAACTGCTAATGATAGTACCTGGCATATATTAAGTGCTCAGTAACTGTTAGCTCTGTCTCCTGGTGCCTGGCACTCTGTAGTGCTGGATGAGAGGGGAATGATGAGTGAATGGACATGGGGCAGGGCCAGGACTAAGATGAGGTGGTAAGGACTTGGCTTGGGTGTAAAACTTAAGCAGGCACACTATACTCCGTTCCAGTAAAACTTGGAATAGTTTCAGAAAAAAATGCTTCCAATAAATCTTTATTCATAAACAGGCAGATGGCCCATGGCCATAGTTTGCTAATTTGATTTTTTAAAATACTACATTATTAAAATATGATTTATCTTGATTACTGAGGCATGGGGCATGGGACATAATTGCTTAATCTGCTCTTCCTCCTCCCCACGGGCTGACCCTGAATACACAGGCCTTGTGGTTCCCCAGCAACGTGTAGCTCTTCATCGCTTTACCATTTGTGTCAGAGTTAGCAAGGAACGTGTGATGGTGGCTGTGAACCACAATTTTTGCAGGTTCTCTGCCCATAAACCTTGGGCTGAGTTAGTTTGCTTGTCTCTCCAAGAAGGGCTCCTTTCCAAGCTCTAAGACTATTTTTAAAGCAAGTCTACACTCAAGGCCCAATAGTGACCATGTGTAGTTTTCAGACACAATCAAGGGTAAGAAGATATATATACCTACTGTGATGGTTAATTTTATGTATCAATTTGACTGAGCCAAGGAATGGCTAGATAGATGGTAAAACATTATTTCTTGGTATGTCTGTGAAGGTGTTTCCAAAAGAGATTAGCATTGAATTGGTAGACTGAGTAAAAAGATGGCCTTCACCAGTGTGGGTGGGCAATCATCCAATTTGTTGAAGGCCAGAATAGAACACAAAAGTGGAGGAAGGGTGAATTTTCTCTCTCCGCTTAACCTGGGATGTCCGTCTTCTGGTGCCCCTGGTTCTTGTACCATTGGACCTGGACTGGGACTTGTGCCACTGACTCCCCTGGTTTTTGGCCTTCTGGGTTGGACTGGAATTACATCATTGGCTTTCCTCGGCCTCCAGCTTGTAGATAGTAGATCGTGGGACTTCTCAACCTCCATAATTGAGCGAGCCAATCCCTCATAATCTTTTTCCATATGTCTACATACATCTTATTGGTTCTGCTTTTCTTAAGAATCCTAACATACATAAACGTGTGTGTGTGTGTGTGTGCGTGTGTGCGTGCATATACATATATATTTGGCTTTGTGATATTTTCTGAAACTTTCAAGTTTGTGTGTGTCCATAACCAAGCTGAAAGTAGAGTCATCTGTTTCAAAGACATTTTCTTGGAGATGTGACATTTGGCCAGAGGCTCCCCTATGGGACATATGTGCTCACCTTTCAGATGCCTTTTGCATCCCAAGAGGAGCAGTCTGCATCTGTGCTTGCTTCTTGCTAGGGCTTCACCTCATTAAGAAGTGACCTATTTCCCAGCACACATGCCATCTCTGTTTGAGGGGCAATCATTTACTATGTAATTAGTCGTGTTTGCAAAGACAGGCCTAGTGCTGGGCCCCATACTATGGTGCTGCAGCTGCAGTGATGACAAAATGGTATTTCTTACTATTGTGGTACACTTTGTAAACCATGGCAGGGGATTTTTTTCCTTCTCCTTTTTATTACCATGCCACTAAAATGGAAACCATTCAGGGAAGTGAGAGTGGCGTGAGTTGGCAGTCTAAGCAACGTGTGTCACTCTGCCAATTCAAAATCAGATCAAATCTGGGTTTCTCTTTCTCTCTCAGGTTGTTGTTGACATCTCTGGGTCTTTGAGTTTTTTTTTTCAGCATGCATGGCCCTGAGTGTAGATAAGGCAGAGGCACCACTCCCAGAAGAAGCCTGAAAAGGGCTTTGGGTCAGACTCACTAGTAGGAAGCACATGGTAGGTTCCTGCCACATAGCCACTGGTTTGTCCAGTCCTGTTAGCAACAGGCCGGGCATATGCCCATCTGCATTGAACTCTTATGAGTGCCCTTTAGAATTCTGAATCAGAAACTGCCCTTGGCACTCACCCTGCCGGGCAGGGCCTTGACAAGAGCCATGTAACCCAGTCCTCCAGCTCTTAGATTCTGGGCAGTCATCAAAGACATGTCCATTTCTTATGCCCTGAATCTGGTTGCATGCTCTCTCCGTGGACTCTTGCTGTAGTCTGCATCTCCCTCATAGAAGCACATACCAGCCATACTTTACATGTGTCCTGTCTGCCTTTCTCTTCCTTTGGACTCTAAACTCCATGAGAGTAGGAAGAGTGTCTGCCTTGCACATCACTATGTTTCCAATGCTCAGCATGGTGCCAGGCACATAGTAGATGCTTTATCAATGTTTACTGAATGACAACATCTATATGAAAATGAGTCCTCAAGAAGCCCAAGGCTGGTTATATACCATTGGTAATGGCTTCCATTCAGGCGGCTGTGCTTATTACTGGATACATCTTGGGCAAGTTAGTTAGCCACACCAAACCTCAATTTTCCACTCTGTAAAATGAGGATAATAATACCTTCCTCACAGAGTTATCAAGAGACTAAAAGTAGATAGCACTCATGACAGCATGTGGCAGACAGTATTATTGCTCCCAGTTCTTTTCTGCCTTCCCTGTAGGAGGATTATATGTCCTCACTCATTGTCAAGAGTTCTGCAGTGCTGCTCTATGGGAGGAGGATACTTCCCTACCCCATTGGTGCCAGGCTTGGCCATGTGACTTGCTTTGGCCAATGGAATATAAGCTACACGTGCCACATCCAAGCATGACTTTAAGAGCCACTATATGGTTCTCCTAGTACCCCTTTCTCTCAGTCATAAGAATGGCATGTTCCATATAGGGGCTGATCCTGCAGCCTGGGTCCTGGAATGAAGACACCTAGAAGAGAGCTCTAGTCACCCTGCATGCAGTGCCAAACATGAGCAAGAAAGAAACCATTATTGGGGTTGCCTGTTGCAGCAGCATAATGTAGAGAGAATGCCAACTGGTACACAGTGCCTGTCACAAAGCAAGGGTTTAGTAAACCTTTGTGGAATGAACAAACACATCCTGAAGTTTCTACCAGATCAACTGCTCCAGTGCTTTTGATTCTTTTGGGTATGACATTCAATCACTAAGATAAATTTAAGGTGGCACATTGTGGCATAAAAGAGAAGTAGATTTGTTTTAACTGAATGAAAGCTGATCCATTCTATTAGGGTATAGCAGTGCCTGTGGCCTAAAAACCCTATCCAGGGTTTCTTTTATGGATTATTGATTCCAACTTATAGCCTATATTAACTGAGTCTTTTTGCTAATGTGTATTAACCCATTATTGGCAAAAGGTGTATTAAACCATTATTGGTAAAAGGTGAAAGATTTATATGATCTGAAGAGAAACCAGAGTATTATAAAGCCATTATTGGAGAGCAGGGTGCTAAGTCCGTTATACATATTAGCGTGTTTTATCCTTGCAATTGTGCAGGAGATACAGGGAGACACAAGTCACATGGTACCCAGGGGCAAGGTAATGCTTGTGAACTTTGTCTCCTCGCAACACTGCACCAGAATTTGCAAAGGCTAGCATCTTTGTGGCACTCCCTGCAGACTGGTGGTGGAGTCATATGCACATCCCTTGTCTTCCTCTTCATTATGCCCCTAGTGGCAGTGGTTAGGGGAGGTCCCAACACTGTCCATAGTATACAGACGGGGAAACAGGCATCAAAGCATGAAGAATATGCTAAAGGTCATCCAGCCAGTCAGCAGCAGAGCCTAAACAGGAAGCCAGACGCACCAGACCTCAGAGCACTAACCTCATGCCATGCTGTCTCCCATGTTCATCCACAAAACCATATTCCCTTCTGCTTCTGCTTCCAGACTGAGTCACACTCACCCTAAGCTGGCATAGTCCTTCAGATTGAAGCCACTGTTCCTCCTATATCAGCAGGTTCCCCAGAGAATACTCAAGACAAAGGAATGGTAAGAGACAAGTAGTATTGGGGAAGCTAGAATGAAGCTTTCATTTCCTTCTGATCCACACCTACGTTAGGCCACTCACTGTGAAGCCTGCTGATTTATGCTTGCAGGTGGGAACCCACCACTGACTCCCACCCAGTGAAGATGTATTTATAGGCGAGGCCCTGCATGAAGCACCAATGTTATTCAGAGCTGCTGAAGATATGGTCCCTTGTCCTTAAGGAGTTCCACCTTAGTAAAGGGACAGACATGCAAACAATGAATTTGATTACAAGGTCTTCTGAACAGGAGTCGAGAACAGAGAATTAGTAGATGTGCAGATGAGAGACAAACTCTGGCGGAATATCAGAGACAGCTTCAGAGAGTCGGCAGCATTTAAGCCTGGCTTGGTAGAATGAGTAATCTTTCAACAGGCAGGAGTTGCAAAGAAGTGTGTCTTGGAGAAACAGCTTGCTTAGGGTGGGAGAAATGGTCCCTGTGGGGGCTGTGTAGTGTGCAGTGGGTCACATGCCTAGAAACACAGGTGGAAATCAGATTTTGGAAGGTCTAAATGCCAGGTCAACAAGATCTGGTTTTACACTCTGCAAGAATGTATCTTGGCTGGGCATGGTGGCTCACGCCTGTAATCCCAGCACTTTAGGAGGCTGAGGCGGTCAGATTGCCTGAGGTAAGGAGTTCGAGATCAGCCTGACCAACATGGTGAAACCCTATCCCTACTGAAAATACAAAAATTAGCCAGGCTTGGTGGCGCGCACCTGTAATCTCAGCTACCTGGGAGGCTGAGACAGGAGAATTGCTTGAACCCAGGAGGGGGAGGTTGCAGTGAGCCAAGACCGGTCCATTGCACTCCAGCCTGGACAACAAGAGGGAAAATCCACCTCAAAAAAAAAAAAAAAAAAAAAAATATATATATATATCTTGAGTCCAGTCTTAAACACCCTGCACAAAGCAGGTTCAGACCTGAGAGGCAATTCAAGTCTTTCTTGAATGTGTGGGGCACTGGAGACAAAAGCTCTGAATGGCCTGGGGCTTGGAAACACTATGAACACAAAGAACACAAAGAGCAAACAGACCCCTTTTCTCTGTTAAAAAAAAAAAAAAAAGGACTAAGAGCGGGATAAATATGGAAGCGTGAAGTTCAGCATTGGATAAGGAGATGGAGTCATTCACTGATATTTATTGAGCACTGCTATGTGCCAGGCATGGTTCTAGGCATTTGGGAAACATCAGGAAATAAAGATCCCTAAACTCCTGAAGCTTTCATTCTAAGGAAACTTTTATTTATTTTATTTTATTTTATATTTTATTTTATTTTATTTTATTTGAGACAGGGTCTTGCTCTGTTGCCCAGGCTGCAGTGTAGTGGTGTGATCAACCTCCTGGGCTCAAGCAATCCTCCCACCTCATCCTCCTGAGTAGCTGGGACTACAGGTGTATGCCACCACGCCCAGATAATTTTTAAAATTTTTTTTGTAAAGTCGGTCTCCCTATGTTGCCCAAGCTGGTCTCAAACTCCTAGGCTCAAGCAATTCTTCTGCCTTGGCCTCCCAAAGTGTTGGGACTACAGGCATGAGCCACAGCACCTGTCCAGGACATTTTTAATATTCGCAGGCACTTACTATTTTCCAAGAGCAACTCTATGTGATTATGCACTTATTAACTTCAGTCTTTACAAAAACCCTCTGAGATAGTACTACTATCCTAATTGGACAGATGGGTAAACTGAGGCTGTGAGCTGTTAATTCATCCAGTAAGTGGCAGGGCTGAATGTATCACCAGGCAGCCTGCTCCAGAGGCAGGCTCCATAGCCCTACACTGTACTTCTTTTTGCATTGTAAGTAGTTGTAAGAGGAGGCTGGATTTTAGTTTCTTGGCTCACTAGGTAAAGGCTGTCCCTGTTTCCAGCTTCTACCCTAACCCCTTGAAGATTCTACACTTCACCAAGCTCCACATTTCTAGAGGTGAAGAGGGACTCACTGCTCCCTCCTGAGTGCTCTAAGGCAGTGCCCCTCAAAGTGAGTGGCCCACCAATCCGTGTCCCTCCACAGTTGGTTACTGATCTGTGACCAAGTGAGTAGAGAAATGGAAAGAATTATGTCTAGAACCCTTAATAACAATTTATTGAATCTAATAATAAAAAATCAGTACCTGTATTCTGTATGTCTTTTAAAAATTTCACTTTTCTCATCATTCACTTTCATTGTACTTTACAAAAGTACTGTTCTGAGATGAACTGGAAGCTTAAAAAGTAAAAAACAAAACCTGATCCTTTACCATAGATAGAGAGGGACATTGTTCTCAGGGAGTTCAAGTTCCCTGGGCTGGATAGACTGCATCCCTGAGAACAGAGGGACTCTAAAGGCAAGGTCTAGGAAACATCTGTGTGGGCACTTCCTGTATTGTACTCTCCTGTCCATTTCTAGAAGATCAGTGGGTTTTGTGCTCCCTTGCCTGGGCAGAGGCTACTTTTGGTCAATGGGCCTTCAGGTCTTTTGCAAAAGCCAAAAGTTCACTAAAGAAATGAAGCTAGGCATCCTGGTGGTGTTTGGGGAGGGGTGCACTTTCTCCCAGAAGCAGTAGAGGGGAGGGGCTGTAGGCTGCACTTGGGATGGGGTGGGGTGGGGATGCGGGAGTGCTACACTGTGGTGTAGGCAGGGAAGCTGGATGCTGATTCCAGGCTCCCAGCCTCTTCCAAGGCTCCTGTCTCCAAGCTTGACTCAGAAGCCACACAGACTTCAGCCCCGAAGGGGCTCTGAAAGCCAGGACAATGCACACCCATGGATAAATCCAGTGAGGACCAGTGATGGTGGGCCTTCCCCAAGATGAGCATGGCACCTTTGCATGACCTTGGGTGGGAGAGAGCCCCATGAATGACTGAGTTGGAACTGCCTGCCAGACCAGCAGCCTTGGGGCACAGAGTCTGATATCATTTGATTTAAAGAAAACAAAGTGGCATTTCTTGCATAAGTGTGTGGACCAAGATTGATACTGCTACCCTTAGTGGGTGGCATTCAGGAGACAGAGTGAATGAGAAAGATGCTGGAAGGTTAGGACAGAGCGGGAGGCTGTTTCAGGGGAGAGGAGACTCACAGTGGCTGAGTGAGGAAGCACAAAGTGTGGGGAGAGCCACAGGCTGTCCTCTTTGGCCGAGACCAGCAGCTGTGGAGCTGCTGAGCTTTTGCAACCCCTGTTCCTTCTTTCTGGAATACTCTTGGCATGGCTGCCTTCCTCATCTTTCAGATGTCAGCTGAAATGTCCTGTCTTCAGAGGGTCCTTTCTGGGAGTCGTGTGTGTGTGTGTGTGTGTGTGCGTGTGTGTGTGTGTGCATGCACATTTGTAGAGGTGCAGGAAACGACTGTCAGATCAGAGGGCCTTGCATTTTACATTCCTGCAGCTGTTCTATTCAGTTGCTTTCTAGTCAGTGTTTTCTTAGTCTCTGAATTCCCCCAGTCTCTCTGTCTGTGTTACACTCCACAGTTTTATAGCCCGGAGAGGAATTGGGTCTGGGGTCACTCCCTGGAATCTGAGGATCATGTTCTGTCACTGGAAGAAATCCTGAGATTCTTCTAATGAAGACAGACAGCTGACATAGCCAGCCTTTCCAGGGGTCTTAGTGGCAGACTTACTGGGAGTTTTGAAGCGAAATATAGTTGCCCAGTCAGCGCTGAAAATCGCGGCTGGACTCCTTGGGGATTCCCCTGACAATTCCTGTGCGTTGATTTCACATGGAGTCCCCAGAAATTTGGGGGACTGGTTGCTGGGTACAAGTGGTAGATGCTGAAGGCTGAACACAAAATCAGGGCCTCTTTCAGAAACCCAGGTTTCCCACCTCCCTTTGTAGGGTGCAATGAAACCCACCAGAGTGGCCAGAGACAGGGACTTTTGTCTTGGGAGAGTGCTGTTTCCTGTTGGTGATATTGCTAGAAGTCTCTGGAGAAAACCTTTCCCTGAGAGATCTAGTCACTTCTGCTCTCAGTTTGGGCTATAAACAGGAAATAGAGAGAGCTGCTTAGAAATGAGATATCATTATAATCAAAATAGCTCTTGTTGATTCTTGCTTTCTCCTGGAATTCCAGTTTCCATTTAGTGGAAGAAGGAGGTTTCCCAGAAGATCCAGGCCTTCCACAGCCTATGGGATACACGAGGGCCCCAAGTTGTAAAGCAGGCAGGCCAGACCCCCAGGGCCATGGTGGCCTCTGAGCAAATGCAGGAGTCCCTCTCCCTGGGAGAAGTTCCAGAGAGGCCTGTTCTAGAAGGAGAGATTTCCAGAATTCCAGTATCCTTTCTTCTTCAGACCACAGAGCCTCAGTCCTAAATCCTTTACCATTCATTCATTCATTCACTCATTCCCTCATCAAACAAACATTGTTTGGGTCACTTTTGTGTGCCAAGCACTGTGGTAGACACTAGAACTGTTGCAGAGAAAAAAACCAAGTCCTTGCTTTCAAGAAGCTTATAATCCGGTGTGAGAGATAGATAGATACTGAGATACTCACACACCATCCTGTCTGTTGGAGAATCACTTCAAATGGTCTTCATGGCACCCCAAACCCACAAATTTAAACACAACAAAGTCAACTTTCCCTGGTTGACTCATCCACCACTTTCTGTTCCTCCCAGAACTTCCTTAAGCAGGCTGTTGTGGTGGTTTTGAGACATGTCTAAAAATTCTTTGACACTTCTCCCTTCAAGACATGGAGTCTCGGCCAAGTGGGGTGGCTCACGCCTGTAATCCCAACACTTGGGGAGGCCAAGGTGGGCGGATCACCTGAATTCAGGAGTTTGTGCCCAGCCTAGCCAATATGGTGAAATCCCGTCTCCACTAAAAATACAAAAATTAGCTGGATATGGTGGCGCCTGCCTGTAGTCCCAGCTACTTGGGAGTCTGAGACACGAGAATCACTTGAACCCAGCAGGTGGAGGTTGTGGTGAGCCAAGATCGTGCCACTGCACTCTAGCCTGGGCAACAGAATGAAACTCTGTCTCAAAAAAAAAAAAAAAAAAGACACGGAGTCTCACTGCCCTCCCCTTGCATATGGGCTGGCCTTAGTGCCTTGCTTCTAATACATAGAAGGTGGCAGAAGCGATGCTGTGAGACTTGGAGGCTGGGCAAGAAAAGGTAATACAGCTTCTGCCTGGTTCTCCCTCCTGAGATACAGCTGCTGAGCTGTGAAGAGCCCCTTGCTACATGGAGATGCCCTGAGGAGATGTTCTCACTGACAGCCCCAGCTGAGGTCCGAACAGCCAGCCAGCATCAACCACCAGACACGAGGGGGAGGAAGCCTTC
The DNA here is from genome assembly GCF_006542625.1 of Nomascus leucogenys. Lineage (NCBI taxonomy): Eukaryota > Metazoa > Chordata > Mammalia > Primates > Hylobatidae > Nomascus > Nomascus leucogenys. Next base: position 24,617,649 of record NC_044381.1, read on the forward strand.
AGGATGACTCTTGACTCTTGCCCCAGCTACATCTAACCACCAGCTTGTGACAGATCCCAAGAACTACATAGCTGAACTGCAAGTGATAATATTAATAATAACAGCAACAGCATAGAACATAAATCGTTTTCGTTTTAGCTTCTAGGTTTGGATGATTTGTTATGTGGCAAAAGACAACCGGAACAATCCTAGAAACACTGTCATGGAACTCTGTTCCTTAACAACTTTGCTACTCAAGGAGTGGCCGGCAGACCAGCAGCACCAGACCACCTGGGAGCTTGTTACAAACACAGACCATTGAGTACTGCCTGAGACCTACTGAACCAGAACCTGCATTTTCACAAGACTGCCAAACATTTCACATGCATGTTAAGCTTTAAGAAGCACTGCTTAGCAAGACTGTTTTGAAAGTACATTATTTTAAGGTCACGCTTTAAAATATTCAAACACCAAAAAATAACGTAACAGACACCAACGTACCAACCATCCGGATTTAAAAGATAAAAAATGGCAAGCATATATTCTGTGCTGAATACTATTGTAAGATCTTTACAAGTATTGACTCCTTTAACCTTCATGACAGCCTTGTGAGAGAGGCACTACTTTGTCATTCATTGTTATGTGATAGAGGAAGAAACAGGACAGAAAGATTAAGTCATTTGCTCAAGGTCACACAAGCTCATAAGCAGCAGTACTGGTATTAGCACATTAGCCAGTACTAAATGCAGGGTACCTGGCTCCAGGGTTGAGCTATTCTGCTAAATATTTAACACTTTGCCACCTCTTCCTTGGTATCTTAAGTCTATCAAGGCTCCTTTGAAATTAGTCTCCATCTCTTCCTTTTCTTTTGCACAGCCACCATCCTAGTTTAGTCTAGGACTTGTGCAACGCTGCCCTGGCTGCCTTGAACCTCTGGTATGGCACCATTCAGTCCATTTTCTACAATGCCCCAGATTGATCTTTCTGCCGACACTGATCTTATCATCCTCCCTGCCCAGATAGTTTTAGTGCCTCTGCTCTGCCTGGCACCTAAACAGGTCAACTTGGACTCCAAGTCCCTTGAAACCCCATCCCAACTCTAGTCTCCAACAGAAAACAAAACAGATCACAACATCATCACCAGGTCTGCATCACCACACACAGCAGCTTCGTGGTTTGCTTACACATTTCCTCCTGGCTGGGTTGCCTTTTCCCTTGCCTGGTCCTACAAACTCCATCTCAAATCCCACCTCCTTGGCAAATCCTTCGTTGACTACTTTTAGTTTAAAGTATGAACTCCCACTTCTGAACTCAGTAACACTTAGAAACATCTTAATATCTCTTTTTAGCTCTTTTTTTTTCCCCTGAGTATCTTCAATGGCCAGGTACTGCATGAGGCATTTATTTTTTTATTGTGGTAAAACATACATAATACCATTTACCATTTTAAGTTTACAGTTCAGTAGCATTAAGTACATTCACATTGTTGTGCAACCATCACCGCCAGCCATTTCCAGAACTTTTTCATCATCCCAAACTGAAATTCTGTACCCATTAAAAAATAACTCTCCTTTCTTCTCTCAGGTACCCAGGTCCCCTGGTAACCTTTCTGTCACTACAAATTTGACTAGTCTAGATATCTCACGTAAGTGGAATAATACAATATTTGTCCTTTTCTCTCTGGCTTGTTTGACTTAGCACTATGTTTCATGGTCCATCCATGTTGTGACATATATCAAAATTTCATTCCTTTTTTATGGCTGAATAATATTCCATTGTATGGATATATCACATTTTGTTTATCCATTCATCTGTGGATGGACACTTGGGGTTTTTTCCATTTTTGGCTATTGGAAATAATGCTGCTGTGAGCACTGGTATACAAATATCTGTTTGAGTCCGAGTCCTTGCTCTCAATTCTTTTGTGCACGAGGCATTTTAAACTTTATTCTCCAAACAAATCTATGGTAGGGATTGTTAGTCCCACTTCATAGGAAAAAGAGGTTCAGAGAAGTTAAGTGACTTTTCCAGGGCCATGTGCCTAGGGTTTAAATATTGTTTTCCTGAGGATTCTGCTTTTACTAATACGCATTTTATTTTCTAGAAGAGATGAGTATCTAACTTAATAAGGATTCTATAATTCAAGGTTCTATGTGTTGTCTCTGTCAATGTTGATGGTAATGACAATGGCAAGAAACAGATGAAAGATGGCAGATCCTTGTGTCCAGCAAAGGCGGGCAGGGAGACATCTTCTTCCCTTCCAGCATGAATCTAGATTCTAAGTGTCTGGATGAGCTAATTAGATCCTGAACATACCCTTGACTTGAAAATCTGTAACTGTAACACCCAAGGGAAGCTCCATGGCCTGACAGTTATTTGCCATTTTTTGATTGAGGGTCAAGGAATAGAAATAGCCAGACAGTTTGCTTCCAGGAGCAAAGTTATACTCAAGTCCAAAGCCTTGAGCTCAAATTCCCAGCTGAGGTATAGTAAGAGCTCAATATGATGGTGGCTGATATTTATTAGGTGGTAGGTAGGCGGGCCAGCCTCCCCAGTGTGACCAGTACTGTGGGGTTTCCTGGGACAGAAGCTTGCAGAGCAAAAACCAAGAAAGTCACAGGCTAAACTGGGATAACTTGGTAACCTTAACCTAAAGATCATTGTGGAAGGAAAAGACATAATTAATCTTGCATCTGTCCTTTCTTCTCTTGTTCCCACTGGTTCAAACCTCTGACCTCCCAGCTGGTCTCCTGCAGTAGCTCCCTCGCTGGCCTTCCTGCCTCTGCCTCTGCCTGCAGTAGCCCACTTGGCACAATCTGCCCTGATCAAAAACCTTCAATCTTCTTCACCACTAAACCGATTTAGCTAGGGCCAAAACCTCTCATTCCTGTAAGCACCAGACAGGTCATGTCCCTGAGAGACGCAGCTCTGGTGTAAGGCAATAGGGACTGGTAGGGCTGCAGCCAGGCCTAGGATGAACATTTTTGGGGCTTGGAGCAAGTGCACAAATAGATGCTGACATGCGGTATATCTTAATATCTGAAATGAAATTCAAAATTATTAAATATTTTATGTTCTTTCTTACTAAGTTGGCAAATATACTTCATACTGACTGAGAAGGCCAAGTTCGAACTGTGAGTTCTTGGATTCCTCCGGGTCCCATATTGAGATTTGGTGGTGCAGAGCGAGATTCTATGGCCTGCTACCTTCTTCCCTTCTCTTCGTACCCTCTGCTCTGTCCTGCACCTCTAGAGGCCTTGCACACCCATGGTGGACACCCTAGCCTGCAGCCTCAAAGCTCCATCCACACATATGCTACCCTCAAGGCAAACTGCTTCCCTTTGGTACACCCTTCAGTGTGGCCCACCCCTGGGAAGACGGATGCAGAGAAGAGGCCCACGTAAGTTCTAGATGTGAGCTGGGGCTGTTCAGGAGACGATTCAGAGTCTTGGGAGCTGAAGCACAGTCAGGGGACAGGGGTAGGGAGCAGGCAAGTTGCCTTGGCCCAAAGACTCCTCACCCCTTAGAAAAGGGTGTGACTAGAGCAAGGCCCTATAAAGCCCAGGGCCCAGGATGGGGGCTGTGCTTGCTTGAGTCTAAGATGATACTGATCAGGCCCATAGGAAAGCAAATGCTGCAGCTAAAGAGGGCAGCTAAACTCAACTCTAGCTAGTTACCACCTCCTGGAAATGCGGCTGAGTCTGGCTAGATCTTCCAATCTTTTAAGAGAAGATGAAATGTAGGATGTGCTGGTTATAAATTCAAGTGAAAACCAAAGCAAACACCCTTGCATGAGTCAATACAGTAAAGGCCAAACACAATATGTCTATGGGCTTGACCTTGAACTTTCAGTTTATAGCTGCTTCCTCGAGGAAGTACCTGTCTCTCTACATCCTGGCATAGAGCCACTTCTTTCACCTTGTCTCCTTCAGTCCCTTCAGGCTGAACAAATCAGACAACCAGAGATAGCCCAAGCTTCCTATTTCACGCCCTTTGCTCAGTCAATTCCTTCTGTCTGCAATACCCTCCCCTGGGTCTTCACCTTGCTTACTGAAAACCATACTCATTCTTCAAGAACAAGTGCAAACCCAACTCCTCCAGGATGTCTGTCCTCATAACTCCTAAAATTCCAGACCAGAGTATGAATCCTAGCTCTGCAATTGTACACAAGCACAAGTGCTCTGAACCTCACATGTAAAATGGGATATTTCCATTAACCTTGAAGAGCTACTTCTCGTGAAAGTTAAATAAGATAATCTATGCTAAAACATTTGTTGGGAGGCCGAGGTGGGTGCATCACCTGAGGTCAGGAGTTTGAGACCAGCCTGGCCAACATGGCAAAAATCCCATCTCCACTAAAAATACAAAAGTTGGCCAGGCTTGGTCGCACGCAACTGTAATCCCAGCTACTCAGGAGGCTGAGGCAGGAGAATCGCTTGAACCCAGGAGGCGGAGGTTGCAGTGAGCCAAGATCGTGCCACTGCACTCCAGCCTGGGTGACAGAGTAATGCTCTGTCTTACAAAAAAAAAAATTGGCACAGTTCAGGGCATTTAATCCGTGCTCAGTAACTGCTAGTGGAATAGGAATAGGAATGAGATTTTGAGTATCTTCTTATGCTTTAATTGGGGGCCAGTAAACTTTTTTGGTAAAGTACCAGACAATAAATATTTTAGCTTTATGGGCCATATGATTTTTTTCCCAACTACTCAATAAGGCATCCATAAACAATACTTAAATAAGTGGACATAATTCTGTTCCAATAAAACTTTATTTACAAAACAGGCAGAGGACCACATTTGCTCCAAAGGCCATAGTTGCTGACCCCTGCTTCATACCATTCTTAGGGGTTGTTCCCTGGCTCTCAAAGCTGCTGTTACTATCCTTATTAATAGCTATATTTTAGTTCTGCCGGTATTTACCAGGCGGTGTCCAAAACACTTTGTAAGAGATTTAACCCTCATTGCCACTCTACACATGAAGAAACTGGGGTACAAGCGGTAGCAGTCGAACCAGAACTCTGAGCAACTGTGCAGTAATGTGTTTGGGCCTTGGGCAGCACCTGCACAGTCTTGGGTATGCTTCTTGACTGTTGTCGGATGAACATACATTTGCAAAGGACTTCAAGTCACGCTCCTCTCTCCCATGCCATGTTGGTGGTAATTATAACTACTGAAAACTTAGTAGGGAATTATCCTCCACTGATTAGTGTGGGCAGCAGCAAGTGGCACAGGCCAGAAGCCAGTGGGTCTTTATCTGCCTAGTAAGTACTGGACTTGAGAGTGGTTCTGCTGTTCCTTTTCATTAGTACTCATAGGAATATGAAACAGATCAAAAATGGTGAAGAAAAAAAGGAAATGCTTTGATATCGATGAGGCTGACTGTCACCCTACAACACTCTGATCCTTCAGAACAGTTTGAGTATAGGAGTCTTGTCGTGCCCTCAGCATTGTGTCTGTATCATGGAGAATTGCCAAGGCATCAATAAAAGGAAAGGCTGGTTGCAGATGTGGAGTAGTTGACAAAGCAGAGATGCCCATCTCCATGCCAGAGGTCACACGACCATATGGTTCATCATCCCAACTGAACATTACTAAAAATTAGGCTGGGAAAACATGTGCAAACTGGGACATATGGTCACCCCGGTCAGATAAATCTTTCTAAGTGGCCACTCAATAACAATTCATGCCTGGGCAATGCTGCCCCTGAGAAAAGAGCAACTGGTTCTGCCCTTTCATTCTGCTCCATGATCCCAGCTACAACATCATGAAATATCTACCCCATACCATGTGTTTATACCATGCTAAACTTCACTGGAGAAAATCAAGGAAGAATACGCCTGGTCCCTGGAAGTATGTCTTCATTACCGGTTCCTAGAAGTCAAGTCCATAGTCTTCAGGGTTTAAACTGATTCCTGCAACTTAACATGCTACAGCAAGTTTAATATATGTGCAATGCTATGATTATAAAGTAAGTTTCTGGTTGAATTTTAGCTATATGTTCCAAAGAATGGATAGGTTGCTTTTGCCTGGGCAGGTATAGTATGCATGTTATGCATTGAACAACTCTAAGAGCACCATTCACATTGTACTTGAGGTGAATGGAGCTTTCTAGGATTGTTCAGTACGCAACCTGAACAATCATACTTGGCAGCCCTGGTGGGGAGCTCCAGTCCCATTCCCACCAGCCAGAACTGGGTGTACTTCAGTAGCCTAATCCTTGCACAGCTGGTCACCCTCAGGATATCTGTTTGCCTAAACACTTTTCCCTCAAATAGTAAACAAGCACCCACACTGCAAGGCACAGGAAGACAATTTGTTTATGCTTCTGCTGCTAAACTTGCTTGAGAACTGCTGAGGGAAGTTCAGCCTCTCCTCTGGCCTGGTAAGAGAAGACCTATGGCTACCTGCACACCGTACCAATCTGTTCTCTCCTGACACATGGGTGAAAATTAAACTACAATTTCCTTTTCCGGCAAGGGCTCCTGTCCCCTCCTCTCCCATCCTTCCTACTGACTCTTGGGAGCCAAAAGATAGCATTACATTTTTTTTTTCTTTTTAAAGAAATAGGGTCCTGCTATGTTGTGCAGACTAGACTTAAACACCTGTGCTCAAGCAATCCTCCTGCCTCAGCCTCCTGAGTAGCCGGGACTTACAGGCACATACCACCGTGCTCAACTTGTGCATTATATCTCGATTGTCATTTTTCATCTATGGTCTGTAAGTCTGTGTCTCAAGGTGAAAGTCATCTACTTCAGAGATCAAAAGTGCTGCTCCTGATCCATTTTGGAACTAAAAAATTAGTATTTTATCCAATGAATACAGAGGAGCCCCACTGAAGCGTCAGCCATATGATAAAGACAGCAAGAGTGCAGCATGCAGAGGAGGGCTGATAGCGAAAGGTGGGTGGGTGCAGGGGGGCAGTATGAGATGAAAGCACTGCTGCTGGGCTGAGCCGGATGAAGGCTTCTCCAGGGGAAGAGGGGCATGATTCCAAGTGTGCACAGAACAGCATGAGCCAAGTGTGGGGGAGGGGTGAATATGGCCAGTGAGGGCCAGGGTGGGATCCTTAATTAAAAAGAAAAATTTATGTTGGGAATCAGTGGGAACTAAGGTTTGGTGGAGAGGGATGATGGAGAAGAAGTTGTTGCATTTTAGCAAATGTTGAATTCCAGAGAGAAGGGGTTGATCTTAATTCTGGAGAAGGAGAACAAAGCAGTGATTCTCTGTTCTTACTGAGTAGGAGAGTGCCTCAGTGATGAGGATGGATGCTTGTACTCTCACAATGAGAGTTTCCATTACCCAGCCACTGCCTCAGGAAATGATCTAAAAATTCCCACGTCTCCTTCCAACATTCAGTAAGGGAAATTTTCTCCTGGTAGGTGAAAAGACATGAAAACAAACTCTCTTCAGCCAAACTTCAGCTAACTAACCCCATTCAACTTGGAGCTTCTATGCCTAACTTTTTATCTACCACTTCTAAAACTGTTTGGATCAATGGAAATATTTGGATTTTTTTTTTTTTTTTTTTTTTTTGAGACGGAGTCTTGCTCTGTCGCCCAGACTGGAGTGCAGTGGCACGATCTCGGCTCACTGCAAGCTCCGCCTCCTGGGTTCACGCCATTCTCCAGCCTCAGCCTCCTGAGTAGCTGGGACTACAGGTGCCTGCCACCACGTCCAGCTAATTTTTTTGTATTTTTATTAGAGACGGGGTTTCACTGTGTTAGCTAGGATGGTCTCGATCTCCTGACCTCGTGATCTGCCCGCCTCGGCCTCCCAAAGTGCTGGGATTACAGGCTTGAGCCACCGTGTCCGGCCTGGATCTTTATACTTAAGACAACTGTCTATGGTGTATTACACAGCAAAGAGGCTAAGTGTCTGACCCAAAGACAGAGAGCTATGAAAGAGCAGAACTGGCTTACTGCTTTCAGATCCAGTTACACTGGACATTCATGGAGCAGGGAGTCACAAGTGAGAACAAGAGAAGGAGCCTGTATTTTGTCCAGAGTTAAACATTGTCTGTGGAGAGAAGCACTGTCAGCCTGCTGCTCACAAACTCAACGTTGCTTTGGAGAAACCGTCTAGAATAGGTGAGCAGTGGCATGTGTCTGCAGTATTCTCCCTCGAGGTGGGGGGGTTTGCCAAGTCTCCAAGGAGAAAGTGGGGGCACAAAGATGGCAGGCAAAGACCATTCTGTTCATATTTTTAAAAGGAAGATTCAGACTCTTATTTTCAACCATGGGGAACTACAAATTTTGGTCAGGCAGGTATTCCCCCCACTGAATTTCATACACAGGAAAATAGCCACGGGGTTTCAAGACCCTGGAATAAGGCAGTGATGGGCGGCTTACTAGGAACTTCACAGGGCCAGGCACAGCAGATGGCTGATGTGATGGCTTCTAAAGGCCAGGGACTTCAGCACCTTCAAGGAACAACTCCCCTCCTCTTAATGTCTTTCTCTTTCTTTTCCTTCCTTTTTCCTTCCTCTCCTTCCTCTCCTTCCCTTCTTTCACCCTTCCTTTCTTTCTTCCTTTTCTTTCTCTCTGTCCCTCCTTCCTTCTTTCTTCCTTCCTTCTTTTCTCTCTCTCCCCTTCCTTTTCTTCTGCTTTCTCTTTTTCTTCTCTCCTTTCTTTTTAAATTATAGAAAAATACTCTTGAGGTTGGTGTCCACCCAGAATGTCACCCACAATCACACTGTCTGATTTTATAGTTGAGCAAATTGGGACCAAGAGAGGAAAAATGCCTTCCTCTAAGTCATATGATAAAGGCATAAATGAGACAAAGCTCAGCCCATGGGTCCCTTTATACTCAAAAATGCTGCTTCTATCACATCGTGTTTTTGTTGTTTTCAAAATAGACCCAAGATCTTAGAATTAAGTGGTTTGGTTGATAAAGTAGTATTATGTGGTACATTTTACAAACTGAATTGCTCAAACAAATGAGAGAGGTAAACGTTCAGTAATATAAGCTAGATTGAGTTTTCTAATTTCATCTTATTTTTCTCTTGGCCTAATTTCTCCGTCTCTTTCTTTTTCTGCTGTGTTTTTTCAATCAACTCCCTCAAATATATTTCTTCTGTAATGGGAAGGAAAGGAGAAGGGGAAAGCAGAAAGAAAAGTCTTCAAAACATTCCTAACAGAAGCCTTGCAAGGTAGGTATAATTCCCATTCTACAGAAGAGGAAACTGAGGCTTGAATTGAAATTAATTGCCTAATATTACTCAGCTGGCCAATGACAGACTTGGGCTTTGACTTTGTTCCTCAATTCAAAGCCTATTTTTCTTGGCTTGCAGAATTGAGGCAAGAATCATAGCCTGGACTCACCGCGGCCTACCCTGGGCACCTGTGTGCTGCTGTTTCCAACACTGGCTGAATCTCCATTAGAATCATCTGGAACCATTTAATAACTGTGCCAGGCTTCACCCTACCAATTAAATCATGATCTCTGGAGTGGGGACCCTCATAGCATTATATTTTGGAGAAAATGTCCCAGGTTATAATATATAGCAAGCAAGAAATGAGAACCAGAGAGCTGCAGCCTGGTGCTTCCTGGGAGAATTAATAGGCTTCTTAAAAGTTCAGTTCACCCTGCAGGTGGGAATGCATCTCAGCTGAAAAATGTTTAAGTTCATTCAATAGAAAAGAGGAGAGAAGAAAGGAGTGAAGAGAGAAGAGAAAAGTGAAGCTGAGCTGTCTTTGGGAGAACCTTTTTCTACTCATGTCTGCTGCTTCTCTAGTGCTGAGCCAGTTTACAGCTTGCATTGACTTAAATCCCTGACTCTTCAAGAGTCAACCAAGAAGTCTTCAGTGCGGGAGTCAGCTTGCTAACGCCCAGGAGGCAGAACAAAGGCTAAAGGCTGGAGTATTTTATAGTGGAGCCAGCCATTGGGTCCATCAGTCTCCCCATGTGCTTGTATATTGCATTCCCTTCCCCTTCTATCTGAAAACTCACATCTGGCCACGTAACTTTGCCCAAATAACTCAGCAAGAGCCCAATCAGATCTAGCCTCCATCGGTGAAAAATTGCTTATGCCAGAGACAGCTCTTTAGCTGGAACAGATGTTACTTTTGTTTGTTTAAACGATCGTGATCTTACTGGAGAGTTTAAGTTTGCTGCTGATGTACTCGATTCAATCATTATAAAAGGAACAGCATGACAGGCACCTGGTGCAACGGAAAGAATCTGAAGTCACCCTGCCTGGGTCTGAATCCCAGCTCTGTGTCTCTGCCCTTCTTGTGGCTTTGAGCAAGTCACTTTCTATTTCTAACCCTAGTCTCTTTGAAATGAAGAATTGGGATTTTTTTTTTTTTTAAGAGAATACAAGGAGGCAAGACAGTGTTTCCCAAATTTTGGGGGTAAGTGGGCATGGCATTACATAACACTGACTCACATAGCAAGAAAGTTACTGCCATCTTGATTCTCTTTCATTCCCATCTGATTATATTAAAGAGATGGAGCTATGTTTTTGACACCTCTCTAACCTGGCTATTTCCTTCTTTTAATAGGAGCGAGCTGGTACACACAGGACAAAAATAACAAATGTGATGCCCAAAAGTCTGAAGTTTGAGGAAAAACTGAGTTAAGGTATGTGACAGCACCTCACACTGAGTCTCTGAGCTATAGTTAGAATTTAGGCAGTCTTTCAGGAAAAGCAGAAACGCTGACTCTATCTTTGTACTCTGACTGGAAGTAAGTTCTTGAAGAAATGGAATTTGATTTGGCAGATTCTGATAGTATGAATAATTCACACTGACTGCAGAATTTATCTCACTTTCAGGTTGTCTGAGGTTGACCTAAGAACCCTGGCCTGAAGAGAATAGGCCCACAGCTCGTGTTTTTAATATTCAGTGACTTGGAAATCTTTTTTTAAAGTTGGGAAATACAATTATCATCTTAAATGTAATTAGCCTTGGCCAGATGTGGTGGTTCACACTTGTAATCCCAGCGCTTTGGGAGGCTGAGGCAGTCAGATCACCTGAGGTCAGGAGTTTGAGACCAGCCTGGCCAACATAGCGAAACCCTGTCTCTTCTAAAAATACAAAAATTAGCCTGGCCTGGTGGCATGCGCCTGTAATCCCAGCTACTAGAGAGGCTGAGGCAGGAGAATCGCTTGAACCTGGGAGGCGGAGGTTGCAGTGGGCTGAGATCATGCCATTGCACTCTAGCCTGGGTGACAGAGTGAGACTGTGTCTCAAAAAAAAAAAAATTAGTCTTTACTTAAAACAAACAAACACTAAATCATATCAGTTTTTTGTTTTGTTTTGTTTTTTAAGACAGAGGAGTCTCGCTCTGTCACCAGGCTGGAGTGCAGTGGCACGATCTCGGCTCACTGCAACCTCCGCCTCCCAGATTCAAGCAATTCTCCTGCCTCAGCCTCCTGAGTAGCTGGGGCTACAGGCACGTGCTGCCACACCCAGCTAATTTTATTGTATTTTTAGTAGAGACGGGGTTTCACCATGTTGGCCAGGATTTATGACAAGCCCTGGAAGTAAAGAGCTCTGTTTCACTAGTCCTTTGAATTATCAAGCTTCTGTGAGGATTATTGCTCTTAGAAAGATAAAAAAGTGGACATTAGAGAATAGTAGTATTCTATAACCACATGACCTCAGGAACACAATCAAACACTAAGGATTAGGAAGGGATGGAAGATCACATTTCAATTTAAATGTGTATGGGCTGTGCCTCTTGTTATTTTTGCTAAGAAGGAACATGAAGCCTCCAGAACTATTGAGGTGTTGACTACAAAGTTTCTATTTATTTTCCTGGGAATAAAACTTTTTACCATGAAACACAGGATACCCCAAAGTTCCTTACAAACTTACATTGTTCATTTAACCCAAGGTTAATTCATCATTATATGAGTCACATGGGTTCTTCTGTAGCAAAAGCACTAGATTCTGGCATTAGCTTTCTGCTTGTAGCCTGTTTAAAACTAAAAATGCCCTTAGAAGATTCAAATCCCAACATAGTACAAAGCCTCATTCTTCCAAAGAGTTCAGGGAACTTTAGTTCTGACTCTGCTGTTATCTTGCTAAGTTAAGTCCCATTTCCACCTAGGACTTATTTGACCCAGCCAAAAAATGAGGGAATGATGGTAGATTAGATGTCATACGCTCAAATGCCAGTAGGGGCCAGGCAGGTGATACAGACAAAGGAAGTGGGCCAAGAGTAAGAATAATAGAAGGTGGTAAGAATAATAGGAGGTGGTGGTGTTGGTGGTGGTGGTGATGAACAATGGAGTATGGCTCTTCTAAAGTTAGCAACCACCATCAGCTCCAGACAATTGCCAGTCAGTAGAACAGGCTATTATTGCTAGAGACTGAATTCTCAAGAGACGTAGGAAATATACTTTTAAAATAAGAACTCTCTGAATTTATTATTATTGGCAATGAACTCAAAATAATTTTTAAATGCTGTGCAGGTAAACTAACCTTACTGTAGGCCAGATTCAGCCCAGAATCTGCATAACCATTTTCTGACTTCTGCCCTACATGATCACTTAAGATCTTGCAACCTTAAATTCTAAATAGCAAATCTTTGCTTTTTTGTGCTGTTGATAAAATGGAAGATTTAATACTGTTTGAGAAAAGCAGGACAGAAGCTAGGGCTTGGGGGCTGCTGGGGAGATGATGTGGTCTATTAATAGCTGCAGAAGGGTGATATAGCCTAAATCAAAAGGTATTTGCATAACGCCATAGGGCAGTTGTTCCTCTTAGCTGTTATGACAGTGGTGAAATAATAACAATACCATCATCAGCAACAATAACAAAACCACCTTTGCTTGTTCAGAGACTGACATGCCACTCCTAGACTTTATAGAGTTGTTTCGGGCAATTTTGTTAATCCTTTTTATGAATGGTGAAGGAAAAACTGCCAAATAGAACAACAGGACTCCTGAGGAACAGATAAGAAAACAAAGTGATTTTACTCTCTGCTTCTCCTTTGGTAAGGAAGTGCTGCAGAGACGCCTCCCAGCCTCCAGGGGGTGGTATAATTAACAGAGCATTTGCTTGAGTAGGTAAAGTGCAAAATAAGAACTGGTGCCATTGGGTCTTTCTTGCGTAAATAACCTCATTATCTAAATCTTTGTGTCTCCAGTCTCAGGGGCATCTCCACACTACTTTCTTTTTTTTCTTTTCTTTTTTTTTTTTTTTTTTTTTGAGATGGAGTCTCACTATATCACCCAAGCTAGAGTGCAGTGGTGCGATCTCAGCTCACTGCAGCCTCCACCTCCCAGGTTCAAGCAATTCTCCTGTCTCAGCCTCCTGAGTAGCAGGGATTACAGGCACGTGCCACCACGCCCGGCTAATTTTTGTATTTTTAGTAGAGACTGGGTTTCACCATGTTGGCCAGGATGGTCTCGATCTTCTGACGTCATGATCCACCTGCCTCGGCCTCCCAAAGTGCTGGGATTACAGGCATGAGCCATCGCACCCGGCCTCCAGTGCCCGGTCTCCACACCACTTTCATAACATAGCCCTCTGTGTGGGAGGAAGTAAAGACAGCTGAGGTTGGAACTTGGCCCTCCTCCATCCCACACGGATTTTTAGTCCTGCTACATTAGCCAAAGTACTTACTATCTCTATAACTCGGTTTCCTCATACATAAAAGGAAGTAACCTCAATGGCTACCTTACAAAGTTGATGTGAGATTAAAGGAAATCCTACCCTATCAGGTGAAATGCCTAGGTCTACTTGGTAGTACTGAACTACATTCCCTTCCAAAGTTCTAATTTTCTCATCTAATTTCTCCTGCTATATTTAGAGTTCATCTGGTAATCATTTGCCCTCCATGATGAGAAATAATCCCCAGAATAGAATTACGAGGTTGAACTATATGGAACTGTCAATAGTCAATATTATGGATCTACACAATGGCAATTTCATAAGGTTCAATGTACTACAAAAGCAGTCACAAATCTAAAGCAGGACAAAGAAGCTTCCCTTTCTATACTAGTTCTGAAACACACCTGAACAGCTTATAATCTCTATATTTGGGCAGGGTGAGACCTTTGGTTGGGGAACAGACACTTTCTCATTATAACTAAACTAACATTTGTCATCTACTTCCAGCTTACACAGTGCTTTTAATAAATATAATTTCCTTTAACTTCACAACAACACCAGGGATGAATGTAAGCACACGACTTTCCATATGCTCCTACATTTGAACCCATTGGTATGCTCTAGAACTGTGGGATGTGTAATGTGCTATCATGGTTCCAGCCTACTTAACTACACGTTAAAAAGTACTTCAATTAACAAAGAGAATAATGTAAAGAAAGCCCTGCCATTCACTGTGTAAGATGAATCTGACAAAACATGGCTCCACAAACAACTGCACTAAATGCTTAGGTACATAGGGAGCACCCATTTCTGGTAACCCCAGCACTTTTGATGAGGACAAGATGTTCTTGCATTTCCTCCACTTTCTATTAGTTGAAACTCTTGTCAATCTTAACCTGGCGGTTTGAGCAATCTATAAAACACCATTCATATTTCCATCTTTAAAGTTACCTTCCATGCATAAAGACATTTAAAAAATCTACCATGGAACCCAAGCAGATGAGAACTCCCAACTGATTCATTTACTTAATATCCTCAAAGAAAACCATTTTCTGTGACAGCTCTGCAGGTGGTAGGCATCACATCTACTCTTCATTCATTCTTTCATGCAATAATTTTTTGAAACTTTTTTTTTTTTGAGCACTTACTATGGACCAGGCCCTGTTTGAGGCCAGGGGTTGGCAAATTATAAGCCCATAGGCCAAATCGGACCCAGCATTTGTTTTTGTAAATAAAGTTTATTAGAACATGGCCATACTCACTCATTTAAATGTCATCTATGGCTGCTTTGCAGCAGAGCTGAGTAGTTGTAACAGAGATCATTTGGCCCACAGAGCCAAAACTATCTGGCCATTTATTGAAAAACTATGCTGACCCTGTTCCAGGTAAAGAGAGGTGAACAAGAGAAACAAAGTCCCCACGTGTCTTCAGATGCTCTTAAACAGCAGACTGCACCAGATGAACCCTGTCACTTAGCCTAAGCGGCAGCCCAAGTTTGATCACGGTCTGGGCTGCTGCTGGGAGCTTGCAAGGAGCAAGAAAAGGATGACAGGTGTGGAGAGAGACGTGCAAAGGGGGTTAGAGGGAGGACATGTTGGGAGATTGGATTAGTGTAGAAACCAACTACAACATGTGGGCCATGAGGATTCCCACCAAGGGGCACCCAAACCGGTAGTCCAGGTACCACATGTATCAGAATCACCTGGAGACATTATTACAAATGCACGCTACTGGGCCCCACCTGGGAATCGGAATCTGAGTTCCAGAGGTGTGACTAAGCTTCCACATTGTTAACAGGTACCCCCGGGTGATTCTGAAGCACACTGGAGTTTGAGAGGCACTGGGTTAGTGTTTAGTTTTAGTGAACAGCGGAAGGTGCTCCCAACACGGTCTGGCCTGAAATCCACTAGAGGCAGGTGAGAAGGGGAAAGAATCAGGGCACAGACACACAGAGGTAGATGCAGTGAAAAGGCAGTTTATTGTCTATTAATACTGTACAGAGGAACAGAGAGAAGCTACAAGTACAGCATCAGCTGTCGCTGGCAGTGTCTTTTCTGAAGTCGGTTTTTATTTTGTTTTTCATCTGAAGGAAACAGAACAGTCAAAGTACACTTCAGGTTACAAAGTACAGCAGCTAGCCCAGTAAGCTAATTCAGAGTAAGCACGACAGGCTCCCACCCCCACCCCCACCAACCAACCATAAATGAAAGTATTTACAGAGACGTCACTCACCCCGAGTGAGATGCTAAAGCTGAAAACTTCACCAACAACCTACATTCACTGAAAAGCTGCATCAGACACAACATTTTCTGGAACCCCTGTACGATTTTGACTCTCCTAAGTCAGGAGCTTGAGAGGAGGAAAGAATGTTCCAGAACCATGCAAAGACTAGAACTCTTCCCACCTACCAGAATAGGATATCACAGAATTGGAGTTGGAGCTACATACAGAATAGTTCGGATCAGGCATTGCCTGGTGGCCTCGGTGTATATCAAGACCTGTCATTGCAAAACTAAGTGACTGGATGTCTCCCTGCCCACTTAATCTCGAAACGGAGAGGTTCCTTAGTAATAAGAGATTAGAGTAAACTGGCTCTCCATTAGCACCTTCAGGCAATTGCATAGTTCTTTCATTTTTGGAGTTGTCTCCATGACAGCAATATTCACAGCTGGGCTGGAGTTGGGCCTGTTGGAGAGATTCTGGTGATGAAGGAATTTAAACGGTTTGCATGGGAACCAGAGGGGTTATTTCTCTTGAAAATGGAGTAGATATAACCTTGTCTTGTTAGAAAAAGGGTCTTGATCTCTTGGGTAGTAGAAAAAGGCCTCATCCTGAGGAAGGATGATGCTTGGGAAGAGTCTCACAAGAGTGGTGAGTAGTTTCTGAGACATAACAACTCTGTTAGCCAGACAGAGGAGCAGGTGTTGGGGAAGAGCTTCAGGAAACTGAGTGTCATAGGGATGTGACTTCAGGAATTTGACAGAAACTTGGGGGAAAATATTCAGGAACTCTAAAAATTCAGAATCTCCTCTATGGGTAAAGACAATCTTTTCCTGTATCTACTTAACTCGAAAAATATGGTGCAGCCCTGTGTTACGTAGAGGGCCAACTGATAATTTTTTTTTTTTTTTTTTGAGACAGAGTCTTGCTCTGTTGCCCAGGCTGGAATGGAGTGGTGAGATCTCGGCCCCCTGTAGCCTCCACCTCCTGGGCTCAAGTGATCCTCCTGCCTCAGTCTCCCAAGTAGCTGGGACTACAGGTGTGTGCCACCATGCTGGCTAATTTTTGTATTTTTTAGTAGAGACTAAACAACACGGTCTCAACATGTTCCCTAGGCTGGTCTTGAACTTCTGGGCTCACACTAACCACCTGCCTTGGCCTCCCAAAGTGCTGGGATTACAGGCATGAGCCACCATGTCTGGCCCCTGTAAGATTTATATTGGTGGTTTATCTGCTTATGTATAGACTGAAGATGGTCAGCGGGCTCTGACTCACCGTTTCATACATATTTCTCAAATGCACCATAGTGAGTGGTCCCTTAACCTCAAATGTGGCAATTACTCCTTAAATATGTGAAAGATTTGGACTTTGATAGTTTCTGGGCTTTGCTTGCATTTAAAATAGCTATCTCCTTCCCAAAGATTATTATATACTATTAAAAGTAAAGCCCAGAGAGCTATCAAGCCATCTATCTAATCTACCTAATGGCAGGTATAGAAAGCTCAATCTTCCAACCAAGGCCTATTTGGAAAGACTGGATCTCATGTAATGGCAGTGCAAGGCCAAGTGACAGGCCCTTTGTTCATGCCCCCAAGGCTTGGCCTAGTGCTATAGGACTCCCCAGAAAGTTACCTTTAATGGAATGAAGAAATAGCTCAATCAAGGGTGTTTTCAAACTCAAGCTCCATAATGCATATAGATTTCATTATAAAAATACTATTCCTTAAAAAAATACATAACTGTAAAATATTCCATTTCTATAGCCACTCCTATTCCCACCCATATCATCCTACTTATCTTAGACTATAATGAATGGGCATATTCCTCAGTCATGGCTCAATCATAGAATTTGAGTCCATCTCTCTTGCTTTTTCAAGCAATGCCAACTGTGCTTAAAAATATGCTCCCAGACCCAGTTGGGGGTGTGCAAGTTTCCTTCTCTCACAGTGAGAGACTGTGAGGAGATGACTGCAAAAGGTCATGCGCTCCATGTGGCCTGTCTCCCTGAAAGGCAGGGTGTGATTTTGCAGGCTCATATGAGAACACAGATACGTGTTTGGTTGGTAGACAGGCAGAAGTAAATCCCAACCTATGCCCACTTTAGCCCCTTTGGGCCACACCTGCAAGGTTCTGCCTCAGTGCTCCTGTAATGAAATTCACAGCTCTGAAGAAGGCTGGGTAGGAGTGGGGAAGAGAATGTTGTGTTAATACAGCTTTGGAATACAACCTGCATTTTTTTTTTGTTTTTTTTTTTTTAAAGGACAGAAAAGAAGAACATAAACAGTGATGCTAAGGCAAACTGTCAAATGGCACATTAGTACTATTTTTTGTCATTCATTTTGTTAACATCACAAGGCAGATACATTCTGTAAACATATATACCATACAGTACATTAACCATAGGAAAATAAAAAGAAAGCCACCCTGTAATTCTTTTCTTTCTGTATTTCTATTCTTTCACTCCAGAAGGACTGTCTGAAGTCTAGGGAGAATTTTATGATTTGTGAGATATACTTTTTATTTTTATTTTTTGTAAAAATGCAGTGACTTGCAAAAAATAGCCCCAGGTGATTATGAAGAGGCAATATGAGGAGACGACCCTTTATACCTCAACCTGTAAAAACTTAGAAAACAGACACAAAATAGAAAAAGTCATTAATTTCAGAAAACATCTTGTTTTCCTGGTTAGTAAAAGAGAACATTGAAAAATTATTTTTATAAAAGTTAAGGCTGTCCAGATCTTTGATGCAGAAAGTCTGCAGTCCCCAAAATTACATATTATATTTTCATATTGAAACCAAGTTCTTTTGTGCGACAGTTTCGTCTTTCTTATGTTAGACTGGAAGGGAGAGGGGAAGCAGAGGCTTACTTGAGTTACATAAAAATTATGCGAGGGGAGCTGGTCTAAGGAGCCCTGGTAAAATTCCCCTTTGTAGTCTTTATTCTATACCTTTCTACATTCAAAAAATCAGTATTTTGGTTTTTGTTGAAATGGGAATTTTATTAAGAAGTTTGCTGAAGCTATGAAAACACAGATACATATCTGCATTGTGCTCCTAATAAATAACTTTTCTTTTTCCCTAGAAAATGCAGGAAAGTTTTCCTGGTAATACCAGAAGAAGGCCTTTGTGAAGTGAACTGGTGGTAGCAGGAATCAAACATCCCATCTTCCTCATTACTTAAGTTGTTTTATTATACAAATAACTGTGTGCTCTTGCTGTGTTGTACTATCCAATAGAACAAAGGATGTTTTCAGGTTCTATCCTAATCACTGGAGTTCAATATACCTTGATTAAGAAATTGAGGAGCACCCGAAAGATTGTGTATTTATGAAGTTTCTTACATATGCTGAGAATCTGTGGTTTCAATAGCAAATGTGCATGTGGCAAAAATACAATGTGAAATGGCTCACTTTGGAATGATTTTTATTGTAAACTAATATTGCAGGAGATGAGATTATTTCTTCCAGGAAAGGACCTGTTAGTGAGTAAAACTCTCCAGTGGGTCCAGGGATGAGCAGAGATGACTGAGCTTCTAGATTTCAAGTAAATAAGAAAAAGTCCTCGATGCTTATTCTGTCTATGTCCATCTGCGTTTTATATTGGCAGGGCTAATATTTCTTACAAAGGAAGACCTGCTATAGTAGTTAGATTTTGTCTCTATGACCATGTTCCCTCCCTCCTCTTTTGCTACCCATTGGTTCAACTGGCATTACATAAACGGTAATTTTCAAGGGTGTGCTGTGGTCCCTTGAAATGAAATTCTGCAGGAAGTAAAGAGAAATAGTCTGTTTTTACACTTGGCCTCAACATTTTGCTCCAGAGATGATGTTGTATCTCTAGGAAACTCTCTCTATATACTTCCCCTCCTTCTATAAAAACTTGACTTTAACCAAAACAAAATATTCTACTTGCTTGTAGATAAAATGCATTTATCAGCAGGAAATTAAATGGAATAGGTAGACATTTTAAGCAAATACATGTCTATTAACATTTCGGAAAGGAACCAAATCAAATTAATAGAATCTGAGTTTCCTGAAAGCTTCTGAATAATTCTAAGATTGCTCAGAAGGCTCAAGGAAACTGTTTTAGGTTTGGCCATAAGGGCATTCCCTACCTTCTCTTCCTCCCCATCACCAATATTAAATGACGTCACTGGACACTGTCAAATCAGTTTTAGAGGCAATTATTATTTTTTTGCTTATGCACGGAAAATAATATGGGTAAAAGAGATACAAGCTGAAAAAGTTTCCCTTAGTTTGTCTTATTGCACACTAAAAGAAAGAGAATATTTTTAAGAAGTCAAGAATACAGAAGTCATTAAGATTTTTCAAGATATGTAGAATTAATCTTTATCATTTTAACCATTAAAGAATCTTTTATTAAATGCCATTGAAAATCTATTTATATACAAATTAGATACCCCCCCCATTCTATTTTTTTCTCCTCTGTCTATTTAAAAGGGAACTGATGATATGATTTTTTTTTTTTTTTTTTTTTTTTTGAGATGGAGTTTCGCTCTTTGTTGCCCAGGCTGGAGTGCACATCTCAGCTCATCGCAACCCCTGCCTCCCAGGTTCAAGCGATTCTCCTGTCTCAGCCTCCCGAGTAGCTGGGATTACAGGCATGCGCCATCACGCCTGGCTAATTTTGTATTTTTTTTTTAGTAGAGACAGGGGTTTCTCCATGTTGGTCAGGCTGGTCTTGAACTCCCGACCTCAGGTGATCCGCCCGCCTCGGACTCCCGAAGTGCTGAGATTACAGGTGTGAGCCACTGCACTCGGCCTGATTATATGATTTTAAAGGAAAGCCCAACGAATCATTAGCTCAAAAAAGATCATGGTTTTGCAGTTTCATTACTGATTCTTTAAATAGTCTGGTTATGTAACCAAATACCCTGCATTTTTGGATAGTGTGATACCACACATAATAAAATTTACAGAGAGAATGCCAACAGCAGCACGAAAAGCAGTATGTTCACAATCACAGCTCCATGTACACTATCATCATGAAGGGTAGTTACTTGCTGCTATAGGTGGGATTATAGGTCTCATCCCATAGAAGTACTGGCTAAGCCTGAATCCCCCATTATGACAAGAAAACGATGGGACATATGCAAATATATACGCCATATTCAAACACACCTTCATTTACTGTGGCTACAAATAGCTTGAATAAAGGTAACACATCTTACTTCAAAGTCCATTAAATGATAAGCTTTACTAATAAAAGTATAGAGAGAACTCTAATTCATATAATTTGCTAATCATTATTCCCCCATAATAGTAATTAGGGAAGAGAATACAGATAATCATTAATCTTTTAGTTCTTGTGTGTAGCGTTGTAGTAAGATGTGCAGATCATTTTCTTTATGAGTAACTAGTTCACTTATGCAAGGGTAGGTCCCTTCAGGGAATTATCTGTCCTGGAAGATTGATTCTGTTTATCAACCAGCAAGCTTAAGGGTTCTACATTCTACCATTTCACTCACTAACTGTGCTTAAATTTTTAAAACTCACATTGAATAGCTTGAATCTCCAAGTGAGTAAAAAAGATAAGCTATGGTAAACTTTCAGATTGTTTCTTTCTTAAGTAAATCATTAAAATAACAGATTGTCCAAGATATTGAAACTGTTTTCTCCCTCTATGTAAATAGGTTTATCTGCATGCCATTTTATGTAATGTCTAAATGATGCTTCAATGACCACGTACTCAGGAAAATGAAGCTGAGAGTAGCGGAATTTATAGGCATCCAAACCAGGTTTCTCGATAAAATAGCAGTTTTATTCCATTGTAGCTGCTTTGATGAACTTGAGATTTAGAGATATTTCCCTCAGTTATTCAAAATCAAGCCTTGGATGAAATAATCTTCAACAGCAGAACTTAGCTCCTTTATTTTTCTCTTCTTTAACTTTTTCTGTTCATGTATAGGCGTAAACAAAATGAGTATAATAAAATGACCCATTTTGTGCTCATTAAAATGCAATTATTTCAGAAAATTAACTTTGAAAAGTAAAAACTGATGTTTTTACCTTTCCTATTGAAGTAAATATAATTTCAAGCCAGGAAATTAAAAAAAAACAATAGATTTAGCACTGAGCAAGCGAAACAGGTCAAATTAGACAGCTTCTATAATAAAATTCTCTCAAGACTATCTTATTTTTTCTGATCTGCTTTCCACAGAAGTTAGACTTGATGTAGTATATCATATGTTTTTTCAAAACTATATACTATGGGACATAATTTTATGAATAATTCATAACAATGCTATAAATGTTTGAGCAAATAACTTAAAGTTAAGATAACTCTTATTAAAACCAGTAATCATGTTATATCTTTATTTCATTACTATACTATTGTTATTTTATTAAATTGTTTCCCTTTGGTTTTACTACATAGGTGGCTTTTTGCTTTGGGGGAGTGCTGAGAAGGTATTTCAAAAACTGTTCATTGTGTTCTAGATAAAAAATACTCTTTGCTCTTCTGGAATCTCTAGAAGCTAAAAACAAAAACAATGCCCTAAGAAGCTCAGCTATCTGTCACTCAATATTTGTTATGAAATTAAGTGCTTAACATTGAGAAGACAGGTCTTTCTTAATTTTTAAAAGTTTTTTAAAGTTTTTTTTTTTTTTTTGAAGGGCAGATAAACCTACAAGTTGAAGTTACCTAAAACATTCTCTTTCTCATGGGGCCAGAAAGAAAAGAGTACGGATGCAAGGCTTTGTAATCAACCGGGGACAAGATGAACAGTTAATGCATTACAGCACCATCCATGATGAAGTGGGAGCATCATGGCAACCACTGTAGGTCGGAAAGACTGTTTTAGAAATATGGTCACTGCAAAGATACTTCTCAAGATGATCCCCTCACTGAAAATAGATTAACATGACCAGAAAATATCCATGAAAAAAGAAACAATATAAAAATTTACATTTTTTTAAGAGAATAGAAACAAGGCTTGTGAATTTGCCTAAGTTTGGAGATCAATTGCTACTGATGCTTCAAACAATGTTTGTTTCATGTCCTTAGAAATTTTAAAATGGTGCTTCTTATATAAAGGGTTCATCGGTTAAACCATAGAAAGAGAGACAACCGCTGATGGGCAGGTTATGGAATCAGTCCCTACATTTCAGCTGTGACAAGCTCTGGGTTCTTCCACATCGACTTCATTTCAGTTTTAACAGAAAGAAAGCCATGAATGCACAATACTGTAATCTGGAAGCTTATGTAAGGCAGCAAAAAGCATCACCCTAGATTGGACAGACTAAGTAAGGTCCACTTTTGGCTACACTAGCAACCGGCTAGAGCCAACAGCATTTTGCCACACAAGATATAAAAACAAAGATCCACAGCAAAGGAGGCAAGTGAGAAACCAGGGACATGGCAGTGTGTGACTACGTTACAGGAACACACTACAAAATGAAACCCCCAGTGCCAATGGGTTCAATTCCAGTCAAGTGAGTTAAGGCTACCATATCACTGGCTGATACGAAGAGTCCATTCCAATCGAGCAGGAAGGAAGTGATTCACTCTTGAAGACACAAGGAAAGGTTTAGAGGAAAAGCAAGTTCTTGGAGAGAATGAAGCACACACATGCACGTTGTCTCTCAGGTGAGGAAAAGGAAAAAAATGAGAGAGATCAAAGCAATCCAACTGCAAGGCAAGGCAGGTGTTTGCTTCCAGTTCACAGTATTGCAGTTAGTGGAACAGTGAGGTCTACATGAGTGGTGGAGAGTACAGGCTGCCCAGAAGAAAGGAGAAGAAAGAAGTGGTCACATGACAACACAGCATTGACAGCGCTTTTTCTTTTGGGTACCTGGGGCTGGCTCTGTGGCTAGGCTCTCTTCCTTCCCTTCTGGGGATGAGGGCTCTGTCGTGTCTGAGACCGGCCTCCCGGACACAAGCTCAGCCGCGTTCCCGTCAATAGTGGACACGTCCGTCACTGTCTTCTCCCTCAATGACTTCTCATCATCTTCATCAATGAGGACCAATTCAGCCTTGATGGTTTCATCATAGCCTAGCACCTTTTTCGTCTCCTCTTCATCCTCGATATTTTGGTAGCCCATAAAAATCATGGTGACGGGCTGATCCAAGTTTGCCTCCGGCCCTGCAGCGCTGGGGGCTTGGGCCTGCTGCCCTGGGTTCCCAGAAGAATGGTCTTTCCTAGACTTATGTACCATTTCTAACTTAGCTTCTTTGCAGAGCATGTGTTCCTTGGGATGGCTGAGGCTCCCATCTGCAATCACAGTCCTTTCGGACACGTGCCCTCCTCCTAAGCTTGATTGTCCAGCCTTCTGAATAAGCTCTTCTACATCCTTTGTGCTTAATTTGTGCACTCCATTTTCTACTACGGTGCCTCCTGAGTGCACCTCATACACTACTTTGGTACCATCATCATAGACTTTGACTCCTTTCTGATGGACCCCCTCTGGGCCAATGGTAGATGTAGAGAGAATCTTGGTCTCTCCTGTTTGTTTGTCTTTCTCCACATTAATTTCCATGGCGTACACAGCTTGAATGAAAACAAGAGAAAGGAAGTGCATGTTACAACAAAAAAAGCCAGTGAATGGTTAATTGCCAAACAGACAAAAAAAAAAGGTTTTGTGCCCTTTCTATTCTAACTGCCAAGCATCTTGAGTGTTAGAGTGAGGTGCGCACTGTGAACAAAGGTGGTTATATCTGTATTTTAACACAGCAGTTTAATGCACTGGGAAGACAGATGCACGGTTGCTATATCTCAATGGCACTCACACATTTAAGGAAGATCTGCTAAAATAAGGGCACAAGAGACTTTAGATCTTGGTGTGAAGAATTTCAGGGAGGCTGGCAACATGCAAATTACCTTGATTGAGGGCTTCCCAGGCTGACAGATAATTTACAAACCCTTGGTTAAAATGTGTTCCAGGTCCAAAATTTTAAATAAATAAAAAAACCTCTTTTATCAAGTGTTTTCATTTTCACTACATTTCCACAAAGGTTTCTGTAGGTGGGACATGGCTATCCTCCACTGTACCATACAATAGAATATTTTCAACAATTGAAAAGGCATGAGAGCATTCATATTATGTGCCCTGTGAGTACTTCAGTCACTAAGCTAGGTACCTAAAATAAGAACTAAGAAAAGAACAAGACAGAAATAACATCACATAAGACACTGGAATTTGAAGACAATGATCGCAGAAGGCCTCTTTCATCTTCCATGCACAGAGTGCCAAGTCCTGTTGCCCATAATAGCTTTCCCATCTGTTGTCTTCTTTTTGTTCCATTGCTACTAGTCAATGTAAGACATTCACTTCCTCTTCCCTAGATTGTTGGAAGAGCTTCCTACCTGGTCTCCCCCTCCCCTTGCCCCTGCCTCTAAGTCTTGTATCCTTTCTAATTCATCCCAAATCTTGCTGCCAGTCTGGGGTTGCCAAGGACAGCTCTTTCCTGTCCTATAGACTCTTATGACACCTAATACTTCCAAACGGGTTTCCTCATAGGCTTCTTGGATGGGAAGAAACTGTGCACCAGGCCCATAGTGCCACCAGGCTCCAGGTGCCCTTTATCTGGATGTGCCACGAACCCATCAAACTCAGCAGATTCCAAACTGACTCCAGCTTCTTCTATCAAAACTATTCCACAGTCTCTGTGCCAAATAACAGCAGCACTACTACCTAGTCTCTCAAGCCAGAGGCCTGAGAATCATACCTGACTTGTTGTTTTCTTCCTACTTTCTTAGAGCCAAACACTCACTGACAGTAAATCATTCTACTTCAGATACATCTCATCCATCTCCTCACCACCATTTCTGTCACCAAGGCCTTAGTCCAGGCCCTCCTCTGCTCTCTGCACAACAGCCTTGCTTTTTATTTTACCTAACACTTTTGTCTTCTTGCTGTAGTCCAGGAGACTGCAAACTGTGGCCCCAGGGCCAAAGACAGCCTGACCCTGTTTCTGTATGGCCAGAGGAGCTAAGAGTGGTTTTACATTTGTAAAGGTTGTTGTTTTTTTTTTTTTTAAAAAAAAAAAAAGAAGAAGAAGAGAAAGAAGAAGAAGAGAAGGAGAAAGAGAAGGAGAAAAAAGAAGAAGAGGAAGGAGAAGGAGAAGAAGAAGAAAGAGAGGGAGGAAAAGATGGAGGAAGGAAAGAGAAAAGAGAAAGAAAACAATGAATGCGTGACAAAGACTACATGGTCCACAAAGTCTAAAATAGTTAAAATCTGGCCATTTATACAAAAATTTTGGTGACCCCTGCCAGCCTGTGCTCCATGCTGCTCACAGTTACTTGAGTAATAAACCCTCTGTTGGTTCCTTGTGTCTTTAGAAAATAAACACCAAACTCCCCAGCATGGCATATAGTTCCCTTCAGGATGTGTCTGCAACCTTCCTTTCTAGCCTTGTCTTGCGGGCTCTCTCATTCTTTACACGTTGTGGCCATAACAACTTCTCACAATTCCCAGGACACTCAACTTCCTCCCACGGCTGCTCATCTGTGTGCCTACTGTCCCTCTGCCTAGATAGCCTTCTGTTGCTCCTCGACTTCTAGAGATCTAGCCCATGTCTACTTGTCATTGTCTTGAGTCCCTATCTCTTTCTGAGTAAGTTCCCTGTGTTAAGAAGATCCAAACTATCTTTTCAACCATATGTTCTAGTGCTCCTTTTCCCTTTAGCACAACCAAATAACACCATCCCAGACCTAAATATCATCTGCTTTTGTTAAGATTCCGTTCTGAAATGTCTTTGAGTTTCTACATATCCAAATATGGCCCATTGATTAACGCCAAGGTCAACTGCCTCCTCTTCCATAAGCTTTCTTTGATCCTTCCATCTCTAAGTCATCCCTCTCTTAAAATTTTCTCAATACTTTTTCTAAACTTCTCTGAAGGCTCTTAACAATTACCACTCAGTTGTATAATTATTTGTGGGAATGTTTCATCAGCTTCATAGATTTTTAGGATCTTTTGAGGGTTAGTTTCTTGCCCAACACCTATCCATGATGCCCCCTCCCTGTCAGCACCTACCTTAGAGCCATTTGTATAGTAGGTACCCAATATACACATCTCTGAAACAAAGGCTAATAATTCAAGAGTCTAATATGGTTGTTGTAATCTAGTAACAAATACTTTGTACAATATAACACCAATGAAACAGTACACACAGTAATTAATGTTTGAACTTGTTTGAAAAAATAACAGCGATGATATTGTTCCATCTGCTTGCATAATAAGATGCAATCTGTTCCTGGTTAACACTTAACTAAAAAGATTATGAAACAAAATCCCATGTTTGGTTTTCATCAGATCCATTTTGAAAGTTTCACTTGTTCAGCATAAAGATCTCAAGTTTCTTCAAGTGACACAATGGGAGGCCAACCAGTATTTGTCATAGAGGTGCATGGACGCACACAATGACTGTGTATCCAAATCAATATTTATCTCAGTTAGTTCCTGATTTCTCACAAAATGTGCCATCATAGGAATAGAATAGGCATTTAAAATTTGCATGGACTCCAAAAGCCTGTTCTTGAAATATTACACTTATTTTAAAAAGCACAGTTTGGGATTAGAATATTATATCTTATCACTATTAACACACTCATGGGACACAATTATAAATAAAGAAAGTAATTGTTAGTTTGTAGGTACAATATCTAATTATTGTGCAAATATTCAGTAAACTGTGAACAAATCCACATATTGGCCTGCAATCAATACAGACTATGGAACAAAATTTTTCTATTTTTATATCCATATGTGATAGGATAAAAATACAAATTATTAACATGGGGATGTTTACAGATATCCCTGTCCCTCTGCCCACCAATGAGAATGCTGATCACTCTTGGTCCAATTTTCTCTCATTGTAATCTTTGCCTGTTCTAGAATCAGAGTCTGGAAGAAAGGAGAGATGATGATGAAAAGTTCTTTGCTGGAAAGGTTAAGTATATCCACATAACACACAGATGAGAAAGAAGGAGTTTCGTGGGAGAGAGAGTAAAAACTGTGTGAAATATGCATAGAGAAGGAGTATTTTGTGGTGGTAAATGATGCTTTAGAGCAGGTGATATGTGGAGGAAAGAAAAGCGAATATGAGAAGTATTGCTTAGAGGAGATATAAATTAGGTCTCTTTTATTTATTTATTATTATTATTTTGAGACAGAGTCTTACTCTGTCACCCAGGCTGAAGTGCAGCGGTGTGACCTTGGCTCACTGCAACCTCTGCCTCCTGGGTTCAAGCAATTCTCCTGTCTCAGCCTCCCAAGTAGCTGGGATTACAGGCATACGCCACCATGCCTGGATAATTTTTGTATTTTTAGTAGAGATAGGGTTTCACCATGTTTACCAGGCTAGTCTCAAACTCCTGACCTCAAGTGATCCACCCTCCTCAGCCTCCCAAAGTGCTGAGATTACAGGCATGAGTTACCGCACCCGGCCAAGGTCCCTTTTAATATCCTTCAGGAGAAATAGCTAAAGAACAGAACACCTTCTTAATGGTTTTTTGGTGTGCGATTTTAAGCTGTATTTCTTTAAATGTGACATGGCTCTGGGACTGAACCATATGTGACATGGTTTTTTTAGGGTTACATATTTATATTTACATGTTGTACACTATTCTTCCAATATTCCTAGAATATGAGCATAGAATATTTTAAGAATTTTAATATAATTTTATAATAAAATAAACTTAGATACATTATGTCACAAAATGCATACGTATTTTTTTCCTAGATAAAACATAAGGCTTCAGAGGAATCACAAATCACACTTAAGAGTGTGATTCTACATTCCTTTCTGCATTCACTCTTTCCTCCAGTAAGGAGAACAAAGGCGAATACTTTGAGAAGCTCTGGCTTAACCCAAAGGCAATATTTAGTTTTCATGGATACATATATGAGAATGTTATCTAGGCCTTTTAGAAAGCCATGCAAGAGGTGTGAATGTTTAAATGTCATCTTTATGAGTAAGCATTTATATTTTGCTTCAGTTCTTAGCCAATAATATTCAAAAGCATGAACTAGAGTGCATATGAACCAATAGGAAAATAAGACTTACGTTTTCAGTGCAATGTCTTATTTTTGATGCACACGATTTTAAAAACTCTTCTACTTCCTGTTGCTGCCAAAAGTTTATACCAATGGCCTCTCACACTTATCATCCCTTCATCTCTAACCACAAAGCACAAAGCATACTCTCTAACCTGCCCTGTCTTCCTTCCAGCTTCTCCATGTCAGAGGTACAGTCTGTATAATGTCAGATCTCCATTTGTATAATGATGAGGGTCAAAGGGCTTGGTGCCTTTGTTCATCTTATTAAAAAAATGAGAAGTGAGTGCTGTTGAGGGGTGAGGGCTTTCTGGGGAGCCCTGAAATAAATCTTGACACATACATGGACATACAGAAAAGTATTTGAAGGAAAGCTCTGGAAATTTTCCTGGATGAAGGGCCTGGGGAAGGAGGAAAAGAAATAGAAGACAATTCAATGGAAGTTTCACTGATAGGCTGGCTGAAATCTGGAAGTACATTTTTATTAAATTATGTATTTAATTATTGATTTCCAAACCCTATATACTGATGACAATGGGATTGGAGTATATAAAGCACGTTTGCTACTCCTTCCAAGAAGCCAGCGAGACAGCTGAATAATATGCTTTTTTAAGAATTATTTTATTTTATTTTATTTTGATATGCTCTTTTTATTAAAGAGAATAAGAACGAATGTTGCTAGCTTCTTCAAATGGATACAGATGAATGACTGCATGGATACTTTGATTTTGGACCTCCGCATTTGGTTTTCTTGGTTCTTGCTCCCTAATAATTCTTTCATCAATAGAGAAACGCCCTGAAGGAGTACAGACATTAAGTGAAGGTTGAGAATTCCAGTCTCTAGGTTCTGAAAACACCCAGGTGTGGAGCAGAGTGTGAGGCCTCTGGGGAAGGTGCCCATCTAAAAACCAAGGTGGTAGTTTTGAGCAGAGAAGCGATTGCTCTGCAGGACCCAGAGAGATGGGTCTGAGGAGCAGAGAATGTTTGATTCTGATTCAAACTTATCCCCCTGGCTCTACACATACCCGTGTTGCCTGTTGCCTTCACCTTTGGCAGAGAGAAAGCAACTGTAAGGGCTCTAGGGAGCCTAGAGAAGAGGGAACAAGAGTAACTGACACAAGCAAGGCAGGAAGAGCAATGGACATGAATACATTTGAGCATCAGTCCAAGAGCATACGAAACAAGACTCTTCCAAGAGGATGGAAAGTTCAATCATTGATTCAGGCTTTTCTCAGCTCAGTTCCTTTTACTCACTGTGATTACGGGAGGAGGAAGAGGCTGAGAGCCCACATCTAAAATATAAGCACCACATGCTCCGCTGTCATTAGTCAGGGAGATGGGAGGAGGGAGAAAGATAGGATCTGAATTCCTATCCAGATCACACCCCATTTTGGGGCTTCATTTTCTCATTTGTACAATGAAAGTTATCCAGCTTTGATATTTTATGGTGCTGTGAACACCCTGCGTGGTTCACGAGTCAGTGATGTGTAAAGTACAGTAGGACGGAAGCAGATCGTAAGTGTCGTCCATGGGGGGTCAGGGTCATCTCAGTAAAAGAAACATCCAGGAGTTGGCATTGCACCTGGCATGTGATAGACAAGCAATGCACATGCTTGACTTATTGAATGAACATACATATGGGTAGTTTTATCCTTCGAGCAAATGGTTATACATCTAAATATGTGTTCACATATTCTCTTTGGGCTGGAAATATAAAAATGGCTATTGTGATGTCAATGACAATAAAAATGAGGAAATTAATTCAGAATGGGTTCTCCCTCTCATCCCAAAGCACAATCTCTAACTTCAAAAATATATTTAGATAGAAGGAATAAGTTCTAATGTTCAATACAGAGTAGGGTGACTAAAGCCAACAATAACTTATTGTCTACTTCAAAATAGCTAGAAGATTTTTGAATGTTCCCAACACAAAGAAATGATAAATGTTTGAGATGATGGATATCCTCATTACCCTTTTTGATCATTATACATTGTATGAATGTATCAAAATACCATATGTACCCCATAAATATGTACAATTATTATGTATCAATAAAAAATTGTAACTCTTCCCCAAAAAAACAGTGATCAAAAATTTCTGTGAATCAATTGTTTTTCCAAGATACCTTAGTAGTAACAAAAATAAGTCAGCAAAGGTGTGATGTTGATGGATAATAAAGGCAAGCTAATTTCTTGTGTCTGATTTTGCTTCTATTTTTGGTCAAGAAGGAGAGTTTTCAGCCTGTAAAGTGCCAGAAAGAAAATGGCAGAAAGGGAAGTGAAGCCTAGATGAGCAGAGAAGATCGGAAAAATAATATAGCACTGCAGGGATATAAAGGCTTTTAGTGCTTTGGGATCAGGGTCCCGGTTCCCTTGTTGAATTTGTCTCAAGAATCTTGAACACCAGGAAAGGTGCTGGAAGCTCACACTCAAAGGTCTGATTTTCAAAAATGAGAATGAGGGGATCCTAAACTACACAGAAGGAGCTTGACATCATGACTAGCTAAATTCTAAAGTTAGCCTTCAAAGAACAGAGATGACAAGGAGCCAGCATGGGTTCATCAAGCAGAAACTATGCAGATTAATCTCATTTTCTTTTCTGTTCAAGGTCTCTGGAAAGAATAGGCAAATTGCATTTGAAAAGATCCAGAGTATTTGGATCATCACAGAATCCCTTATATTCCTGTGGACTACACAGAAACATGAGCCTTGGGTGTTAAGACAATTAACTTGTTAGTGGTTGCATGATCATACCCCAAAGATGTGAATTTAGGGTTATCAAGGGCCAAGAGATCTCTAATGGTGTGCCACAGGGCTCTGACTTTGGTTCCAACATGCAACATTTTCAGCAGTGAGATGATAAAAAATAATAAAAGATTGCTTTTTCAGATTTGAGGGGGTACTAAACTGAGAAGCAAAGTGAGGCTATGAGGATACCATAATCGTGAGCTACAAAGACCCTAACAATAGAGAAGAGGGTTTTCTACATTCAAAACTTGTTAAGCCTTAGATTCAAGGGAAATCTGATGCAGAAACACAACATGTAAACACAAGGATGGAAGAACTGCGCGTGTTTGAAATGGGAGGGAATGTCAGAGCCCTGTCAAATCCCATGACATCACTCCCCTACCCCCCTTCCTGCTGTGGTTCCTCAATGCCTCCATGAAACCCGCAACATTCTTGAGAGACAATCTAACAAGAAGAAATTTAATAGTCATAGCAAATCTACAAAGGACAGAAAAGTGCATAGCTCATGCTTACTTTTGTCTTTTGAGATTAAAAAGCAAAAGAATTCTGTAGGTCCTTCTATGTATGAGCAGGTAAAGTAGTATATGTATAGCTAGGGGAAACAGACTGAACATTTCAACTGAAATGATTCAGAAGCAACAATTCTATGGATAAACGGAGTGAGGCTGAGCAGTGGCACACATGAAATGACTTTGAGGCCTTTCAAAACTGAAGCTGAAAGGCCACATTGCCAGCAAAGTCAGCCACATGGTCTGCAGCGTCGTGCTCTATTTTGGGGGTGAGCAGCATAGCTCAGAAGGCATTGGGTAGCTCTGAGCACGATACATCAAGAAGACTAGCAACAAAGTGAAGAGTGTGCAGAGGGGAGGGACAGGGATGGGAAGGGTGTCCAAAGGCAATCTCATCATCTCAATACTAGCTGGAGAGACTGGGGCTGTGAGCACGAAGGGGATTTAGAGTGAGGATCTGGGAAAAACAGTAAATAACAGTGACTTTCTAATACTTGAAGGGAAATTAGAACTTAGATGTGTTCTGAGTAGCTCCAGGGGGCAGGATAAGGATAAGTGGGTGGAAGATGAAGGCAGATAAATGATGGCTCCATCAGAGGAAGAATTTCCCAATAGTCAGAACCAACTAAAGATGGAATGGGCAACTTGGAAGAAGATTAAACATGGATCACAGAGGTGTGTGGCCAGGGTTTGAGGACCTCTTCACAGGGCTGCTATGTCAAGGATTCAATGTTTGGATAAAGGATTGGAATAGATGTCTCCTAATTCTGAAAAGCAATGATTCTAAAGCAATTCCCATTTATACAGAGTCCCAAACCTTCCAAATGCCAAACAACCAGGATATTTGTTATGCTACTCAGTAATGACAAGAGACATTTGTCAAAATGTCCCTGAGGTTATATAAATTTCCAAAAGGACATTCCTAAAGCAAGATGGACTGTATCTAGGAGAATTCTAGTGAGTACCCTTGGTTGGTAAGCCACACATGCTCTGTGTAGTCACCGTTAACCATAATTGATCATGAATCTGAACATCCCATTCCCTAAACAGCCTGGACAAAGGAGTTCATCGTAACAAATACAATTCCTTCCACAGCTCTGCTTATATGTAATCCCACAGTAGATGCATTTATGCAAGTTAACTCTTAACTAATCAACAGAAACATATGTAAACTTACTTTGAAAAAGATTCTGATCACATTATACTTTTAAAAATGCATTGGCTTTTAAAATCATGTTTTGTAGGATCTTCAAAGATAAAGGGAGCTGGGTTGTGGTAATAATGTGTATTCCTGCTTACACAGCACTACAATCACATTCATGTGTTACTCTTGAACTTTAAACTCTTTGACTACCCACACTGCTCAAATTCTTTTTCTCTCCCTTAAAATTATTTCTCATACATTGTCCCTACCCTCCCATGAGCTGATCCATATGTTAGATTATATCCTGTGTCCTTTGAAGTGCAGGAACTTGTGCAGAGGACCTGAGAAGTTGTTTACCCACAACTATCAGGAACCATCAACACCCATGTCTCTAATAACCAGAGGGAAGGTGTGTGACTCTTAAACACATTTTACCTAAGTTGACCTCAGAAGTGTACCCTGGAGTACTTAAAGAGTCCAATGTTAAAGTGACTGCCAGTGAGTCCTTTGAAGCGTAACTGCAGGTTGCGGGTTCCTGTTTATCCATCCTGTCACTGTCCAGGAAGATGTGGAACTGGCTCTGGATTGACCAGATACCACTTACAGTCCCAACCATCTCTAGGACTCTGTGAGTCTGTACATAAAAGTAATCTGCTAAGATGTTTACAGAGATGCCCAACAGATATTTAAATTAGCCAGTGGACATGACAACTATGTTAATTCTTACTTGCCTTTTATTTTACTTTTGTATTAAAATGAGGGATTCTTTGCTTTATGAAATATTCAGGTTGGCCTATACAAAAGATATCCTCTGGCTTAAACATCCATGATTGTTTCACTTTATAAAATCTGTCATTATGTGATTTATTTTAAACGTACACTTACCTAGAATATGCAAAGCGGAATCTGATACTCATATTTGAAGTCACCTATGTTGTAACTAACCATGCAACCTTGGGCAATTCATTTTTCCATTTAACCCTCAGCCCTCAGCACATTTCTGTGTAGATCATAAGGGTTGGTGCAGAGATTTATTGTTTGCATCCTTCCAGTTCTGATTTCTGAGGTACATCTGCATTAAGCAGAGCAAAGCATGGTTCTCCCTATACTCAACACTCATAAATGTATTATTTGCAAAATTTCCAATTGTGAGACACATTAGCAAGTAACATGTGTTCTTTAAATTGCTTCTTTTCCTCCCAAATATACCACGGTGGCTAAGAAATAACTCCAGAAATGGGAAGACTTACGAATATATGTATTCATAATATACAAATAGCTCAATTCCCAAAGGATTCTGTAAAGATATCATAGGCTTTGAAAATATTTCCCATCCAGCTTCCATCATGGATGGCTCTCTCAATTTGTATATTTCCAATGAGGAAAATGAAAATCCCCGGAGGCAGAATACAGATTAACTTTGAGAATAAACACAGATATAAGGACCACAAACACCAAAGAAAGACTCCCCCGAAGTCAGAGGTGAAATGCCTTATGATTTCCTCAGGGCTCCTTCCCATTTGGTCCTCAATTACCCATCTGGGGCCGGTGCCTGCCTTGTGTGGCCACTGTGAAGGCTGCGTCTGAGTCTGGGCTGAAGGCGAGGTCCCCCTATGTAAGGATAGCAGGGCACTCATCTCATTAATAAAGCTCAGTGAAATGCAAGCCCCTTGGACCATCCTAGCGTCCAAAGGTCCCCAGGACTTACCAGCTGCTCTGCTGGTCCCGTCCTGCCCAGGTGATGGTTCTGCTGTTCGTGAACAGAGGATTGGCAGGTCGGGAAGCTGGGAGGAAATGTAATTTACTGCATCTGGTAGCAGAGAACAGGGAATACAATTAGTCACAGTGTTGGGAGGCCCAATGGGTTCACTGCCGAGACAGCAGCTTGTCTGCCCTACATAATGGACCGCTGAGGTGGCCACTGAACAGGAGGATCAGGGTAAACAAAGACAAGCATTTGCCCAGTGACTGGTATTCAGCAGAGTAGCTGAGGCAGGAGGGATCCTGGCCAGAGAGCTCAAGCCCCAGGATGGCTCTATGTATTAGAAGAGTCATCAGAAAGCTCTAGATTCTAGGAGGACAATGAGTTCAGTGACGGGGGGAAGATTCAGAGATGGGCTTGTGGGAGCCATTATCAGCTTGGTGGGATTGACAAATAGAAAACATCAAACTGGAAATGTGCATTAAACAGCACTGAAAAACAGATCCATTCTCTGAACCAGAAATAAAGCTTTCTGTGTCTGATTATTATGCGGTTCATTCCCTGAACTGGCAATATAGCTTTATGAGCCTGATTCATTCAAAAGACCAATTTTATAAGCATTACAACAAATAGACTTCAGAATAGATCTCATGTTTTCAATATTGCAGGCTGGTGTTTCAGCTAGAAAGTCCTGAGCTTCTGAATGACAACACCCCTTGAGCCCACCATTAGCCCAGTTGCAGGGAATGTTGCTATGCAAAAGAAGGAGCCCATTAGCTTTGCGTGGGCAAATACCTCGACAAGCCTCTTTAGGGAGGTGAGACCTGGGGAGCATGAACATCAGCAAGCATGCCAAGGTACTGGAGGAAAGGAGGAAACCCCTGAGGTAAGACAAGACAAATCTGGGTACACCCCAGAAAGAAGTGGGAAAGTGAAAGCAGGAAGATTCCAGAAAGCTGGGCACCATGAGATGTGATTCCTTCCTTGCATCACGACCATATCACAAAATCCTGGAACGTCCATCTGTCATCAATGGTTACATCTTAACTGCTCACTGTAGGTCTATACTGAATATCCCACAATCACCACAAACTCAACATGCGCAAAATGGACCTTGTATCTCTGCTCACCTGCTGCTTCTCCTGTCCTCTATCTTGGCTCATGAGCACCACAGTTCACCTGGGATCCTCAGCAGCACCCTTCACTCTTTCCCCTGCTGGTATCCAATCTGTTCAATAGCCTCTGCCTCCTCCGCATTTCTCATCACTGACCCCTCCTCTGCATCCCCACTCATACTGCTTCCATTCTAGCAGCTTTCTTTTTCATTTCTTGCTGAAGAGGATTGCAGACACTGGACTAGGCTTAGTTCTGTTCTAGACCAACCAGACCCTTTGCTGACTTGCAAATGAGTCTGAACAATCCAGAATGTATTGACATTAGACCATTATGTTCATAGGCAAAGGTAGAGTATCTCTAAGAAAACAGATTTTTTGCCGGGCGCGGTGGCTCATGCCTGTAATCCCAGCACTTTGGGAGGCCAAGGTGGGTGGATCACCTGAGGTCAGGAGTTTGAGACCAGCGTGGCCAACATGGCAAAACCCCATCTCTACTAAAAATACAAAAATCAGCTGGGCATGGTGGCACACACCTGTAGTCCCAGCTACTAGAGGGGCTGAGGCAGGAAGATCACTTGAACCCAGGAGGCAGAGGTTGCAGTGAGCCAAGATTGTGCTGCTGCACTCCAGCCTGGGCAACAGAGTGAGAATCTGTCTCAAAAAAAAAAAAAATAGATTTTTCCATATTAACCATTTGGGGAGAAGGAATGAGAAAGGAAGATTAGAACGCAGGACTTAGGGTGGAGTGAGGCTCAAGTTGCTTTCCCTCTCAGGTGCCTTATATGTGTTGGAGCTTGGATCCTGGATAAGGCAGACATGGTTGAAGGCGCCCCTTACTGCAAGGAAGGAAATTGAGCCTTTGAGATGATGGTGGACTGGGAGATGGCTGGAAAGCAGCCTGCAGGGACCCCCTGAAGATGGTTTTGGATTTGAGTCAGGGCCTGTGGGTGTAGCCACATGTCTGAAGTTGTGCATTATTCTCCATGTTGAACTGCACCTCCATGATTCTCTCTCTCTCTCTTTTTTTTTTTTTTTGAGACGGAGTCTCACTCTGTCGCCCAGGCTGGAGTGCAGTGGCACAATCTCGGCTCACTGCAAGCTCCGCCTCCCAGGTTCACGCCATCCTCCTGCCTCAGCCTCCTGAGTAGCTGGAACTACAGGCGCCCACCACCACACCTGGCTAATTTTTTGTATTTTTAGTAGAGATGGGGTTTCACTTTGTTAGCCGGGATGGTCTCGAGCTCCTGACCTCATGATCTGCCTGCCTCGGCCTCCCAAAGTGCTGGGATTACAGGTGTGAGCCACCTCCATGATTCTTAAACTTAGGTCACAGACTTCTTTCCTTTAACTCTCACTGTGGAAGGCTGCGGGAAGGGTCTGTGCCCCAAAGCAGCACAAGGCAGAACTAGAAAGAGCAGCAGCTTGAGGTCAGTGGTCCTGAGGGGGTGGCGGGGGGGGTTAGGGGCAGGTGGGTGACAATTGTCTGTGGGAAGAATGAAGCAGTAATCTAGGACTAGAGGGTCAGTTTAGGAAAGAAGGGATGACCAGAGCAGATTTGTAGAACTTCCAAGATTCACTGATAATTTCCAGAAATCTGTGGAATGGGATCTTGATGAATTTGACTTTCTGCATTCAAATAAGATGGAGGCTGGAGCCCAAGTGAGATCTCATGGACTGGTCACATGTGTGTCTGCATACTCAATGTTTTAGCAGTTAAAAAAAAACCAAAAACAACTACTTACAGACAGGGAATTTTCCATCTGAAAGAACATGTGATTCCCAGGGCTTATGTCTCAGCCTCCTCCAGGAGACAGCTCCCTGTCAGATGGGAGTGGATGATGGAGTTACCTTTGCCAGATGTTTACTGGCTACAAGCTTGAAGGCTACAGCACTTGGAGGGTTGGGCTACATGGCTTCTGTTAAGAGATAAGGGAATGGGCTGGGCACAGTAGCTCACACCTGTAAACCCAGCACTTTGGGAGGCTGAGGCAGGCAGATCACTTGAGGTCAGGAGTTTGAGACCAGCATGGCCAACATGGTGAAACGCTGTATCTACTAAAATGCAAAAATTAGGACTGGTGGTGCGTGCCTGTAGTCCCAGCCACTTGGGAGGCTGAGCCAGGAGAATCGCTTGAACCCTGGAGGCGGAGGTTGCAGTGAGCTGAGACCACGCCACTGCACTCCAGCCTGGGTGACAGAGTGAGATCCTGACTCAAAAAAAAAAAAAAAAAAAGAGAGAGAGCAAGAGAAGGAGTGGAGAATGGGGCATCGGAAAGAGGACAGAGCAGCCCCCTCAATATATGATTAAGTACTAAACCCTAAGGTTATATAGACAGGAAGTATCTGATAGACCAGCATAAAGAGTAACAAACAGGCCTGCCAAACCTTCAATGGGAAAAACTTCTTCAGGTGGCCTCAATTAATAAGCTGCCCTCTTCCTGCCAAAGTCAGAATAGTCTAACACTATTCTCCCCACTGACAGAGAAGGTGGAAGGCAGTAACTTACAGAGTAGAAATTAAAGATGAGTGCTGCTTCTTAGTTCTAATCCTGCTGAAATATTTACAGTAGCTATGAAGAATCTAAACAGCTAAGCCAGAGAAACAAGACTGATGAAAACTCTTCTTAAAACATAACTTAGGCTGGACACAGTGGCTCATACCTGTAATCCCAGCTACTCGGGGGGCTGAGG
The DNA here is from genome assembly GCF_006542625.1 of Nomascus leucogenys. Classification (NCBI taxonomy): domain Eukaryota; kingdom Metazoa; phylum Chordata; class Mammalia; order Primates; family Hylobatidae; genus Nomascus; species Nomascus leucogenys. Next base: position 24,656,339 of record NC_044381.1, read on the forward strand.
CAGGAGAATGGCTTGAACCTGTGAGGTGGAGGTTGCAGTGAGCCAAGATGGCACCACTGCACTCCAGCCTGGGTGACAAGAGTGAAACTCCATCTCAAAATAAATCAACAAACAAACACATAACTTATAGGCAACTGAAGACTGAGGTTTGCAAATAACTGGTATGAAGGTTTTGATGTGGGAAACGCTCTAAGCCACCACAGACTGGTACGGGATGGGAACCTAAGAAGATCCGTATCATACACCAAGGACTGAGATAGGCCCAGGACAGACATTTTCCTTTGTCTGTTCTGGCAAGAGTTTTGCATCAGCTCCCTCCTCAGTGGGTAAAGAACAGAATTAGCACCAGATATATACTATATGCAACTTACAGTTGTAGAAGACATTATGCCTAAGACAGTGAAAACCAACCCACCCAATAGATGAGTGTTCTGCTATGTAACAACAATGTGTGTTGGCAAGGGAGGGGAGGGGGTGTCAGAATGTATATGACCAGGAGATTCTACTCAAGAATAGAATAAATTGTTCTTGATTGCCCAGGCTATCATGCAATCAAAAGCCACTGGTGATCTAGCAGTACGGTACCTCTGTTTCCTCTGCCATGCATAGAGGGACACACTTACGGTACCTGAGATGGGATCATTACACACCCAGACACCAGCAGCTATCTCATAGCACCTCACGAGTTGGGATGCTTTTGCTGCTTATCTGCAGTGTCTGTATAGTTATATAATCCTAACTGGACCTGGATTCTGTAATCTGCACGCAACAGAAATTAACTGTGTTTCTTAAGTCATCATTGTTCTATAATAATATCTGGTTAGTTTTTTGTAGCAAGTTGATTGATTCTAAGAGGGTCTTGGCAACTTGGGGCCTTTGAAATTGAAGAACGAGAAGATAAAGAGACATCCCAAAGTCCCTCAACTGGGATGTGCTTCACCACAGTGTGACTCTATATACATCAATCACATTCTGGGATGTACGTGTTCCCGCCTTCAAACTTCTTTCTTTGCTAATAGATGTGGTATGACAGACAAAGAGGTCACCCAGGCTTGGTGATAACCACAGATGGCAGGAATTATAATGCAGGGTGACAGGTAAGACCACAGAAACTCTTCCCTGGGCCATTTCCTAAGAAATGAGATCCCGAAGACTTTTGCATCCTCTTAAGCCTGAGCTCCCCCATCCTGGAAGACAGAGTCTGTGGGCAACTTTCTCTGCAGGCTCTTTTCAGTTACGACTAGGCTTCTTACCACCTCTATGAATGGCTTAGGTGGATGAGTGAAAATAATGGGAAGCAACGCAGAAGAAAATGAAAGAAGTTTGAGGTAAAAATGAAAGAGATGGTGAGAGTTTATGATGCGGCTGCATTTTTGCTTGTTAACAAGTTATAGAGTATGACAGGTCTCCATGCCCCACACAGACTTCTCAGGAACATGACATACAGGGTCTTTCCCTTCCCTAATTATCAGAGAGATGTCTAGGGAAATTCCTGATTTGAGAAGGGAAGGGAAAAAAAAAGTGAAAGCATAAAAGGCCAACATGCACTCTTTGGGTAGGTGTTCATGGGTCCGTGTCCCACACTGCATCCCAGCCTGACATGCACTGTATTATTGCTATTTGTGTGGCACGTCTCAGGTCTTCCCAGACTCAGGGAAGCCTGCCATCCTCCCCATGCTGTACCCACAATTCCCCAAGGCCACTTCCTCAATCTGTGCCCCACCCCCAAAGCACAGAACAAGTGCCTGACTTGGTCACACCATAGAGACTTCCTAGAAGTATTGTAGGTCTGCTTTTCCTAGAGTCCTTGCTAGCTTGGACATGACTTGGCCCTGCTTACATGCACTCAGAGCATGAAGTTTAATTTAGTACCTTCCTAAAGATCACCTGGTGAGACAAAATCCAGGTCTCCTGCTAGGGGAAAAAAATTTAAAAATCACAGGTTTCTTTGTTTGTTTGTTTTGCCAAAGTCAGAGCTATCCTTCATGCAAATACCTTTGACTAATCCAGAGAAACACATTTTTAAACCTTTCCCCATATATTTCCAAATGACACTGGGAAAACACTGAATGCCAATTCTTATCCTGGCTCCTGATCATCTTCCTAGTCTAGAGGTTGACCTTTTTCGTTTGTTTTTAATATAAGACCTTGCTATCACCCAGACTGGAGTGCACTGGTGTGACCTTAGCTCACTGCAGCCTTGAACTTCTGGGCTCAAGGGATCCTCCCACATCAGCCTTCCAAAGTGCTGGAAGTACAGACCTGAGCCACCACACCCAGCCCTAGAATGTGACTTTCTAAGAGCCAGGTGAGCAGACAATATCTGGTCTTTCCAACAAGTCCCTGCATTGTAAAGCAGGTCTAGCTGAGGGCCAAATGAAAGTAGGAATCATGGGTTTGCAGCTGAGGATAGGGAGCAAGGTGAAGGGTGAGAAGTACACAATCTCAAGTTCATCCCCACAATTCAGGTAAGGAGAGGAGAGGACAGAGGAAAGGTAGGGAAGGGAGAGAAGGCGAAAGACCTGCTCTTGCCACCAGGAAGCCAGGACCCCGCTCCTGCCTTCCTATGCTCTGAACCAACAATCCCACACAGGGAGGGAAGTTTTTGCCCAGCCCTGTTTCTATGGAAGAAACGACAGTTGTCTGATCAGACAGACAGAGAGAGAGAGAGAAAGCAAAGAAAATCCAGAAGCTGTAGAAAGGTTTCCAAACACCAAATATTTTCCCCAAATTTCCTAAACTTCTCACGTGTGTTTCAACGTGAGGACCTAACCACCAAGACAAATGGGCTCATCCCTACAAGGGACCAGGTCCTGATGTTAGTACTCTTCTTTGCTGGGTACCTTTCAAGGGAGGCCCAAGCAGTGAGCGTTGGGACTAATGGGAAGGAGAAGAGCCAGGCCAATTTTGTAAGAGGAGAAACAGTGAGCCAAAAGACAGTTCCTGAAGAAGAGAGGCAGGAAGGCTTGGAACGTGGACCTCCTCAGTGGCCTGCGACCAGCGCTGCTACTTCTTCTGATGCCTTTACAAATCAACACAGTACCTCTTCCTTAAGCCCCTGTTAATGAAACCCCCTAAGATGACCAGGATTAAAACATTCATCTACAGTCGGGGCAGAGAGCACTTACCTCCATCTGTACTGGAGAAACCCTGTAGGAACAAAAACAAGGCAGAGCGTTACTCTACATGTAGGGGTACAATCCCGTCTTTTCCCATCTTTAAAGACTTAACCCATCTTTCTCCCATGCCCAGGCCCAGAATTTGACTGTGCTAGGAAAACGCAATGATCTCTTTTCTTCTGGACAATTTATTTAGAATTCCAAAATTATAATTTCCAATTTATACTAAATTTCTCCCAGTAGAGATTTATTTCAATGATCTGGCAAATATCCTTGGTCATGTTGGAGAATGATATCAGAAAATCCCATCCTAAATTGATTTCATTAGATTGCTTTTCTGTCACTCATAGGTACAGCAGAAACAGTTATAAAATGGAGAGAGGTCCTGAGATGTTTGTTCAGAGCCTAATGGTTTTACAGACTCTACTCTTTGATACACGGTACCATCTGTTTTTTTTTTTGTTTTTTTTTGTTTTTTTGTTTTTTTTTTTGGGACGGAGTCTTGCTCTGTTGCCCAGCCTGGAGTGCGGTGGCGCAATCTCGGCTCACTGCAAGCTCCATCTCCCGGGTTTATGCCATTCTCCTGCCTCAGCCTCCTCAGTAGTGGGGATTACAGGCGCCCGCCACCACGCCTGGCTAATTTTTTTGTATTTTTTAGTAGAGACAGGGTTTTACCACGTTAGCCAGGATGGTCTCGATCTCCTGACCTCGTGATCCACCCGCCTCGACCTCCCAAAGTGCTGGGATTACAGGCGCCATCTGTTTTTATATACAGTAAAATTTCATGTATTTACACTCTTTGTATTTGGAATTCATGTCCACTTCATAGGGTGTTGCTTCTGGCCTTTTCATAATGAAAGACTCAAAAAGCAAACTATAATTAAAGCCACAAAGAGCATGTTTATTCTGCTTCATCAGAATTGGTTTTAGAATTCTAGAGTCCAATAAGAGAAGGCTTTTCAGGACGAGGCATATCAGGGATCCGGAGAGCAGGCAGATGGGGTAATCTAATGACTCTTCCCTATGCCTTGCAGCAGGCCAGATGGTCCCACACCCAAAGATATGTCATGCTTAGCTTCGGGATGGCCCCTGGTCCTCACACATCTGCCCCTCATTTCATAGAGTTTGTGGCTCAGATTTCTCATCAATGCCAACTGGCCTGTTTCCCAGTTGGCACCATTTTGCTAGGCCTTACTTCCCCATGGAAATAACTTCGAGAAATCGTGTTTGTTTTCTTCACCTTCTGAAAGTCCTTGAAGGATTTTTCTGTCTCCTTCAGTTTCTCTAGGATGATTTGCTCTTTGGCAGATATCTGGGACTCTTCACTTTCTAGCGTTTGTATTTCTTGCTCCAGCCTGGAAAACACACAAACAAAGGACAAGTTACTTCATTGTCCTGCCATCCACGGGCAAGAGAGCAGCTCCTTCCTGCTGGGCGATTTGTACCTTCCTGGCAGCCTTCCTTTTACATTATGCTGAAGAGCCAGGCCAAGGTTTTACATTACACAGCATCCTGTGTTTCCAGCTCTGCGATTGGGCAGACATTGGTCAAGGGAAATCAACACAGCACTGCCTCCACTGGTTCACAGCCACCACTATGCAATATGCTTCGATGTCTCCCTGCCAACCCTATGCATGCGCACCTTTCTTATTTGGAGGGAGATTATATTTACATAGCATAGGACATAACATCAGAAGGAAAATAGCTTCACATTCTCCTGGCCGGCTCAGAGTAAGTGCTCTCTCAGGTTGGCCAAAAAGTAAAGGGCCATTCTTGCTCAAAGGAAGTATGTTGCCAAGAAATAGCTGGTGGCCACTACCCTTGGGAGCCTAGTGTCCTCTCCCTCTGTGGCCTGGATTCTACTGCCAAAAAGAGGTGAAATGAAGAAGACAGATGCAACTGCCCTGCCTTCTGGAACTTTCCTCAATTTTCACAGCCATCCTATGTATTTTATAAAAGGGAAATTTCAGCACTGCCAGGAGCCTCTGGAAATATTCCAGAACAGCAGCTGCAGCTATGATTTGGGGAAAGTCTCAACAGCCATATTCTTTCAGTGAAATGATAATAATTACCACCAGTGTTTACTGAGCACTTATTCTGTGCCAGGAACTGAGCTAAGAATTCATGTGGATTATTTTATCCAAAATTCCCAATGACCCTGTGAGTAGGGAATCCCCATTTTACCAATGAGATCACTAGGGCTTGGCAAGGTGAAGTAACCTAGTAAAGCAGGCTTTAGTGCCACAGAGCCTTGAAGCAAGGATTCAAGCCAGATGCTCTGACTCTAGACTCTGTTCCTAACCATTGAGCAACTCTTACCACATGAGTTCTAAAGTGTTCTCCACATCCCCCAACTTGTTAAACATTACATATATTGGCATAGTAGGATGGCACTGATATGCAGCAATGTCTTCAGGAATAATGAAGGGATAAATGTTCTCTTGCTAAAACTCTAGACTGCTGTGCCTCTTGAATTAGTTGATCTGAATTTATTCATTGGTTCATTCATTCAATCACTCATTCATTCATTTTTTCTTTTGGTCTCTTTCCCCTCTGTTGTGCTAGAAGCTTTGCTGCTGAGTCTGTGTCTGCCTATATAAGTCCCCTCCCTTGCCTTCCTCCTTTTCCATCTTTTTTTTTTTTGAGATAGAGTCTCACTCTGTCACCCAGGCTGGAGTGTAGTGGTATGATCATAGCTCACTGCAGCCTCTACCTCTTGGACTCAAGCAATCCTCCCACCTCAGCTTCCCAAGGAGCTGGGACTAAAGGCACACACCACCATGCCCAGCTAATTTTTAATTTTTTTTTTTGTAGAGGTGAGGTCTCACTATGTTGCCCGGGTGGGTCTTGAACTCCTGGGCTTTAAGTAATCCTCGTGCCTCAGGCTCCCAAAGTGCTGAAACTACAGGCGTGAGCCACCATGCCTGGCCCTCTTTTTCCATCTTTTAATCTGCTCTTGGGAACTGGCCATTAGACTTAGACCTAAAATAAGGAGTTCAGAGTGGGGTTTTCTGAAAGGTAAGGAACACCAAGATCCAGGCATGAACTTATTTAGCGACATACTGTGCCCCTCAGATGGCCTTTCTGTTTCCTTCCTGGGTGTCAGAAAAATGACCTCTGGAGGGATAAGTCTTTGCAGCAAATCAAAATCCATTACTTTGGGTTATGAAGGCAAGCCCTACATCCAAATTAACCTCCTCCAAATGAACACAGCTCTGATATATTTGTCATTTCACTCAGGGTAAAAGTAGAAGTCCTATAGCTTATAAGTCCCCATGGTATCTAGCCTCCCAGTACCTATCAGCTCCACTCCACCAACATGCCTATTTCACTTCATGCATTAGTCAAATAGAGCCACTCTTATTTGCCCACATGTACCCCATGTCTTTTCCTCCTCTGGGAAACTCAACTCAAACTCCCAACCATTCTTGAAGTCTCAGCTCAGATGCCACCTGTCATGAGGCATTCACAGATTTCACTGCCAGGAAATAACATCGCTTCCCTCTGAACGTTTCTTAGCACATTATTTTGTTTTATCAGAAGTCTTATCAAGTCTACCATGTATTAGAGCAGCGGCTCTCAACTGAGGTGATCTTGTCCCTTGGGATATTCGGCAATGTCTAGAGATATTTTGGTTGTCCAAAGCTCAAGGGGGTGGGACTGGTGTTACTGGCATCTAATGGGTAGAGAGGCCAGGGATGCTGCTAAATATCCCACAGTGCACCGGATGGCACCCTACAACAAAGAATTTTCTGGCCCCAAATAATAACATAAATTATTAATTTCCCCTACTAGGTTATAAATTCCTCAGATGGAGGGGACAAATGCTCAATACACCTACGTTGAATGAATTCAAAAAGCTGAGCTAAGTTGCACAAAGGTGTGGCCCAGCCAAGATAAGACTTTCAGAATTTTGGAGACAAGAGTGAATTCTTCAGCAAGCTTTAACTTGAGAGGCTGTGTGTGGGCGAGACACAAAGATAATTTACGGAGAGGGGGCTGACCAATCTAGAGATATGAACATAGAGATATAAAACTTCTTTGCTGTTCCAGATGTTCAGCAAAATCTTCTACACGCATCTGTGTAAATTATTTTGGGGGGAGTAAGTAAGGAGATATGAGTATGAAATAGGAACACAATACGAGACAGTCAAATTATCCATCTACTGAATTAATTCAATGAGTAGAAGAGCTCTGGACTAGAGGTCCCTGTGTAGACTGGATGATACCACCAACCAGCTGGGCTGTGAGCAGATTTTATTTATTATTTATTTATTTATTTATTTATTTATTTATTTATTTGAGGTGTGATTACAGGCGTGAGCCACCATGCCTGGCCTGAGCAGATTTGATTTAAAGCTCAAAGTACAGAGTACTTTAGCAGATATTTAGGGTGTGCAGTAGATTATATTATTCTTGGGCCGGTTGCGATGACTCATGCCTGTAATCCCAGCACTTTGGGAGGCCGAGGTGTGCGGATACCTGAGGTTAGGAGTTTGGGACCAGCCTGATCAACATGGTGAAAGCCCGTCTCTACTAAAAATACAAAAATTAGCTGGGTATGGTGGTGCACACCTGTAATCCCAACTACTCTGGAGGCTGAGGCAGGAGAATCACTTGAACCCAGGAGACAGAGGCTGCAGTGAGCCAAGATTGTGCCACTGCACTTCAGCCTGGGCAACAGAGTGTGACTCCATCTCAAAAAAAAAAAATTACATTACTCTCAAAAATATTCCCTTCCTTCCTCCCTTACTTCCATGGGAAGAGTACATGCTTCCCCAAGCCACTGATGTCAATCTTGATCATGTGATTTGCTCTAGGCTCATGGTGGATGGGATACACTTCCCAGTCTCTTGACACTGGCTGCAGCCATGTGACCTGCTTTAGCCAATAGGATGTGAGCAGATAAGACACAAGCAGAGGCTTGAAAAGTACTTGCCCAGTTGAGCTTGTCCTCTTGCACCCCTTCCAATGCCAAGACAATAACTTATCTGGGCAGCTGCTGCCCCTTCAGGCTGGACCACAGAAAGAACACACACGGAATAGACCTGAGGCCAAGCCATAGATAGGCACAGTGTGCCCTGGCCCTATGGGCTTCAGGGCTCTCAGCTATATAGTTCAGATGCACCTGAAATTAGAGCCACTCAGCTAAGCCCAGCCTAGATCAGCAAATACCCAGCCTACTCACAGAAGTGTGGGCAAGAATAAATGACTTTGGGTTTAAACCACTGAATTTGAGGGCGTGTTAGCTAGCATTATTGTGGTAATAATGAACTGGTACAGGTCAAATAGAAGTGTGTATACATTATATATATATCCTACTAATATATATCCCAATAATGTATATGCCAATTATATAATACATATACACATATATTTATATGTGTGTTATATGTATTTATATATATCCCAATAATACCTGAAGCTAAACGATTAGAAAGAACATAAGGCACCCTCTCTCTTCCCTTCGCTAATCCTCAATCCTCTGAGAAATCTGGAGGGAAACAGGGCACCCCTTCATGAGAATTAAGACTGAAGAAACAGAAAAATGTCAGTGGTAGTTGTCTCTGGGTAATGGAATTAAAGGTGATTTCATTTTTAAAAAATAATTTTCAATATTTTCCCAATTTAAAAAATTCATTTGTTACTTATCTAACCAGAATGAAAACAACAAATTCCCTTTTCAAAATACCTCCTGAGGCTTTCTGCTGAGAAGGCAGCATCTCCCAGGCTGTGGCATGAAAGAGGGGCCAAGAGCCTCAGCTTCCCATGTGTCTAGTGAAGGGGAAATGGGAGCACCCCAACATCTATTTAAATTCAAAACCAACATTTACGGAGCTTGTTTGGTTGGACTCTGAGCTAGGCACTACAGGGGATTCTAAAACAAACAAGATCGTGATAAAAATGGCTAACAAAAACCGAAAATGGCTGTCTCTCAGTAACTCACTTCTTCCAGTGAAGCAACCTCAAGTGGTTAAGAATTCTCTGCAACCTCATGCCCACTGGCTGGCCTGTCTCCACAGCGTGCCCTGGCCCTATGGGTTTCAAGGCTGTCCGCTATATAGTTCAGGTGCTGAAGATTTGGGTCATGATACTATGTAATTGAGAAGGAACCAAGAGAGAGGGAGAGAAAAAAAAGGAACGAAATGAAACCTTTGTGATAACAACAACTGAGTTTCAACCCAAATGGAACAAATGAAGGAAATGGAGAGTTTATGTCAGATCCAATAGCAGATTTTTCTATAAGTTCACATGTGGCCTTGGGCCAGGCTCTGAAGGTGTGGTCAGTCCAGGCTGCTCTCTTTCTCAGGAAAACCTGAGTCCTGGGGCAAAGCAGCTTCCCAAGGAACAGAGTGTCATGGGGTTAACAACAGTCATCCCAGCCAGGCTGCAGATGCCACTGTTTTGTAGTTTCATGACTGAAATCTAATGCAGTCTTCTCTGGAAGAGCCAAGTAGATATTGCTGTGCTAAAAATAAAGAATGGGCAGGAAGTGTAATTTATACGCAAGGTTAATTGAGGATCCGTAGGCTGTGGCAGGTGCACATAACAGCCTCTAACCTGCTTGCTCAGTTCCTTCTGAGCAAAAAGCAAACTGTAATAAGCCATAAGGAAAGGTGACACACTGCAGCTGTGTAGGTTTAATTTACTGGAGATGAGGTTGCAATCATGGCCAAATGGTCTTATAAAATCTACCTAACCCCAATAGATCATCCTCACAAGAAAATAGAAAAGAACTCTCGCTCTGGAAAGTGCATCGATCATGTTCTTATTTCAAAGTTTATTTAGACGTTCATCCATCTAACTTCATGCCTGTATCAGGCACTATGCTGAGCACTAGGGATGGAGAAATAAATCAGACACAGTGTCTGCTCATGAGACTTCTTGTTCAAGTAATGCAAACAGCCGTGTGAACACATAAATTACAATACAAACCAAAAATAGCAATAATAGAGGAAAGAACAACATGCTGTAGAATAGTTGGTTCTGCCTGGGAGTGTGTGGTGGGGATGCTGAGTGGTCTTCTCAATATCAATTCTTCCCCTCTTCCAAACTAACAGAATCCTTATTTGGTTGGGGATGGCAACGTGCCCACCTGAAAAAAATTATGTATCCTAGCTTCCACTGAAGATAAAGCTGGCCATGGGACAGCTCTGGCCAATGAGATGTAAGTAAAAATGATCCGAAGGGACTTCCACACAACTCTCTAAAAGGGAAAGGAGGGCTGGGTGCGGTGGCTCATGCCTGTAATCCCAGCACGTTGGGAGACTGAGGCTGGAGGATTGCTTGAGCCCAGGAGATGAGACCAGCCTGAGCAACATGGCAAGACAAGACCGCCATCTCTACAAATAATAAAAAGTTAGCTGGGCATGGTGACATATACCCTTAGTTCTAGCTACTCTGGAGGCTAAGGTGGGAAGATCACTTGAGCCCGGGAGTTCAAGACTGCAGTGAGTGATGATCACAGCACCGTACCCCAGTCTGGGTGACAGAGCGAGACCCTGTCTCAAAAAAAAAAAAAAAAAAAAAAAGGAAAGGAGCGTTGGCTTAAGTGACATTTGCCTTTCCTTCCTTCCTGCCAGGTACAGGGACCTGGTGTGAAAGAGATGCATTCGTTTCCAATTCCTGCTGTAACAACTACAAAACTTAGTGGCTTACAACAATCTAAATTTATTATCTTATATTTCTGTATGTCAGAAGTCTGACACGGGGGTTGCCAGGCTAGAATCAAGGTGCTGGCAGCGTTGTGTTCCCTTCTGCAGGCTCTAGGGGAGAATCCATTTCCTTGCCCTTTTCAGCTCCCTGAGGTCACCCACGTTCCGTACCTCATGGCTCCCTTCCTCCATCTTCAAAGCCAGCACTGTTGCATCTCTCTGACCTTCCCTGCAGCCACCCCTCCTTCTGATTTCTGCCTCCCTCTTCCACTTTTAAGGATCCTGTGGTTATACAAAGTGTACTCAGATAATCCAGGATACTCATCTCCCTATTTTACGGTCAGCTGTTTGGAAACTTTAATTCCATCTGTAATTTTAATTCCCCTTTGCCATGGAACCTACCATATTCACAGGTTCTGAGGCTCAGCGTGTGGACATCTCTGGGGGTCCATTATTCTACCTACTGCAAGGGATCTGATGCTATAGGCAGAGCAGTAATCCTATGTCCACAGGGGCAATAGTATGTCTGAGTGTGCAGAAAGAGAGACAGTGCCTGGGTCCCAGAGGGCACGATGGAAAGACTACACCACTTCTGGAATGTCTGGCTCCAGACTGCTTGTTATGGGCTTAAGCCTCTGTTGTGATCATAGCTGAATGCAATTCTCAACTGATACAGGTGGTGAGAAAAACTTGACAAAGCAGATGATGCATTAACTGGGCCTTGAAGGATGCATTCACCAGGTGGAAAAGAGGAGAAAATGAGCCAGGCAGAGGAGAGAGCATGGGCCAAGGCCCAGCATATCACATGTCCCTCCTGTCACTCAGGAGCATGTGGCCTTGTGTGGCCTTTTTGGGTCACAGCCTGCGCTGCCCTCCAGCTTCATAACTCAGCACGGTGCCTCAGATAGGTTCTCGCCGTTCCTGTCCCCACTCCCAATGGCTCACTCATGCTCTCCTTCTGCTCTACTTGCCTGGCTCTCAAATACCTGGCCTTCAAGGCTCTGCTGAGAGCCTACCTTCCTGCAAGGCCCAAACAAAGAGAAGGGAAGACAGAGCATGCTGGCTGCTGGGGACACCGTGCCATTCAATCTCCAGTTCCTGCTTCCCAGATCCTCAGCTACTCCTTTGCCCTTCTGACTTACAAAAGCCAATACATTGGGAGGCCAAGGCGGGTGGATCACTTGAGGTCAGGAGTTTCAGATCAGCCTGGCCAATGTGGTGAAACTCCATCTCTACTAAAAATACAAAAATTAGCTGGGCGTGGTGGCAGGCGCCTATAATCCCAGCTACATGGGAGGCTGAGGCAGGAGAATCGCTTGAACCTGGGAGGCGGAGGTTGCAGTGAGCCGAGATCATGCCATTGCACTCTAGCCTGAGTGACAGTGCGAGATTCCATCTCAAAAAAAAAAAAAAAAAAAAAAAAAAGCCAATATATTTTCCCTTTGCGTGGGTGTTGGTCAGTTGAATCCAAAGGAGCACAGACAAATACAACTTGGTTTTTAATCGTTTTACTATTTGGAGAGGGTCTTGCCTGTCAACTCAGGTGGGCTTCATTTTTCCTTCCCCATCAATGATGATAATAATTATTATAATACTAACAATTCTAATATTGTTTTTGCTAGATACAGTAATATATGTAACAATAATAATCATAAGGATTAGGATTATTGAGTGCTTACTGTGTGCTTGGAACTGTTATGAGTGTTTTACATACATTATAATACTTAATCTTCACAATATCCCATGAAGTAAAAAAATCTGCAACTCCCATGACACAAATGGATGGATACACAGGAAGAGCACTGACTTGTCCAGGGTTGCAGAGATGATGTGCAGTCAGAATTTGGACACTGGTGGTCTGGCTGGGGAACCAGTACCCTTTGCCCCTATCCTTGACAACCTCCTATGACCACTTGCCCTTTTACCTTCATTCCCTTAAGAACACACATTGCAACACAATATATATTTTTCAAGCTCACAGAAGCACAGGTCAGACTGGGAGTAGAAGCCATTGAACCTAATTGCTCTCCAGAAATATGAAGTCCTTGAACTGTCCTCCACCCAATGATTATTTCACACCTACTTGAACTTCTCCACACATGGGGAGCTCACCACCTCCCATGGCAAGCCAATCCCTCTTAGGACACTTAGGCCCATCATAATGCCCATTCACAGATTTAAGCAATGTATCCCTCCCTATATTTTTCATTATCTGAGTTCCATCCCTTGAAAGGGCAGAGATCAAATTTAGTAAACATCATGAATTATAAGGGCTCCACTCTGGAAAATGGGAAGATCTGGGGCAAACAAAACTTATTTTCCATGGTGGAGCACAGATACAAAGAGGCCCAGCAGTAGGAGGTGGTAGAAAGAGCAGAAAAGGAAAAAAGTAGAAAAACCAAGGGGAAAGAGGACTCCTGGGACGCTTCATGCAGTGAACTCAGCACCAACTAAAAGAGGAGGCAAGAGAAGCAGTAAAGAAGTGCTCACAAAATTCTCAGGACCCTATGAACACTTCTGAAAAAGCTTTAAGCAAGACCAGCATATTCCTGACGATGGGCTGAGCCTTTATGAAATAACTCACTATTGAGGGACATAGACTAGGATTATGCCCTACCCTATAGCCAAACACATTGCTACTCAGTTGACATGGGTTTGAATCTCAGTAACTGCTCTCAGAATAAAAGGAGATGCTGACCAACTGGCTTAAGGTGCTTAATTCAGACCTGTTCTCTTCTCTGGAACTGCAATTTCATAGTTGAGCAGTCAAGTGGGGTGCCTGTCTGGCCAACCTGCCAAAACAAGAACCTCAGGAGAAGTGTTTGCTGCTCAGAGGAGAGGAAAGCTGCCCACATGTTTATGAATTCAGCACAAGTAAAAGTGGAAAGGGGACTGCATCCTCCCCTTCTTTCAAAGCAATGTCATTCCTGTGGCTGAGCTGGGCATATGGCCACACAGAGTAAAGGCCACATCTCTCAGCATCCTTTGTAGCCCCATGCTCTGGCCAAAGGGACCCTTGTGAAAGTGCTATATATCAGGTCCTAGAATCTTCTTTAGCCCTTTCTTCTCCAGTTCTTTCTTTATCCTTTGCCTGAAATGCACATGCATGTAGCTGAGGCACTAACTGCCATCTTGGTCACTGTTGACAAGGATCAATCTTTAGGGTTAAAGTGGAACAGGTCTGGGTCCCTAAGGAATTCATAGGGCACAGCCACCAAACAGCTCTTAACTGCATGCCTGTGGATGTTTACATAACTGCATACCTGTGGATTTTTATTGGAAGGAGAAATAAGCATCTTGCTTAAGCCACTGTTATTGTGGGTCTCTGTTCCTTGCATCCACATGGAATCCTAATTAATAGAAGACACTTACCACATATTGTTGAATTTGAATGAATGCTCTTAGAATTGTGCTGAGAATTGGGGATCACAGCTAATCAGAGCTTAGAGTCTTATCCATGACTCAGCAGCAGAAGAAAAAAAAATGAGCAATTGCAAGGTTGTGAATTCATTACTGCTAATCAACGCTTGTAAATGGGGTTGGCTGGAACTGTGCTTTGTCCCCCTTCTACTCCCCAAATCTCTGCCACATCCAAAGTCTCAGCAGAGAACTTTCTACTCCTTGCACAATTATAATCACCCATATCTTAGCATCTCTTTGGTGCGCTATTTGTGTCCGTCTGGCTTCCTGCCAGAGCCTTTGCCAATTAAATTATATCAGAAAGAGCCACGACATGGCTAAGTATACATTTTAAACACCTTTCCAGCCTTGCAGTGCAGTGAGCTGATCGCTCCTATAAATGAGACTTAACAACATAGGGCTCACCCATGACCTTGAAGTTTCAGTTATGTGGTGGGAAGACTGATCACATGTGGTTCAGAAGTGAGTGTGGAGACAGGGGCTAAGGTGGCAGGCAGCTGAAAATTTTGCCTGCCCAGCGTCCCTCTGCCCTTTTCTTCTAGGAACAACATCCAGTTCCTCCACTGGGAAAAAAGTCTTTCTGGGGTTCCTTGTAGATTTGGTGAAACTATTGGTCAGAGGGCTCACATCCCTGGCCACAGAGTAGAAATGTTATCTAAGCTAGGCCAGCTGAACTCTTGCCCAAAGATCTTTGTCTTGAGAGAAGTGACTCAAAGAATAAAAACTACTCGGGGGTGAATTCGTCCCATAGTAAAACTCTGAAGAGACCACTTCATTAGTTCCTGCTGCCTGGAATTCCTGATCTATCTGAGACGTGATTATCTGACCCCTTCTTCCATCCTGAGAATATTTAACCTCATCGATCTATCTATCTTATCTATCTGTCTGTCTGTCTATCTAATCTGGCTCTCCAGCAATCTATCTGTTCTATCTATCATATATCTTAATACCACCATTTCAATATTCTAGGTAGAGCACTGGGAAGAATATTGTTTTCACGCAAATCAATGCTACAAAATTCATTTTCCACATTTCAGGAAGACAGTGCATTTGTTTCTATGGCACTCCCCAAATATTTATCCTTTGTGACTCAACTTGTAAGGAAACAGCTTCCTTTTATTTAGATGAGTCTATCAGGAGCCAGGGCAGATCATTTGGTATTTTAATATGAAAACATGTTAATGGCCCTTAAGCAAACAGAGGATTTCCACTTTTCCTTATGAAAGAACAGGGCCTTCCTTGACTGTTAGGTGTCAGTGGAAACTCAAGCCCATTTCCTCCTCTTTTTTTTTTCCCTCACGTCATCCCTGAGACAGAAATATGGCAGAGAAGACAAGGGTCCCTTTAAGAATTCCAAAGGTCCAGCTCACATCCTTTCCTGGTGGCTCCCTCTCACCTCCTTCCCAAACCCCATCAAACTTCTTCGGCTGGAAGTTCACACCCTCCATGTTCTGCTCCCACCCCTTTCCAGCCTTATGCCTTCCTGTCTTCAGCTAAGACCTCAAACTGCTCCTGACAAAGCCAGGAAGGACTCCCCACTCTCAACTCCATTGTCTGAAAACAGATATCATAATAAAAGCCCAAATCAAATTACATCTCTTTAGGAATGTTTTCCTTAATTCCCCCAGCCCCCCCGCCCAGCCTGGTATGTTCATTCATTCCGATTCTCCACAGCATTTCTAACTTTTGGTACACTCTGCCTTGTATTAGAGTGTTAAAAATATATTTATCCTTCCCAACCCTACCTGTACCTCCTCTCTCCCAAGTGCAGGCTTATTAAGAGATAGGACTATATATTTTGTGTTACTGTACCTCACATTCTTCCCTGTACATACAGATGCTCAATAAATATTTGTTGAGTGCATAAAAAGCAAAGCTACCCAAGAACATGCTTCTAAAGGATTCTATAGTGAATGTAACTTGGAGATGGTGATAGTAAATGCAATTTTTAAAATCTTGGCTTGGTTTTTCCACTTTCCCCTCAAATATACAAATTTAGATATTCAGTGAGAAAAAAGAATGATATTGGACTGATTTATATCTTGATCTAAGTATACAGCTGGGACATGGCAGCACTTTTCATTATTGATGGTGATGTAATCATATTGAAGCCCAAAAACAAATAAATGAAAATTTCTCTCTCCACGAGTGTGCTTCAGCCCATGGAGACACCAGCTTTTCTCTCCTTTTCATGTGTATTTACTCCATCTGGAATCACATGACTCACACTATCAGAATCTGTGCAAGTGGATTTCCATGTAGGAAATCATTTCCAGGCTTGAGCTGAGCACTGATTTCTTCGTTGTGATTCTTATTTGAGTCTGTTTCATCAGAAATAAACAGCTTTGATTACAGGAAAGTGAGATTATTTCATTTCAAAGCAATACTTTTCTCAACAGCTTAAATCCCCCCTTTTCCCCCTAGAAATGTCCCTTTTTCCTAGGAAGAGAAAAAGTCCCATCCAGCCACACTTTCTGACCTCCAGCCTCTGACTCAGACTGTCTGTTGAAGGCCAGTGCCTCCACCCATGTACCTGAGCTTGTGCAGACTGATCTGGGAGGGTACCCCATGAACTATCCCCTCTCCCCTGTGTCTTCACCTCTCTCCAAGATGCCTCCTTCCTGCTAGTCAATAAACAAGAATTATTTCTTTCCATACTAAAAATAAGTGAACTTCTCTTGACCCTGCATCCTGTTCTAGTTGCTGCTGAATCCCTCTTCCAGACTTCCCCAAGGCCAGTCCTCTCTTACTGCCTCAACATCCTCACATCCTGACCCCTCCTCAGCCTCAGTCCCTCTGCACTCACCGCCCTGCTGCATCTGCTCCTAGTCAAGTCCATGCCTCGGCCTCAGTCCCTCCGCCCTCACCGCCCTGCTGCGTCTGCTCCTAGTCAAGTCCATGACGGCCACGTACAGCAGACCCTCTTTGGTGTGGATCTGTTTGACTTCTTCGTTTTTAAAAACATTGATCACTCGTCCTCCATGATGAAGAGACCATGACGCCATGTTCTCCATATGGGCACCTCTTCTCCTACTCCACCACTAAAGGTTTATTTGGTTTACTGTTCTTATTGATTAACATTTAATTCTTGGCTACTCACGTCCAGCCTCATGCTTTAATTCCTACCGAACATGCTTAAATCTATCCAAACTATATCTTCAGCATCTCTGCTGAATTCCAGCCTCTATGTACAATTGTATTTTGAATGTCTCCACCTGGTTGGTCCACATACACAACATATACAAGACCAAACTCATCTTTCTCCATAGAGCTGCTCCTCCCTATTCTCTAGCTCAGATGCTGGTACCACCGTTAATCCATTCTACTTAGGAGGGAAACCTAGATGTTTTCTTCACCTCTGGCTTGCCCCTCGCTTACTATCATCACACACGTATCTTATTAGTCACCAGGTCAACTAAGTGTCTTATTAGCCACTAAGCCAATTTGCCCCACAAATCTCCTTTCATAGCTCCTTCTCTTCAGCCCTGGTATAGGCTCTCTCCTAAATGCCTGCGACAACCTTCTAACCAATCTCTCTGCTTCTGTGCAGCCCCATCACCCTAAAATCCAGAATGTGCCTAGACACAACACAATAGCACTCCCCTGCTGAAAACCCCTCATGGGCTCTCTGCTAAAGCTCATGGATATGACACACTCCCAGCCTCTCATTTACCTGCAGAAATGAAGATTTCCTTGTTTGGCTCAATGCCTTTGCTCATACCACCCCTCTGCCTGGATTGCCCTTGTTCTCTCTCTTCCCCTTTCCATGGGTAATTACTACTCATTTTTAAAGCATCTGCTCAGGTATCATCTCTTTATGGAAGTCTTCTTTGGACTCTTCCCATGAAGGTGCTCTTCCTCTTTGCTGCCATATCTCATGGACATATTTCTACCACCAACTTTATCCCACTGTATTTTAATCACTCATTCACGGATTTTGGGCTCCCTTCCCTAACTCCAGTTTACAAACCTCTAGAGGATAATTACCATCTCTTTTTCATCTTTCTTTGATGATGGCTTCTAGCATCTAGCTGGCCTGTATCTAGCAAGGAACTTGCCTCATTGAAAGTTCTCGGTAAGTGTTGGTTGAGTAAATGACCGTCTCAATGAACACATAAATTGTTTCTCAACTGGAAGTAGCCTCCAGCAGACCTTCTGGCTCAATTCTTTCAGTCAAAAATGAATCTTAAAAGAACAAATTCAAATTAACATCAATCCTGGACTTAGTAAAAACAACAGATTAAAAAGAAACTGGTCTTATTTGCTTTCTCTGAAGCAGGAGGATGCAGAAAGTAACTGCTGTGTGGCTCTGTACTCTTTACCCCAAGTTCCCCAAATATACAATTTCATCTAACCCCAGGGGTGTGTGTGTGTGTGTGTGTGTGTGTGTGTGTGTGTAATGTACTATTCTTATCTACTGTGAGGTACTCTAATTTACTCTCACCTAAATAAAACCATAAGTAGAAGATGCACAGATATGTAGGAATTGGGCCAGAGTGATGGACAGTCTCAGCATTTACTTCATTTTGCCCTGTGACTCTCTCTGAGTTCACCCTTCATGCAGGAAGCATCTGGGCTTTCATACCAGATTGTGAAAATTGTTTATGTGGTGCATTCCTCTCTTCCAAATCCCATTTTACTCATTGTGCCTAAATCTAGCACTCTGTGATAGCTTTCCTGCTGAGTTAGATTTTCCCATCGGCCTCTGTGTGTGTGTGTGTGTGTGTGTGTGGTGTGTGTGTGTGCATCCATACAGCCTCAGCCACACCTTTCACAAATGCCCAAACTGGGAATAATCTCCACATTTTTGCCTGTTGTCCATATTGGAGGTTACTCTGGAGAGACTGGTAGTGTTTTTAAGACGCATGAGTTAGTATCTCAATGAGTCATTCATTGAAAAAAAATTAACGTCAAACAACAGTGGTAAAATAGCTCACATTTATTGAGCATTTACTATGACAGACAATGCCAGATGATATGCTAAATGGTTTGTAAACATTATTCCATTCTTTGCACTTGGTAAAATATCTACTACTGTTATTCACACTTGACAGATGAAGAACTTGAGGTTGAGAGAGTTCAAGCAACTTACGACCTTCCACCAGTAAGTGGCAGAGCTGGGATTCAAACCCAGGTCTGCTTGTAGCTAGAGCCTAGAATATTAACTGCTACCCTGCGCTGTGTCCTGCCTAAGAGCAAATAAAACCACTCCCAATCCAAATGTTTTCAGCATTTCCTCTTTTTGGGGTAGATTTTTCTTTTCCAACATCTTGATCAAAGGGAGCTGCTATGGTTTAAGGAGAAAGCTGACTGGGAGCTCCTGTCACTCCACCCCTTGCCTTGCTTGGTCTTTCCACAGGATATGCAGGATTTGGAAATCACTGCTCTATGAAAGCAGAAACAGCATGTATTGCTATAGCATCCACAGTGCCTAGAAGAGTATTTGCACGCAGCCTGTGCTCAATCAACATAGTTCTAAAAGGGAACATTCTCTCTTGTGGTCACCTACAGCATGGATTTCCCTAAACTACCCAAAACGACACCAAAGAATAAACAGCACCTCTGACCTTTGAGCCATGGACAGGAGAATGATAACTATTCGGAAGGTAGAGATGACGACTTAATTGTACCTGAAACAGAGACTAGGAAGGAGGTCAGCATGGGGTGCTATGGCAGTGGCTGGGAGGCTTCCAACTGATCCAAACTGCTCTTCCTCAAGAGAACTTAGTCTTGGGTTTTGTTTTGTTTTTTGCTAACTGTGTTTTCCATGCTTGACATAACCAGGTGACAGCTTCTCCTCAGTGGAGAAATTTGTCATCCCACTGGGATAATTCCAGAGTTATTGTAAGAGTTCCTGCTCCCACCAGATCAAGCCAATCAGGAAGCTCCTCCACATGGGTTGTGCGGGGCTGACTGTTTCCCGCTTGGCCGCTTCCTGCTATTGTTCTCTGTCATGTTCTCAGAGGCGCAACTACTGAACCCTACCCCTTCCTCTCAGAAGCTGAGGGCTGCATCATGGCTTTGGGTCAAGGTATACTCGGCTCAGAGATCAAGGCATCTGGCAGAGAGAGAAGGGCCTGAAATGAAAATAGAGGCAGGCAGTTCCTGACCCAGGCGACCACAGCAGAAATCACAGAGCTTAAAACACCCAGAAATGTGAGTCTTTCTGGTCTTGGAAGAGAAATTTGAAATGTTCTGGGTCACTCATTCATGTTTATCGAGCATTATCAAGCAAGTGTTGTGCTATATTCAGTAACAGCTGCCCAGTCTCTACTTTTGAGAAATTCATCATCTCATGAGGGAGGAAGCTATATGAATAGTTACAATGCAGTGCACAGTAGAGCTCAAATTGCAAGACCAAAATGCTGCAGGAATGCAAAGAAGAGAGTTTGAGTAACTCTGCTTGCGGGGAGGCAGGGCAGGATTTCAGGAGGTTGGAACATGTCAGTAGGATCTTGAATGATGAGAAAAATGATCAAGGCATAGAGGTGTTCAGACAGCATTTCAAGCTAGGGTGATAACATGGACAAAGGGGCTTTGATGCAGAAATGTGCAAGGCAGGCTCAAGTGAGTGAATGAGGACCTCTGTAGGACTGGCCTGAGTGCCCTCATGAGGGAAAGAAAGTGACGGGGAGGATCAGGTCCAGGATATGACGGCTCTTGAATGCCACACTAATGAGTCTGATTCGGAAAGTAACAGAAAGCCATTTGAGTTTCTTGTTTGTCTGTCTGCCTCTTTATGTGTTTGCTTTAAGTCAGTGATAGGATTGGCTATGTTCTAGAAAGACCATGTGGACAGCTGTGAAAAGAATGGATTTGGATGTGTGAAAGGGGTACAGAGTGAAATCATAAAGAACAATTAGGAGTTGTCCAAGCAAGGGATGGTGAAGCCAAACTTAGCGTGGACTACTGTGGGAAGCAAGAAGGTTCCACTTATTGATTTTTATAGTATAATGATGTTGACAACTTCCTAAGCTAACCTTTTTGCATTTGTGTGGCTGCACAGGCTGGGTTGAAAAAAAGTTGGCAACATTAAGTTGTAAAACTATTGCTGGGCACAGTGGCTCATGCCTGTAATCTCAGCACTTTGGGAGGCTGAGGCAGGTGTATCGCTTGAAGTCAGGAGTTCAAGACCAGCCTGGCCAACATGACGAAACCCCATCTCTACTAAAAACACAGAAATTAGCCAGGCACAGTGGCACAGGCCTATAATCCCAGCTACTGGGGAGGCTGAGGCAGGAGAATTGCTTGAACCCAGGAGTTGGAGGTTGCAGTAAGCCGAGATTGCACCACTGCACTCCAGCCTGGGTGACAGAGCAAGATTCCATCCCCCCACCCCCCCAAAATTGTAAAACTGTGACCAGAAGTAGATTGAGGTTGCCCAGTGACTAGAGATTGCCTGGGGTTGGTGGGAGCCCTGGATTTTCCTCCTTTTCTTTCCAGCCCACCTCTCAGCCACTTCCATGTGATGGCCCAGCTGTCCCAGGCACCACAGAGCACCCCTTCTTGAGGAAAAGGAGGAAATGCAATGTCAACTGACCATTTCTTCTCTTTTTTTGTAAAAAAGTTAATTTATTTATTTTTAGTAGAGACAGGGTTTCGCTATGTTTCCCAGGCTGGTCTTGAACTCCTGGCCTCAAGTGATCCTCCCACCTCAGCCTCCCAAAATGCTAGGATTACAGGAACCAGCCACCATCCCTGGCCTGTTTCTTCTCCCTGTGATCATTTATGGTAAAGTGTTGGCCAAGGCATGAATGTGAAGCTTGAGGCCCTAATTTAAGATGTCCCAGGGACTGAAATCATCTCAAGCCCAAGGACAGCCTAGCCCCTTAATCTACTGAGCTGCATTACTGCCCTCACCCAGCTGCAGCAAAACAGGGCTTGGAGTAGCCGACTGAAGGATGGTCATGGAGTTTGAGAAATGCTGAAACTTTTCTCCTGTATGGCTGAGAAACTGAGTCAGCATCTAACGCTGCATCCTGCATGTGCTGCGGGTAGATCGCCACCCTGCACTGTTGGTTTCTCACGGGCACAGTCATTGCATTCTCTCTGGCATCTCTCTGCCTTTTTCCTATCTTAGATAAAATAGAGATATTTTGCCTTACAAACGGCAGTGAGAAGGGCCTTTGGGGCCCTTTTCGGGTGGTACAGACGGTGTTGAGGCAGAAGCATCCATATCCTGGCCCTGGCTCATGCGTGCCCCCTGGGAGGCTGGACAGGGACAATGGCCTCAATGGCTGAGTCCACCTGGCCTGAGTGCAGAGAACACTGGGCTTCAGGAGTTGAGTGGGTGGGTCACTGTCCCAATACATTTATCATGGGAGTTGGAGGCAAAAACTTTAGGAACTAAAAATAAAGTTTAAAATATTCTTTGGTGAACTTTATCCCTATAGACTTATCAGCCCTAATTCTATTTTACAACAGCTGTTATGTCAAGAATGATGCAGATTTCTTAGTTTTCAAATCCAAAATGTTCTGTGAGGGTAGAATTTTCTTTACACCAGGAGACTGCAAATTGGAACCTCCAGATACAAAATGATTCACACGTAGGGATCAAAGCCTGAGGGGTAAAGCATTCCTTAAGCCAAATTTTAAAAGCCCTTTTACAGCACGGAAGTGGCTTGCATAATGTTCAAAGAAAAACAATGCCACTTAAAATCCATCCAGAGACTCATGCTTTTAATTAAAGCCCTCTGTCAAAGAGATGATCTGATAGTCCACTTGAAATGTGAACTCTTGGGTACAGAGATAGTACATCGTGTTCCAGAATAATAATTTTAAAAAACAGCCTGCCTCTTCCCGCTGGCTTGGCTTATGTGAAATCAGCACCGGCCACCTCTGTGTTCAGCAGAGGTCCCACCCCTGAAGTTGTCCTACCACATCCATCATTTCTAAATCCTGAGACTAAGGAAGAATTACCTGCTGAAAGCACACAGCAACTTCCCTGGAACCCTCAGCTATAAGAGAGTTCAAGACAGACTAGATTTGTTTTAGAAATAGTACGAGACGTCTCATGCAGAGGCAATGATCTGGGACCCGCATAAATGTTTTCATGTGAATGAATGAATGATCACGAGCCTCCTGAGCACATAAGAAAATTATATTACCATGAAACCCAAGTTATAATAATAATAACAACATTTGTGTAATGCTTTAGAGTTCACAACATCCTTTCACAGCAATTAGGGATTATTTTATTCCCATGTTATAGGTAAGAAAATTGACAGGAAGGAAAAAGGGAATCTAAACACCTTTCATGCTGCAATCTGATTTTCTCCTCATCTATAAAATGGTTATAATGATGCATATGGAATACCTACATCAAAGTTATGAAGCTTAAATGAGCTAATGTTTAAAATATCTCAGAACACTGCCCCCCTCCATGGAGCAAGTACTGTTCAAATGTTCGTGCTTCCTTTCTCTTCCAGTGCTTTAAAAAAATTTAATTTAGAAACCAGTCTGTTAAATACAGCATTTATAAGATAAACCAAAACATACTATTTAATAGAATAAATTCAAATTCATCTTAATATGTGCTTTGTGGCCCACAATATTCAGGAATATCTGTAGATTCTGATGTTAAATCGATTTTCCAGAGAATGAGAATACATTCCATCATTTGAATGCTAAAAGGAAAATTAAAGTGTTGATTATTGGCTTCAAGGACGGTAAAAGTTAAGATTCTGTATGCACATGTGTGTCTACATGTAAAAAAAAATCCAGAAAATCTGATGCAAGTTCGCTATGTGGGAGCGCTTTATGTGCACATGGAGGGCCATCTAGTGGCAGGTGAAGTCATAGTTCCCTAACTGAGGTAGCACGTGTGCGAATTTAGGTAAAGCTGGAAGGAGACAGCTGTGATTCTGCAGATTTGGTACTGTGTACTTAGGAGGAGAAAGTTCATTAAATATCCACAACACTGAATTCCTTGTTCCCTTGTTGTTTTCAAAGGAACAGTGCACTTGCCCTTAATGCTGTGTGCAAAAATATCCAGCTGAGCCATGTAACCCAGGAACAGGGAGAAAAAGTGGTTGGGAAGGTCCAGGGGTTCGGGCCTTCTAGAAGTAGTGGGCCTATGTGAACCATCTTCATTGAGAGCATCACTTTAGAGGGGGCACCTAATAAATGGGTTGCAGTAGGTGTCCCCAAAGACCAATTATGAACAACCCAACCGGTGGCCCTGTGGTCCAGTATGGCCAACCCCTCCCGGTACACATATCCTCCCTGCCACCAAAGGCCAGTCTCGGTGCTGATATAAACCCGAAGGCTCATGGCTCTCCTGCTTCTGAAAAGCAGCAGCAAGACCCCACACAGCATGCTTCTGCAAAGTGCTCTTCCTCCCTCAGGCTGGCTCACCATGCTTCTCCAGCATGTGTGTCCCAGGCCCTTTGCTCAAGAGCAGCTCTTTCACCCGTGCATGTGGTAACCCAGTGACCTGGGCCAGGAGTGATATCTGGCTCATGAGCTCAAGCAAAAAAGAGGCCCATGAAATCTCTGAGGCTCCAGAGACTGGGGCCTCTGTCATCTCAGCAGTGCCAGAAACCAACACAAGGACCAGCATAAAGTAGACCTGGGTATCTGTGGAACTGAGTGGGAACTGAGTAGGGACCAGCATTTATGGGCGTGCACACTTGCTCCCTCATGTTCTCTTCTCACTTGGACCAGAAGGGCATAGATGTGTTCCGTATGGACAGGGAATTCCTCCCAGAGCAGGCATCGGTCATATGTACCTTTGGATTTCCAAAGTCCAAGCAGGGCCAAGGGCACAGTAAATGTCTGGAAACTGACAGTTAGATACTGGCATGTGGCCATGAGGTCCTCTACTCTAAAAGCTAACTGAGGAGTGGCCAAGGCACTGAATACATTCATCAATGCATTCCACCTTTCAACGCACTGAACTCAACAGAAGTAGCACTTACAAAAGAAGTCAATGCTGACATCTCTCACCTAACAAAGGGCCACTAGAAGGGCTTCCTGGAGTATCCAGCTACTTTTACTTCATTACAATGATGGCTCACTGTATGGTCTTTCAGGGGCCCAGTAAATTGAGGGATGGCTGAATTGACTTCATAATGAAAGAATGTTGCTATTCTGATTATATCCCTCCCACGCTCCCATGGAGGCTCTGCCTCTAGCCAGAGAGAAACAGGAGCCACAGAGGACAAGCTCTCTGATGCTATAAGGAGAGAAAGATGAAAGGGTGCTATGGAAGCTGAGAACTCACTATGTGCTAGGCACTGATTAGACACTTTACATATATTAACTTGATTAAGATTTACAACAGCCAAATGAGATACATATCATTGATTCTCACTTTGCAGATGGGTGAATTAGCTTGCCCAAGGTCCCATGTAGTTAATGAGATGTGAGGCTGAGATTCAGATGAGGTCAGTCTGATACTGAAAAACACACTCTTTTCACTGCATCTGTAATAAGATCCTGCTCAGTCTTTGGGAACCCTGGGGAAAGAGAAACCCTAATCCATGATAGAACTCTATTCAGATCCAAGATATTGCTGATATTTAAAAAAAGAAAAAGAAAAGGAGACAGTGGATGCAGCAATGCTTCTCCCTGGAACTTTCCAGAGCCCTGTGCTGCTTCTGTCTGATTCTTTCTCTGGCCCAGCCACGATGATCTTGGGATTTTTGAATGACTTGTTTTATTTGCTTTCTGGTGTCCTGATCCATCCTCCATTGGTAGATTGTCTTCCTCAGTCTTGCCAAATTCAACCAAAACTAGTGGCCTGCCCAGCTGGTTCCCAGTCTGTCCTTGACTTCTCTACCTCCTGCCTTGCTCTAATTGTGACACTGAACCAGCATCCTAACTTCACGACTGCCTTTATTATACCTCTGAAACTTCTAATAGTGTTCTATGGCCTCTGGGATAAATTCTAAGTCTTTCCACTTAGCATTCAGAGGCCTCTGTGTGCTGCTTCCAATCTGCTATTCTGACTCTTCTCCAGAACTGCTTCCGTGGTTAGGCCTGAGATGATCCCATCTTCAAAGAGACAGAAGATCCTGTGAAGAAGAACCACCCTTCGGCTGGCCATGCCTGGACTGTTTCTCCTAATGGACAGAGTGACTCAGTGAAGGCAGGAATCAACTGTGTCCTCCCTGTTTCCACACTCACGTCCGTTCCCAGGGAGAGACAACATACCAGAGATAGCGACAACCTCCACGTGGAGCTAAGCCCCCTCAGCTATTTACAACAGGTGGCTGAGCTAAGAAGAGCCAAATGAGCTTGGTCTGCATAGAGTATCTGTGACAACCTGCTGACATTGCCCATTCAGCAGTCCAACTCCTAGGTGGTCACAGTTTCCTAATGACAGCATTATCTAGTAACTCAGGTCCAGTTCTGGAGCTGGGATACTACTTGAGGCTGAAAGGGCCAAAGCTTCACTGAGGTCAAGGAAGGACTCCCATTTTCCAGTCGGTTCCACCTAATGATATCCAGGTACATTGGCTCCATCTCAATAGCAACCATTCAGTTCATATCCCAACATGGCTTCATAGTTCATTTCCTATGAGCTTGAAACTCCCTTCCAATTAATTGAGACATATTGAATTTGATTTATCTTTTACTTTTTAGAAGAAGGGACCATCACTGATTTAAAAGATTCAGGTATTAAAGGTTCAGGGTGCAGACCAGAATGTTCTGTCTGAAGTCAAAGTTAACTGTCTTTTGGTGGTAAGAAATATTTCTTGGAAGGAGACCTTCTAATGTCAAATGATGGGACTCAAGTACAATAGAAACGTCAGTCCAGAAGCTTCAGGAAATCTCTGAAAGCTCCAAATTAAAAAACTCTAAAGGCTTGTTTCCCTTTATTATTGGGTAGATTATAGGTCTCGTGAGGGTAATGACTGTCATTTTCATCTCTGTATCCCTAATTATGCTTGGCCTCCAGAAGAAGCATTTGATTGAATGATGAATACATTTTAGAAAGATTAACTCAGCCAAACACCACTGGGATAAAACCCCAAATCCTAAGGTCCTCCATGGTCACTCCTTTCTTGAATTTCTACTATCTTGAGGACAAGTATGACATCTCTCAGTACTTGTTTACCTATCTATTGGGTGCCTAGACTGTCAGATCTCTAAGAGCAAGGGAGAAGATTTTACTTATTTTCTGTAACTCCAATACTTTGCCACTGCTATGTGTGACACTCAATGGAGACCTACTTAATCATCTTGATTCAAGTGGATGTTACATCAACCACTTTAGAGCAAGAATTGTTAGCAAGAATGTTTGTTCATGGCAGTACTCGTCTATACTTCTAGGCAAATGTCAAGAAAACAATCTCCTTCCTTTAGTTTCTTGTCATGATTGCATGCCAATCAGAATAATTGAGACGAAAGCTGAACTTCCCAGCTGTAATGCTTACAGAGAGAATTATTACAAGCATTTATGTCCATGGGCATGTCATCTGTACTTTTGTCATTGTTTTCTCCTTTCTTTATGTAAATATGTAGAAAAAGCCATTGAGCCTGGCAGTGTACTAAGATCTGAGAATACAAGGGTGAACACTATAGTCTCTTTACCCCTAGGGAGCTGAGGCTAGAGGAGGATAGAGAAAGAAATTAGCTTCCAATGTACTAGGACACAGTAAGCTCTAAGGTAAAAATGCCCACAGGAAACATTAAACCAGGGTTCAGGGCTCAGGGAAAGTGGTATCTCAGCTGAGACTTGATGGTTCAGTAGGAGTTAACCACATAAAGAGCAGCTGAAGAATGTTCCTTGGAGAAGGGACAGTAGATCCAAAGAACAGGACACAGAGAGAGCTTGGTACATCCAAGGAATGGCAGGTAGTTGCTGGAGTGGCCGGCAATGGGATGACACAATTATGAGAGACAAGGCCAGAGAAGTAAGAGGAGGTCATATCATAAAAGACTCTCTAAGCTATATTAAGGAAGTTGAACTTTATCTTATAGTCCAAGGAAAACAGGTAAAGAGTTTGAAGCTGGAGAGTAGCATCATCAAATATGAACTTTGAAAGATACTTCTGCTGGGTGCCAGAGGTTAGGTCAGAAGGACAAAACACTAGGGGAAGGGAGACTAGGTGAGAAGCTCTTGCATCAATCCCCATGAAAGATAATGGTGGCCTGGACTAGTGTCATGGAAGTGGGAAGGAAAAAGTGTAGAAGGAATCAAGAATCCTTTTATTATATAAAATTACTGATTAGATAGAAGAGTTGAAACGGTGAAAAGAAGCAAGGACAATGTCCTGATTTCAGACTTGGGCAACTGGGTGCACGGTGATGCTTTTCAATGAGATTAAGAATCAATGAAAAGGAATTGGTCAGAGAAAGTAATGACTAATGAATTTTTAGCATGCTGAGTTCTAGGTGTCTGGGGGGATCCAGATGGATATGGTTAGGGGGCAGTTGGCTGTATGGGTAGGTCTGGAGAAAAAAATAGATCAAAGAATGCCTATATTTCAGAAGCCATGAGAACAGACAACGTCACTCAGAGAATGGGAGAAGTGAAGAAAAGAGCCCCAAGTCAAGAACCTCAAAGCACCAATATTTCCCAGATGGACAGAGGAAGGATAGTGTCATCTCAAGTAAACAAAGAGAGAGTGTGTTTCAAGAAGAAATAGGGAGCATTCAGCAGTTTCCATTGCTGCTCAACAGCTGATGAAAGTGAGGATTTAGAAGTCTCCTTTGCACTTAGCCCCTAAATAGTCACTGGTGATCTGGCAGATGTAGGAGAGTGAATGGGACATAGAGACGCTGCTTCAAATATGGTGGGGGAGGAAGGGAGAGTTAGTGCAGAAGAAAAATGGAGTCAGTAGAGTTTGGGATGGGAAAGTATTTTTTAACAAATGGCTGTTCCAAAGTCAGTTAGAAATTCCTAAGATCTTCATAAAGTATAGAGAATTGTTTTTTTATCGAGACTGGTTTTTTATCAAGACTCCTAACGTTTAATCTTCAGAATGATTTCTTAAAAGTACAATAATTCAACAAACAATAGTGAGTATGTCCTAATAAGGAACATTCAGTGCCTAAGAATGTGAACATGAACCAGTCCAGGCAAGACTGTTTATTATTTATATGTTTATTTCTAACATACATAAAATAAGAAGCATGAATTTAGCACTCTGAAAAAAAAAAGTGTTTTCAAATGGTTGAGAGAGGTCTTTTGAGAGCTGTTTCCTTATCTGAAGAACAGTCTGAGAGAAAATTTGGGAGGACGGAAGTGTGTAAGCACATGTTTGTGCACAGGTGAAGTCTTATTTGTACTTGAAATATTGGGAGCTTGACCTTGATGTTGCTATAACCTGGGGCAGGTGCAAAGAGTACAACTGTTGCAAGGTGAATAGGGTACCACTGCTACTCTGTGACCTTTCATTCATTCTTTTTTTTTTCTTAAACAACAACAAAGTTGTTCTCTGATTAATTCTCCTTTGAAAAGAGAGAAATCCACAAATAGATTTCATAGAGCAGTTAATTATATTTTTGCCCTCTTTAACTGTAAGTCTTCTTGGTTTGTTAATGTAATTACCTATAACTTATTTAATGCAAATCCTCATACACTGTTGATAAAAAAAATTAATCCAAACAGTAAATGGGCTTCTCCACCTTGTTCAACTGAACAAGCTGGTATGGAACACAGTGGAATCTTGGTGAGAGGAGATGAACAATACGAGACACAAAAGTCATTTATAAAAGTGTGATTAGGAATCCTGCCCTGTCTCAAAACAATTAAACTGTAAATCTATACTTGTTTTTCATATTGAATGAAGTGAATATGATTCAGAGCATAATTTAGGATTACATGAAACCTCCTTCTAATAAATGGCTAGTGAAAAAATTTGGTCTGAGAATCATTCCATTTGCTTGAATAAAATATAGCATTTGGGTCATGATAATAACAGCAGCTATCATCATTGTCAAATACAATTTTTTTTTTCTTTTTGAGATGGAGTATCCCTCTGTTGCCCAGGCTGGAGTGCAGTGATGCAATCTTGGCTCACTGCAACCTCTGCCTTCGGGGTTCAAGCAATTCTGTGCCTCAGCCTCCCGAGTAGCTGGGATTACAGGCACCCACCACCATGCCCAGCTAATTTTTGTATTTTTAGTAGAGATGGGGTTTCACCATCTTAGCCAGGCTGGTCTTGAACTCCAGAACTCGTGATCCACCTGCCTCAGCCTCCCAAAGTGCTGGGATTACAGGCATGAGCCACCACGCCTGGCTGCCAAATACTATTTTAAGCAATTTATACATGTTAACTCATTTGTCCCCTCACACTAATCCCCAAAGTATACATTATGATTATTTCCATTTTGCAGATGAGGAAAATGAGGCACAAAATCTTAACTAATTGGTTCAAGGCCACATAAGTGACGAAGGGAAGAATGCTTACTCTTAACCCTCAACTCTATACTTATGCTAGGTTGGTCCCACAGCTTTCTGCTAAAAGGTTGAGTGGTGAATATTTAAACTTTATGGAAAAAATCCACATTTTCCTGTCACTATAATTTGTTACCTAGCATGGGATTCACATCTAAAGAGAGGCAAAAAAAAAAAAAAAAAAAAACTTGGAACTAATTACTGGATGAAGCAAAAGATAGCTGGAACTGAACATTTCATTAGGATATTTGAAAACCAGTGAGATTTTGCCATCTGAAGAGAAGCCTGAGAAGCATCTGCATAATGTTCTTTTGAACATTTAAATTAAATAATTAATTATTTTTTGGAGACAGGGCTTTGCTCTGTTGTCCAGGCTGGAGTGCATTGGCATGATCATAGCTTACTGCAGACTCAAACTCCTGGACTTAAGTGATCCTCCCGCCTCAGCCTCCCGAGTAGCT
The DNA here is from genome assembly GCF_006542625.1 of Nomascus leucogenys. NCBI lineage: Eukaryota > Metazoa > Chordata > Mammalia > Primates > Hylobatidae > Nomascus > Nomascus leucogenys. Next base: position 24,687,345 of record NC_044381.1, read on the forward strand.
GGGATGACAGGCACGTACCACCATGCTTGGCTAATTTTTGTATTTTTTGTAGAGATGAGGTCTCACTATGTTGCCCAGGCTGGTCTTGAACTCCTGGGCTCAAGCAATCTTCACACCTCAGGCTGCCAACAAACTGGGACTACAGGCATGAGCCACTATGCCTGGCCTGAATAATGTTCTTTATTAGAGCTGCAAAGGACTCCACTGCACACAAGACACACTTGGAATCTAAGTGCCACCTTCCTTAAAATATGAAGATGCCCCTTCTGACTCACCACCAGTATGAAGTCATGCTTCCTCCCTGCCAGACTCTGTTAATATTTGATATGGTTTTGTTGTGTCCCCACCCAAATCTCATCCTGAATTATAGTTCCCATAATCCCCATGTGTCATGGGAGGGAGCTGGTGGGGAGGTAATTGAATCATGGGAGTGGTAACCCTCATACTGTTCTCATGATAGTGAGTTCTCATGAGATCTAATGGTTTCTTTTTTTTTTTTTTTTTTTTTTTTTTTTTTTGAGACGGAGTTTCACTCTTGTTGCCCAGGCTGGAGTGCAATGGTGCGATCTCGGCTCACTGCAACCTCCGCCTCCCAGGTTCAAGCAATTCTCCTGCCTCAGCCTCCCAAGTAGCTGGGATTACAGGCACCTGCCACCATGCCCAGCTGATTTTTTGTATTTTTAGTAGAGATGGGGTTTCACCATGTTGGCCAAGCTGGTCTCAAACTCCTGACCTCAAGTGATCCACCCACCTCAACCTCCTAAAGTGCTGGGATTACAGGCATGAGTCATAAGGAGATATTCCTCCCTTATGCTCAGCACTTCTACTTGCTGCTGCCATGTAAAGAAGGATGTGTTTGCTTCCCCTTCTGCCATGATTGTAAGTTTCCTGAAACCTCCCCAGCCATGCTAAACTGTGAGTCAATTAAACCTCTTTCCATTATAAATTACCCAGTCTCAGGTATGTCTTTATTAGCACTGTGAGAACAGACTTAAATACAATATTGTCATTGCATATGACAGCACTGACTAAAAGAAAAGCTACTCATTTACAGAATCTCCCTTCCTTCTTTAAAAGTAAGAGAAAGTAAGTATAGTTCAACCTGAAGTAAGAGGCTGAATGAGCCCTCTGACCACATTTTAACCATAGCGGATCTTACCGAATGAAAAACCAAGTTTGACTTCTGCTTTCCCAGATCAAACAAATCTCTCTAGGCTGCCTCTTCTAGCCTGACAAAAATTCTTAGTATGTCCCGAGAGAGAGCAAATCTTATTCTCTTTCCTATTTACAGATTCAGCTGGGACACTGACTGATTTTCTCCAGATTACAAGCCAAGACATCTGTGTGGCTAATATTAAAATGTCAGTACCTTTGGTTCCCACCCTTTGCTTAACAGAGCAGCCCCAAGACCAGCAGACTCCATTGCACGGAAGGCCTGAGATGCCCCCGCAAAGTCATGTTTATGAAACAGCTGCTTTCAAGGAAACCAATCATTCTGAGGGCACTCATTTGGAAACTGTGATTCCCTGTCATGGGCTAAGATTTGCTTTTGCATTAGTTACAGGAAAAGAATGGTAGCTTTGAAAGAACACTGGGTTTTGTGCCAGGAAGATCACTGACTGGCTGTGTCCTTCTTAGAGTTCTGTGGCCGGTCCTGGCCTCAGGTTCTTCACCTCTGAGATGGGAAGTGGTGTGGGGATAGGCCTGGTAGAAAGACTCCAAGTTCTTTTCTAGATTCAAAAGTAAATGTTGCAGAAGGTGGCAATGACAAGATTTAAACATTTAGGGAGGCTTGGCACAGTGGCTTATGCTTGTAATCCCGGCACTTTGGGAAGCCAAGATGGGAGGATTACTCGAGCCTAGGAGTTCAAGACCAGCCTGGGCAACAGAGCGAGGCCATGTCTCTGTTAAAAAAAAATGTAGGCAAAAAAAGTGTGGTCTTGGGGCATGTAGTTATCTTTGCCATTTGGCTTGCTGAAATATTACTCAAGATTTTTTTTTATTATACTTTAAGTTTTAGGGTACATGTGCACAAGGTGCAGGTTTGTTACATATGTATACATGTGCCATGTTGGTGTGCTGTACCCATTAACTCGTCATTTAACATTAGGTATATCTCCTCATGCTATCCCTTCCCCCTCCCCCCATCCCACAACAGGCCCCGGTGTGTGATGTTCCCCTCCCTGTGTCCATGTGTTCTCACTGTTCAATTCCCACCTACGAGTGAGAACACATCGTGTTTGGTTTTTTGTCCTTGCGATAGTTTGCTGAGAATGATGGTTTCCAGCTTCATCCATGTCCCTACAAAGGACATGAACTCATCCTTTTTTATGGCTGCATAGTATTCCATGATGTATATGTGCTACATTTTCTTAATCCAGTCTATCATTGTTGGACATTTGGGTTGGTTCCAAGTCTTTGCTATTGTGAATAGTGCCGCAATATTGCTCAAGATTTTATGGTCATGGACAAGGGTCTGATCCCAATCCATCATAGACCAATACTAGCACTCAGCCCACGACACATGCAGCTCACCACGTGAGTGCAACGACACTCAAACTTGCCTCTACGCTATTCAGTAAGATGGGTCCATTGATCACCCATTGGGATATCATATTGCTATTAAAGTTTCTAAACACCTTACTGGCAATTTATGTCTTTGTCACAGACTGGTAATAAACAGTTGCCTGACCAGAAGCAGTCTCTGGACCATACTTTCAATATTACTGGGTTTGGCCACTTTTCTGTAATAAAGCAAGTCCCCTGTGGACTTGAGCAGGACATCACTCAGACAACTTAGATGCATTTTGTTTGTTTGTTTGTTTTCTGAGATGGAGTCTCGCTCTGTTGCCCAGGCTGGAGTGCAATAGTGTGATCTTGGCTGACTGCAATCTCTGCCTCCTGGGTTCAAGCAGTTCTCCCTGCCTCAGCCTTCCAAGTAGCTGGGATTATAGGTGCCTGCCACCATGCCCAGCTAATTTTTTGTATTTTTAGTAGAGACGGGGTTTCATCATGTTGACCAGGCTGGTCTCAATCTGCTGACCTCAGGCGATCCACCTGCCTCGGCCTCCCAAAGTGCTGGGATTACAGGCAGGAGCCACCACACCCGGCCAGATGCTTCTTCTTCTTCTTCTTCTTTTTTTTTTTTTTTTTTTTAATAAGAAACTGGAAAGCAGAAAAGTGAACTTCTTTTTTTCTTCAATTTTTATTTTAAAGTCTGGGGTACATGTGCAGGATGTGCAGGTTTGTTACACAGATGAACATGTACCATGGTGGCTTGCTGCACAGATCAGCCCACCACCTAAGTATCAGCTATTCTTCCTGATGATCTCCCTCCCCGCAGCCCCCTCAACTGGCCCCAGTGTTTGTTGTCCCCACCAAGTGTCCATGTGTTCTCATCAGAAGGCTAAACATTTTTTAAAATAACTGCTGAGATGGTTGGGTACAGTCCTCATGCCTGTAATCCCAGCACTTTGGGAGGCTGAGGTGGATGGATCACTTGAGCTCAGGAGTTTAAAACTACCCTGGCCAACATGGTGAAACCCCATCTCTACGGTGTTAATACAAAAATTAGCTGGGTGTGGTGGTGCACAACTGTAATCCCAGCTACTCTGGAGGCTAAGGCACGAGAGAATCACTTGAACCCAGGAGGCAGAGGTTGCAGTGAGCTAAGATCACACCAGTGCATTCCAGCCTGGGAGACAGAGTGAGACTGTCTCAAAAACAAAACAAAACGAAACCCCTGCTGAGATAACTCTAGCCTCTCACCCTTTTCAACTTGGTCTGCCCACAATTGGTCTGGATTCTTGTCAAATCCATCTATCACATTATCCTATTTCTTCCGCCTTTGAATTGGTTCTTTTTCATCCTCTACTTTAGCTGATAGGCCCAGCCGTACTGGAATCCTGCTGAAGGCTGGCAGGTAGGTGGTAAACAGACAGATTAGAGCTGTTCCCAGGGCAGGAAGGAACCTGACAGCTGCTGTGGAGATGGGACGCTTCTTGGCCTTGTAAGGCAGTGGCCACTCCTCTCTCAGTGCTGCACTCCTAGCCTCCCTGCCTTCCTCTGCTCTGGACCGCAAAGGTGAGGTGTACCCCTCCAAGGCACCCTTGGACCTGGATGCTCAGCCGTGGCTGAGTTCTGGAAAGCCATGCTAATCTCAAGGCATGACAGCCCTCTCAGCTGTTTCTGTAAGTGGAGAGGGAGTCTGATAAAATCAAACAATTTGAGATTGTTTATATATTGTACATTGTCATATCATGCTTTTACTTTTATAATAAAAGCCAAAACCTATTGGGCACCAAGTCCAAGACAGTTCTAGGTACTCTTTGCATATATTGACTTAATAGTCACCCCTCCCCAGTAGAGTTGATCTTTATTATTATTATTATTATTTCTTTTTATGGAAGAAGACACTGAAGTAGAGAGAAGCTAAAGAACTTGCCTCAAATTATACAGGCAGCAAGCAGAGATTCTGAACTTGAACCCAGCAAGTATTATGCAGATGTTCATGCCCTCAACCACTGCCTTATACCATCTCTGGATATAAATGATGGTTTCTGAACCTCATGGCAATCCTATGGATGAACTAAGGCTGACACAGATAAATTAAATTGAAAACTATTTATTGAGCAACTTCCTAGGTGCCAAACAGTAATCTAGGCACTCAGATATAGTACACTAAATGATGGCCCCAGAAAGATATGTCCACATCCTAAACCCCAGAACCTATGAATATCACCTTATGTGGACAAAAGGGTCTGTGTAGATGTAATTAATTTAAGGATCTTGAGATGAGATCATCCTGAATTATTTAGGAGGGCCCTAAATCCAATGATAGGCATCTTTATAAGAGACAAAGGAGAAGACACAGAGACAAGAGGAGAAGCCCACGTGAAGAGAAAGGCAGAGATTAGAGTGACACAGCCACAAGCCAAGGAATGTCTGGACCCACTAAGCTGAGAGAGGCAAGGAAGGATTTGCCTCTAGATGCTCTGGGGAAAGCACAGCCCTGCCAGTATCTTGATTTTGGACTTCTGGCCTCTGGAGCTGTTTTAAGCCACCAAGCATGTAGAAATTTGTTACATCAGTCTCAGGAAATGAACACAGTAGGTAACCAAGACAGTCCTTACTCTGGTGGAGTTTACATCTGAGAGATGTAATCTTAAGAGTTGTATCTTAGGGATGTACAGAATGTAAATGTAACATATAATGAAAAATGATAAGGAAACATTTACCTAACAACTCAAACCACATTGTCTTCACCCTCCATCCAGGGAGTTTTACCTGGACTGAGTAGTAATGATCACTCCCTTTCATATGCACCCATAGACCCTTTCATAACATCCATCATGGGAGCCACTCTACCATTTAAAAATTGATGGGTGATGGCCAGGCACGGGGACTCACACCTGTAATCCCAGCACTTGGGGAGGCCAAGGTGGGCAGATCGCTTGAGGTCAGGAGTTCAAAGCCAGCCTGGCTGACATGGTAGAACCCCATTGCTACTAAAAATACAAAAATTAGCCTGGCAGGGTGGCGGGTGCCTGTAATCCCAATTATTCAGGAGGCTGAGACAGGAGAGAATCGCTTGAACCCAGGAGATGGAGGTTGCAGTGAGCTGAGATTGTGCCAATGCACTCCAGCCTGGCTACAGAGTGAGTGAGACTCTGTCACACACACACACACACGCACACACACACACAGAAAATGATGAGTGACATGTCAGTGTTCCCCTGTGACCTGTAAAAATCTTCATCTCCATCTCCTCAGGCCTTACCTGACATTACTTAATAATGGGGGAAAAATGGCATAACCTTAATGACCAACAAGAAGGAGGCACGTGGAGACCAAGAAGCCAGCAGGGCCATGGTGCATGCTTGTACAGATTGTTGTTGCCCAAGATGCCAGCCAAGGGAACGAAGGGAGCTGAAGTCCAGCCAGTGGCTTTCTAAGTGGTGCGTACCCTCTGGAACTGCATTTTCTAATTGTACAAAGGAGCCATGTGGCCCAGCAATGGCCCTGAATGCTACTGGTCTTTAAAGATGCCTGATCCTTCCAGCTAGAATCTGGTCAAGCTGGCAGCCCCATGCTGCACAGCATGGTAATGCTTAAAAGCCTTCCTCCAGGCACCCTGGCCAGGGGGACATTCTTTGCTGGCTGAATGTCCCTGTAATTTCACAGGTACTCTCTGTGCACTAGGCGGTATTCAGATATTATTTAATTTTTTCCTTTGCCTTTCTGCATAGGAGGAACAAACACAAGACTCTAGGATCCCTGGAGTGGTTTATTCCATTAGAGATTCTGTTTCAAAGGAGATAAAAAGGCTTGGCAGAGATGTGGGAGATGCTTCTGCAGGAAGCACACTGGTATCGCCTCACTCTGCGTGTGGCCTCAGGTGAACCACATTTAGGCCTCCATTCCCTGATTCTTCACTTTGCAAGTTTAACTGAACATGTACTCCAAGTATGCTAAAAAGAGTTTCCCAAAACAAGGACAGGAACTAGGATGCAGGCAGACCTCTCCTGATGAACCTACCCAAACCTAAGTCATCTCTTAATGTGTAACCCTTTCCTCTCCCCTGGCCTGAATTTCCCACTGTTAAGGTTTATACCTTTGGGTGAGAGATCCAAAAACATTCTTGATATCGGAAGTTGCTTTTAGGATAGTAGAAGGAAGATGAGTGTTTTTTCTAGCATCCTTGCGTGCATTTGCTAAGGGGCTAAAATCCCATAATCAGAGATGGTTTGTGTATTTTATCACCCATTCACTGTCCTGGAGGGCTCCATGCCTAGACCTGAGGGAAAGAGAAGGTGGGAAGGCTGGAGGAAGCGGGCCTTGATGAGCATCAAGCAGGCTCAGGTCCCACAGTACTCTTCCCTGTGGCCTACACAGTGAAAAGGGGAAACACAAAGTGGGGATTGTGCTCAAGAGATCATCTTGGCTCTGGGCCCTTGTGATGGAGGTACCAAATAAGACCTCCATGCTGGAAGATCGCTGGAAAGGACCGAGACACCTCTTCTCTGCTGCCTTCAAAATGCGTAATTCATGAAAACTGTGGAAGAGTATGTCAACAGGAGGCTTGATGTTTTCATTCCATCAAGAATGTAGAAGGGTTGGAAATGACCACATTACAAGCCAGAGGGGCTATGCAAGGTGACCTAATATTGGAAAAAGCTTTTTGTAGAGAGAAAACTGGGGGTGTGGCAATCATAGGCCAAAAAGCCTGGAACTGGCTACCAAAAAAGTTGACTTTGCAGAATTCCTTCCATTGCAGCAATTGTTCTGAGGGCTGGAAAATGCATGTATTTCCCATATATGGCTCTTACATGGTCTCAGTGTATGGAAGAAATTCAACTACTATTTTCATAGTTCTGGGCACTATAAACCCAATTTGCCAGCCCAATAATGAGATGATTACAATGGGTCCTACAAAACCTGAGTGAGGCACGATGACTCTGGTACATCTGGCAGGCCTTCTGCTATTGTTGCTAAGTAACACACATGAAATGTTGAAATGCTGGACTGCAATTTCAGAGTGTTTCCTCCCTCACCTGTGCCAGCTTGCAAAGCTGACCACAAACCCTAAGCATCTAGATTTTTTCAGTCAGTGAAGAGGGCTTTTTCTGTGTGGTCCTTGGAGGATAAGGCAGGGACCAGAGAGAGGGTAGGAGCTGCAAGGAACAAAGCTTTCATCCCAAAGGAGGATCCTCTGTAATAATTAGAGTTGTTCCAGTATAGACTTGGGTTTTATTTTGCAAGTAAATGAGTTTCCTGTCACTTTCAGGCTTTGGGGAGAGACTGTTTTTTGACTCCCGCTCATTACATTCATTGCAAATTCAAGAATCAGATAGGAGTTGATCCACATAACATGTCAGTTATGCATACTCTAAGATTCTATGGTTTTATGAACTGTCATAAAATTACTGCCTTTGCAAAAGCAGCACAATACTGAATGCAAAAACCAAAAAAGCAACTATTTCAACTCTGAACAGACCTTCATGGCTCAGTGCGTAAGAGAAGCCCTGTATTTTCAAGTAACTGAAACACTTTGTCATTTTGCACTGAGAACCACTAATGTTATCTTCATAAATCTTTTTAGGGTTCTGTATTCTGAAACTACTTGGTGGTGAGATTCTCATCTTAGTATCAATACACATAATGCCAGTCTTTTGAGCAGTAGTTCTCAACTCGGAGAGATTTTGTCCCCAAGGCAACATTCAGCAATGTCTGGAGACATGTTTTACTATCATGACTGGAAAAGGGCGATGGTGCCCCTGGAAGCCACTGGGTAGAGGCCAGGGATGCTACTAAACATCTTGCAATACTCAAGACAGCCACTCGCAACAAAAAACTATCCAGCCCTAAATGTCAATAGCACAGCTGTTAAGAAACCCTGCTCTAGGGGGATGGAAGAAACAACAACAGCACTATTCTTTCTACTCTTTTTTTTTTTTTTTTTTTTTTTTTTTGTAGGCGAAGTTTTGCTCTTGATGCCCAGCCAGGCTGGAGTGCAATGGCGCGATCTCAGCTCACTGCAACCTCCGCCTCCCGGGTTCAAGTGATTCTCCTGCCTCAGCCTCCTGAGTAGCTGGGATTACAAGCGCCTGCAACCACGCCTGGCTAATTTTTTATATTTTTAGTAGAGAAGAGGTTTCACCATGTTGGCCAGGCTGGTCTCGGACTCCTGACCTCAGGTGATCCATCTGCCTCAGCCTCCCAAAGTGCTGGGATTACAGGCATGAGCCACCGTGCCCAGTCAACAGCACTATTCTTACTGACAGCCTGCTGTTCTTGGCACTTCACAAACACACCTGATCTCTACACATTAAACAGCACTGCAAGGTGGGTATAGTTTTCCCCAATGTACAGGCGAGGACACAAGTCCAGAGAGTTTACATGGCTTGTCCAAGATCAAACAACTTGTAAACACAGAACTAGGATTCCAACCAAGTTTGGTCAAGCTCTGAGGTCCGGCTTTCTAGTGAGTTTGCTATGCTGGAGCCCTTTTCAGAAGCACACACTGTTTCCAGCAGAGGTTTAGACTGTACACAGGCTAGAAAGTGCAATCAGGAACAAAGGGCTTCCAAAAGAGACAGAAGGGAGCCAAGCCTAAAATGAAACCTGCACTTCATGAAAGAACCTGAAGGGGGCAGTCTCACCACCACGATGACCACCCACAATAGGCTGAAGACCGGCACCCCCAGGGTCGTGGTGCGTCTGATGCACCGCCTTCTGAAGAAGCATGTGTGGAGGCTGAGGAGGGACAATCACATTACCTGTCCCTCCTCCTACATCACGAGGTGCACGTTAGTGTAATTTCACTCAATATCAGAGGTCTCAAAAAAATTTAGCTTAAAATAACAACTTCTGCTGGGATTTTTGAGAACATGCTTTAGAATTAGACAGAGTTGGGTTCAAATACTTGCTCTTTCACTTTTTTTAAATTATTTTTCATTCATCTTGTATGTCCTTCCATTGAATTTTTTTAGGGGGGGCAGCAAGTTACTTCACCTCCTGTGCCTCTCTTCTCTCTTCATCATCATCATCATCATCATCATCATCATCATCATCACTACCTCATGGGAGTATTATGACGCTTAAATTAGAAAATTAATGAATTAAATAGAGGCAGAAAAGCTAGGCCGCTACCCAGAAGGGAGTGACGAAACAGGAAATATTACACAATATAGTGACACTACTACGTAGTTTACTGTATACATAGCACATACAGTTTTATTTTGGAAGGAAACAAAAGAATGGAAACAATAATTGGGCTGCAAATGTGGCTGAACGTGGGGTGGGGACCCCAGCTGGAAGTGCACAGATGTGGAATGCCACTGTGGAGGGCTCCCCTCCCTGCTCAAAAGAACAGTGAATCACGGAGTTAAAAATAGCAAATGTGAAGAACACAATGAATCCCAAGCAAGCGTCCTTTGTGATTTCAATGAACGTTTCAGTGGTTGCCTTTTCTAGAACAGTTGTAAGTAACTGTCATCTTCTTGGTTGCCAAACCCCACAACATAACATACAGATGCTTAATAAGATACATAAGCTTATGCCTGATGTCTCTATGTCTTTGGCTTTGAGCCTCCTAACCATGTGGAAAATTAAGTGAATTCTGGTATTTACCAGAGACCCACACAGGTACTCAGAGAATCATAGGTCCAATGCGGAAATGAAGAGTACACTTGTATCCTGATTTTTTTTTAAAGCTGCTTGGCTCTCTCTAGGTTAGCAACTGAGACTTCAATATTTTATTCAATGAATACTTGATGTGACATATTTTAGAACAGACAGCTGCTCTGATGAATTAGTCATCTCTGTGATGAATCAGTTACTTATACCTAGCCTTTTGTTTTTTGAGAACTCAACCTCTTTCCTCCACTCTGACCCGTTTCCAAAACCACTTCCTTCTATAACAGTAACATTTCTCGGCACAGATACACTGTTGAGAAAAGAGATCTCTAACCAACTCCTCAAATTGGAGAAACTCAGAATACCAGAGCTGGAAGATCCTGAGAGATCTCTCACTGAAGATATGAGGAAACTGAGACTGGAGAGAGTGAAAGACTTGCCCAAGGTCACACAGCAAATGATCAGCAGAGCTAGAATTAACACCCTGGCTTTGTGACAGCTCATCCCATTTTCATTTAACACTCCATGAAGTTTCTCATCTTCACTGGGGTTGGTCTGCCCCCAACTGATGAGGTTGGCAGACAAATTTTCTCCATATTTCTCACTAATCAAAGGAAGTTAAAAACTCTGTATTTCAAACACTTTAGTAAAACCCAATGAAATGAAAGAGAATCTTAAGTGGGAAAGTGACAAGGTAAGCAACAAGACTTGATGCTTGGGGCAGACATGAAGTAAACAGGGCTAGTGTGGATCGAACTACCTAAAATCTCCAAGAGTATCAATCCCAGGTCCACATGTGGCCTCCAGGGACCCACCACACACAGTATTCACATGGACAATGGCTGGCAATGGGCCCAAGCCAGAAACAATCTCTTGGGCTTTCTCAATATGTCACTCCAACAAGAAGCAAAGCATACAGAAGATGTGGACATTCAAAAAATTCAAAAAAGGAAACGTCTACAGATTTTGCTTTCAACAATTCCAATCTTATTTAGCCTATTTTAATTCTGGTTTCCAGGGAGCCAAAAATATCCTGACATTACCCAGGGAAAAGCTGTGCAAAGGAATGACAATCTATTTCTCCCTTGTGGCACCCGGGTTTTCCTCTTCCTTTGCAGCTGCTTTGGTGTCACCCCTTCAAGACCACATTACTTTGAATTTTAGCAAGAAACCTTGGAAGAATGGTAGAATTTTCTGGCCTTTGGTAAAGTAGACAGTTTTCCTAACCTGGATCATCATTAGAACCAAGGCTGTTTCTGATCCACTTCAAATGAAAGCTTGGCTCTACTGTGAGGCCTATGGAGGAGAGACTTCAGCTCTAAGCCAGAGCTACCCTCACCTACAGGAATCCCCAAAGCAGGTTTCACATTTCCTTGGGTCAAAGTAGGAAGGCTCAGAAACAGTCTGAATCAGGGGTTGGGTTGTCCTCTATCCTTGTGTGTAAAGCCAGTTTTCTTATAAACATGATTTACTTCCCACTCTCCTTGGGGGGTTTCTAGGTATTAAAATGGGATTTCATTTATGGTCTATCCTTTTTTCAATTTGCAGCAATCATTCTTGAACCTGACCATGCAACAGAATTATCTGGAATGCCCTTTTAAAAAACAGATTACAGGACTCCTTACTTGGATCACTAAATCCAAATTTCCTAGAATGAGGCCTGGTAATTCTTATTTTTAAAAACCTTCCCAAGTGATTCTAATGCCCAAGGTTTAATATTCTAGTTACATTTTTCTGTCCTTCCTTCCTCCATTCCTTCTTTCTTCGTGGGCTGCCCTCAAAAGCTAAGCACCACATATAATAATTCTGGCAGAAGAACAACATTCACCCTTCCAAACCACCACCAATTTATAAATAACATTTTGGAAAAAAACATGTCTGTAAACCTGGAACTTCTTGTGCAGTTACTGGCACTGTAAAGAATCACAGAATAAGAATTAAAAGGTGATTATGTTCTTTCTTCTAGGAGGTATCTAGGGAAATAGACATCTGTCTAAGTAGAAATTTGCATGCTTTATTTGAAGTCTTTGCCATACTCAAAATGGCCTACACATAAAGAATTAAGATATGGCCTAGATCCTACATACACTTGAAGTTCTGAGTTATGATACCATTATCTTTTTGTGATCTAAATTAAATGACCCAATTTCCCTTAGTCTTTCTTTGTAGAAATGTTCCTTGTTCTTTGGTTACTATTCTCTATTCCTCCTTCAGTGTCTTCAAGCTATTCTTAGTTCAACAACAAGGACGAAAATACTTTCAGGGCACAACTGTACTAGTATACTTTATAGTTTGCAAACAGTTTATGTATCTCTTTAGGAGAATCTAATTGATTGCTGGGGGTGACTTAGACTAGTGGGCCCAAATCTAAAGATCTACAGATTAATGTTTTGCTTTGAGTAAAGAAGATTTCCCTTAAAATTCCTTTATTTAATGGTTCTGCATCTGATCTTATGGTTTTCAAGACTCCTATTATATAAAGATCAGATCGCAAATTTGATCTTGAAGTCACTTATATTCTCTTTTACTCTCTTCTTCCTTTCCCTCTGCATTCTTGCATTGTTTTAGTTAGTCCTCTTTATTTTTATTTTTTTGAGACGTAGTCTCACTCTGTTGCCAGGCTGGAGTGCAGCGGCATGACCTCAGTTCACTGCAACCTCCGCTTCCCGGGTTCAAGAGATTCTCCTGCCTCAACCTCCTGAGTAGCTGGGATTACAGGTGCCCATCACCACACTCATCTAATTTTTGTATTTTTAGTAGAGATGGGGTTTTGCCATGTTGACCAGGCTGGTCTTGAACTCCTGACCTCAGGTGATCCACCTGCCTCAGCCTCCCTAAGTGCTGGGATTACAGGCATGAGCCACCATGCCCAGCTAGTCCTCTTTCTTTTTAAATGGCTTTTCTGTAGTTTCCCTAATGCCGGTCCATTTTCCTGAATGCTTGCAGTTTTCAATTCAACAATCATGCTCCTGGAAGACTGAATTATTCATCCCCATTCTTCACCCTTCTCTGATCTGTGTTCCTTCCACTAAAAGTTGGCTGGCTGTCTCCTCCCTTGGTTTCGGGCTTGCTCAATGACTTGGTTTGGCAGATGGCTTGTGGGCAGTTCTGAGCCTAGGCCTTGTTTCTGCTCAGCCCTCTTGTACCTCTCCCATTGCTAGAAAGAGACAGCATCATGGTTAGCCTGTTAGTGCAGGGTAAACAAGAGTGGACTCAGGCAACATGCAGATTAGAGTCACTTAGGTGAGCTCAACCCTATCAGCAGAGCCATGCCAGCCAATCCACAGGGACTTTGTAACACTGTAGGGTGCTCATGTTTGCAATGAGCCTTTAGAACTATTCAAATGTCATTCTGTGAGTGAGAACTAAGCTATGTTCAACTACAGGGAAATGTCTTAGGTGACTGAGTGTCCTTTATCGGAAGAGAGATAACAGCTCTTTCTTCACATGGGATTGAAGAGTAAAGACACTAATAAACATTGTGGCAGAGAAGATGCCAGCAAGATGAAGAGAAGCAGAAGCTGACTTCCAGGGTAGAAGAAACTCCTCCCTCAGGAGGTCCTGCAGAGGAAACGATGCTCACCACAGTCCTGCTCCTACAGAAAGCAGCTCCAGGGAGCACAGCTCATCCCAGCACACATCCGGTGCCCATTTGGCCCAAAGTCATGACTAGAACAGAAGAAACGGCCCCTGGATCCAGGCCTCACCACCCACCCCTGTAGGCTATCGTGATTTCCTTCCTCTGGCTTGGGATTCTAGCTCTAAATGGGTGAGACTGCCTGCATACATTGAGTGTGCTCTTTATTCCATTGACTTAAAGGATAAAAAGAACTTTAACAATTTTTTTCTGAGTATAATCATGACCACCTGAACAATAAACCAGCCCCTAACTCGCAACACCTCCTTCCAATGGTCAATTTACCCAGAAACTGAGTCTCAGTTTAAGACTCTAGCCTCCGTAGGCAATGGCTCATTCTACAAGTGCAAGTTACCACCTACTGGACCATAATAACAACATATTTGCATTCAAGCCAAGGTTAAACTGCCCATTTGATTGGAAGACCATGCTTCTCAGTGCTATTTAAGAAAAACAGAATAGGACGGACACGGTGGTTCACACCTGTAATCCCAACACTTTGGGAGCTGAGAGGGAAGAATCACGTGAAGCCAGGAGTTCAAGATCAGCCTAAGCAACATAGTGAGACTCTTTCTCTACCAAAAAACAAAACAAAACAAAAAAAATGCTAGGCACAGTGGCATGAGCTTTTATTCCCAGCTATTTGAGAGGCTGAGGTGGGAGGATAGCTTAAGTCCAGGAGTTTGAGGCTGCAGTGAGCTATGATCGCACCACTGCAGTCCAGCCTGGACAGCAGAGTGAGACCTTATCTCTTAAAAAAAAAAAAGAAACAAAAAGAAAAATAGAAAAGGGCATGTAACTAACTTTATCCTATTTTCCAAATCCTTTCTGCCTTCTGTCTATAATAACACCTACTCTCTCTATATATATATGTATAGGATATCCATATGTATGATATAAATGGTTGGTAACAGTTTAGCCTTTATCCTTTGTATTCTAAGAAAAAGCATGCGCATGTACACGGGTGTGTGTAAGTATATATATGTATATGTATACACAAACCCTCCAAACTTTTTCTTGGCCAGTTTCCTTCACAGTGTTTAGCCAAGCTGCTCTGAAAGCTCTTTAAGACACATGAGGACCTAAGCAAAGTAGGGACATAGGCTGACGTATGCCTTTGGGATTTACTCGGCTTGCTTTTCCCTTTAGTAACACTATTACAGGTGCCCTCAGAGTCTTAATTTGTTGTTGGTTATAAATGGCTGGTAGCAGCTTAGCTATTACCTTTTGTATTTTAAAAGAGCTCACGCCCGGTGCGGTGGCTCATGCCTGTAATTCCAGCACTTTGGGAGGCCGAGGCGGGCGGATCACAAGGTCAAGAGATCAAGACTATCCTGGCCAACATGGTGAAACCCCATCTCTACTAAAAATGCAAAAATTAGCTGGGCGTGGTGGTGCACGCCTGTAGTCCTAGCTACTTGGGAGGCTAAGGCAGGAGAATCGCTTGAACCCAGGAGGCGGAGGTTGCAGTGAGCCAAGATTGCGCCACTGTACTCCAGCCTGGTGACAGAGTGAGACTACATCTAAAAAAAAAAAAAAAAAAAAAAAAAAAAAAAAAAAAGAGCTCATAAGCTCAGAAGACAGAGATGAAGCTCCAGATGGTGAGATTTCAGGCAGAATTTGGTGGGATGGGTTGGAGGGATAGATTTGGTTCTAAGGTATCTACGCTTACCACCTTCCATCCCTATCTCATATCTCTCTGGCTGGGTGTCCTAGGACCTGGAGTGGCTATAGCTCCCAAGTAAAAGCCTACATTATTGCTCTTGTATGAGCCTGGCCAGTCATTGCCCACAGACAGGTCGCTTATCTCCCAGATTGAAGTGATCAGATCCTGGTTGAGAACCATAAAGAAACCACCCTCTGAGCAGCGAAAGCAGACAATACAAAGTTAATTTTTAGAGCACGGGCACATAACCTACAGAAGTGCTCTCACTCAGCACTTCCGCACTCTTCATTTCAATCCCAAGACTGTTGACTACAGTTTTCCCATTTCGAATTGACCAAATATAGTAAATTTGAAAACGGATTCACTACAGCAGCAATAACAGCTAACAACCTGACCTGAAGGAGGAAAAAAATGAAAGCTAATATAAGAACTCAAAGGGAGCACCTAGTGAAGGGGCAACCTGCTCACAACACCTCGTGGTCCCATGAAGCCATCACTGTGCTGTATTACAGCCCAATGTAATAATTAGTACTCTTTGCAGCCACAAAAAAGGATGAGATCATGTCCTTTGTAGGGACATGGATAGAGGTGGAGGCCATTATCCTTAGCAAACTAACACAGGAACAGAAAACCAAATATTGCATGTTCTCACTTATAAGTGAGAACTAATGATGGAACACACGGACACGTAGAAGGGAACAACACACGCTGGGGCCTTTTGGAGAGTGAAGGGAGGGAGGAGGGAGAGAATCAGGAAAAATAACTAACGGGTACTAGGCTTAATACCTGGGTGGCAAAATAAACTGTTCAACAAATCCCCATGATACAAGTTTACCTATGTAACAAACCTGTATTTGTACCCCTAAACTTAAAATAAAAGTTAAAAATAAAAAAAAAATTAGTAGTACTCTGTGTCATAACTCTGGGTGATCTGGAAAAGTTTAAACAACATCAATGTGCTTTGTTTAGGAAGAAAATTCTCAAGTACAGAAGGTAACAGTATTGAGAAAGGCCACCTAGAGGAGAGCAGTGGTTACTGCAACGAAAAACTAGCAGGGGTTCCCTGGGCTGGAAGCCACCTACCTCTGAATGTTATCTTCAAGTTGCTTGACTCTGAACTCATCCTCTTCAGACTGCCGCCTCCTGGCTTCCTCCTCTTCCGCAGTTCCAGCGGGTATGCCCTGCAGCAGCCATTTCTCCCGAAGCACTTTGGACTGTGGGAGTGAGGGAAGACAACAAACAAGATTATACTTTTAAGTCCACACTGTCCTCTCCCTCTGCATTGGTGCTGTTTTAGCTCCACCCCTCATCAGCGCTGCCTGAATCGCTGCCTTCACCTCCTCACTAACTTGGCTCCTTACTTCCCTCTACACCAACACCCAAAGAGATTTATTTCTACATCATTTTCTATTATTAAAAAAAATTAAAAGCAGAGTGAACTGTATAATGAATGACCATGTTACCTCATCTAGATTTAACAATTATGAACATTTGGCCATATTTTCCCATATATTTTTCATCAAATGATTTTAAAGTAAATAACAATCGTATTTTACCCAACAATATGTCAGTATGAGTCTATAAAAATTAAGAACATTTTTCTATGCAACTGTAATTTAATTAACTTCCTACAACCACCTAATATCTGATCCATATTAAAGTGTTTTAAAAAGATTGTCAAGACTCTTATTCAATGACTCCCTTCTTTAATGACTCCCAATCATCTTCAGCAATAATCTCTAAATGTTATAAAAATCATATGCCCCTAGGTGGGCACAGCGGCTGATGTCTGTAATCCCAACACTTTGGGAGGCTGAGGCAGGAGGATTGCTTGATTCCAGGAGTTGTAGACCAGCTTGGGCAATGTAGTGAGACCTTGTCTCTACAAAAAAATTAAACAATTAGCTGGGTGTGGTGGTGCATGCCTGCAGTCCCAGCTACTCAGGAAGGCTTAGGTGGGAGGATCGCTTGAGCCAGGTAGGTCAAGGCTGCAGCGAGCTCTGATCATGCCACTGCACTCCAGCCTGGGTGATAGAACGAGACCCTGTCAAAAAAAAAACAAAACCATACATCCCATGCTTGCAGGTGTACTACAATACAGTACAGTGGAATAAAAAGCTTTTGTTTCAGGTCGATGGTTTGGAGGCAGCAATTACTGCTTTGAGAAGGGAAATGAAAACAGTTCAAGAAAAAAGCATGTTGAAATTCCCTAAAAGGAAGAGCAAGGAGAGGTAGATGTGAGAGGATAATTTTGATTCAGGTTCCACTTATATGGTCCCTAGATGGCTGATGGCAGCAGCCACTAACCCTGTACATAATGGCAGAGGACCTGTGAGCATGCCCATGGGCAGGTCAGTGGTCACCAGAGGGGACCAAAGTGAGGATGCAGGGCACATGACCAATTTTTCCCAGAAACAGTAAGCAACCAAAGGAAGAGCAGGGGCAATGGCTATTAAGCCAGCTAACACAGAATAAAGACCTGGCTTTTTGGTTCCCTGGCTCCCTGGCATCACCTCTGTCCAGAATTTCATTTGATCTCATCAGGCAGGGTGAGCGAGGTGAAAGGAAAGAACTCTTCTAATGACTGAGAGCCAGGGAATGCAGGCTTGGAGCAGACTCCCTGAAGCTCTTATGAGCAAAGGATGCACAATTCCATAGACTCTCATTTGTATGCGGCATTAAGGGCACTTTATTATGAACCTATAAGATGAATCTTTAAAAATTACCAACACTGGGCCGGGTGTGATGGCTCACACCTGTAATCCCAACACTTTGGGAGGCCGAAGCGGGCCTATCACCTGAGGTCAGGAGTTCGAGACTAGACTGACCAACATAGAGAAACCCCATGTCTACTAAAAATACAAAATTAGCCAGGTGTGATGGCATGCGCCTGTAATCCCAGCTACTCAGGAGACTGAGGCAGGAGAAACGCTTGAACCTGGGAGGCAGAGGTTGCAGTGGGCTGAGATCATGCCACTGCACTCCAGCTTGGGCAACAAGAGCGAAACTCCGTCTCAAAAAAAAAAAATTACCAACACTTAGTATTAGTAAGTTAGACTTCACTAATGGTCCTGATTCACCACTCTATTGAGAAGTCCAGGGGTCATTTGGTGCTGTAGACACCCTGCTCCATGCCCAGGAGCAAGTTCAATCAGCCTGGAATTCCTGCACTTCCAGGATAGACTCTGCGTTGACAATACATCATCAGTGTGGGTTCAGGTGACCACGGGTTTTATTGATGTTATTCTTGCCTTTTCATTACAAATCATTTTTTTTTACTATACTTTAAGTTTTAGGGTACATGTGCACAACGTGCAGGTTTGTTACATATATATACATGTGCCATGTTGGTGTGCTGCACCCATTAACTCGTCATTTAACATTAGTTATATCTCCTAATGCTATCCCTCCCATCTCCCCCCACCCACAAATCATTGTTTGTAGAGATCTGTTTGATTACTCTTGCAGCACATAGGCAAATTTATGGTACTTGACCTGTAATTTTTTAATAATTACGCTTAAAGACTTGAGTTTGTTCACATCCTAACTATACTCTTACAGTGATTATAGACAGGAGCCACCCCCACCCCAATATGCGTAAACAGTTATGCATCAGTGGTAACATGCTGCCTGTTGAATGGGCTCCGTATAAATAGTGTGCATCTACCACCAGGGTAGGTATTAAAATGTACAGTTTTTACATTATAGGGCATTGTTTGATAATATAAAATCATGTGTAAAAGAGTGCAGTACAATTTGTTTACGTTGGTTGCCTATCAAAGCTTTATCAGAGATTCTTTTCCACTGGAAAGTGGAAAAGGGTGGGGCAAATCGGTTGCTCTTTCTACAAAACATTCAGAACCATTGTTCTCCACAAAAACCTCTCAAAATTTCCCAGACAGACCCTGTTTTGCACATTATGAGACGCAATTTTTTAGTCAATTAATGTTTTTATATTTTTATTCAGATAATTTAATCTGGTGTAGGCACAAAATAAATTGTTCATTGGTAGCATTTCTGAAGTAGAAGAATGATTATTGCTTTGCTTTTCTTGAACTATAACTTGGCTCTGAAATTTACTCTCAGGAAGAGGGTAGAGACTGCAAGAGGCCATGCTGAGCAGTGGCTAACAGCCTGAGCTCTGAAACCAGTCTGCCATTTAGCAGCTGAGTGAGCTCGGACAGACTCTTTCACCTCACTGAGCCTCAGTTTTCTCATCTGTAAAATGGAGAAAATAGCAGTGCCCATCTCAGAGGGTTGTTAGGAGGATTAAAGGAGTTTATAGGCTAAAGGGGCCACACACATACTTAGTACTATAGAAATGTTTACTATTGTTGTTGTTCATCCTGTTCCCTTGGCCTCTGCTTTATTTACCTAAGAAAGAACAAGTAAAATACCACCAGAGAAGCCTTCCACCTCTACTGGCTCTGAGACACACACTATGGCCCTTCCATACTACCCACAAATTCTCTCTTTTTACATCTGTTCCCCCTGTAGCCTGCCGGTTCCTGGAAGGCTGGGACTGACTGTCCTTTATCCACCTTCACATTCATTGTGTCACCTAGAATTTCCCAGTTCATCCATTTTTTCATTCAGTCAATGGAATTGTAGTCCAATTCCCTAGAATGAATGAGTAAATGGATGAACTGGGAAATTCTCAACTTTCCTTCTCTCTAATTATTTGGGAGGGGTAGGGACCACACTTTCAGGGTGCTTCCTGTGCTAAAGATGTCCAAACCACAGATAGTAAAAACCTTAGGATTCTGGGGGACAGACATCCTGGAAGCCTTGGTGTTGGTGTGGACCCTTCTGGAAAGGCAGCCGTGGACAGTCCTGGCTGTCTGCACACCAGCAGGGATGCTCTGCAGCCACATCTTCTTGCAACATAAGTGGCTGCTCTTGGAATGTTCTCTCTGCTCTTCTTCACACAGTGCCTCCTGCCACCACATGAAGGGTCTAGCCCCTCACTTCTCACCAACTTAGCTGCCACCATCAGCAGGTAGCTCTGGCCAGAGCAGCCTGGTGACTCTGGTCACCCAGAGGTGCATGTCCTTCTACTTCCATCTGTTTTCTTGATATAGGCATGACATCACTAAGAACATCCCCACAGGAGGAGCCAGGAAGAGAGGCTCCAACAGGAAAAGGCAGTAGTGGGGCTGGGTGCGGTGGCTCATTCCTGTTATCCCAGCACTTTGGGAGGCCAAGGCAGGTGGATCACCTGAGGTCAGGAGTTCGAGACCAGCCTGGCCAAAATGGCAAAACACCGTTTCTACTAAAAATACAAAAATTAGCTGTGTGTGGTGGCGAGCACCTGTAATCCCTGCTACTCAGGAGGCTGAGGGAGGAGAATTGCTTGAACTCAGGAAGCAGATGTTGCAGTGAGCCGAAGATCATGCCACTGCACTCCAACCTGGGTGACAGAGCATGACTCTGTCTCAAAAAAAAAAAAAAAAAAAAAAAAAAAAAAGAAAGAAAGAAAGGAAGAAAGAAAGAAAAAAAAAAAAACTGGAAAAGGCAGTAGGCCTGGTCTCAGAGAATCCTGTTTCACAAAGGTGTTTAGACATTTTTAAGAAGCCAAAAAAGCATAGTTGATTTTCTACTTAGCTCCAAAGTCATGCTGTCAGGGGAAATCACCAATTCAAAAGTCTTCCTTAAAGACAACAAAAGATCCCCCTCATGTTGTCTCCAACATGTCTCCAAATGGAGTGGTGTATACTGAATGCACCATCCGAAGCACAGTGTTCCCTATACTGTGCTGGCTTGTATTGGCTGCCTCAGTGTTTCAGAATTTAGTGGAAGCAGAGCTCAATAGAAATAAAAAAAATAAAAATTAAAAAAACTTTTCTCTGTTTGTGGCCTTTATTGTCTAAACATACATACATTTTAAAAAGTATCATAGCTAACATAGTATCATAGCTTTAGTAGAGATAGGGTTTCACCATGTTGGCCAGGCTGGTCTCGAACTCCTCCCAAGGTGCTAAGGACTGTCAAACTTCACATTTGTCAAATGAATGTCACCATGGCAAGTCAATACAAGGAAGAAGCAGATGGGGAGCTGGCAGCTCGACAAAGGGAACCTTGACAGGGGCTTCTGAAAGGAGGACAGAGGGAACTCCTAAAGTAAATCTGTTTCTTGCTCTACTGGCCTGGCCAGCTTTGGAAAAACAAAAAGCAAGAACTGAGTTTCCCAAACTTCAGTATGCATAAGGACCACCAGGAGAACTTCCTAAGACACAGATTCCAGGACCCACCCATGGAGATGCAGATTCTCTAAGTCTCGCATAAGGCCTGGGAATTTGAATTTTAACGAGCTCCCAGGTGATGCTGTCATTGGCAATGCCAGACTGAGGACCACAATTTGAGTAGCACAGCATGAGGACCTATGACTATCTAAATGCTTGAAGAATACACAAGCTTTCTCAATGGCTGGTCAAATACCATAATCTAAAAGAACTCCCCATCCTCTCCTTCTGTGTCCCCAACTCAGGAGCAGTGGCTCTCTTATCCCTTTCCTAGGTGCCATGAACTCTGCCAGTCCCTGAAGTCACAGCTCAGGAAGACAGGCAAGTCCCTGCTCTCACCCAAGCCTTCATCCCAATAAACAAGGATGCAAGATAATTTCAGACTATGATGCTGCCTAGGAAGAGGTAGACAGGACAATGTCACAAAGAGGGACCAGGGGAGGACATTTAAAGTGGGAAAGGTCTCTCTGATGACTTGAACATTCAAGCTGAGATCTGAGATCTGGAGGGGTGTTCCAGGTGGAGGGACTGGCAAATGTACCAGCCTGGTGGTAGGACAGAGTTTGGTGTGCTTGCAGACCGCAACAAATGCCCGAGTGGCTGGACCATAATAAGTGAGGTTGGGGTGGGAGGGCAGAACAAACTGAAGATGGAAAAGAAGGCAGGGGCCAGATTAGGTAGGATTCTGTAGCCTTATTAAGGAGTTTGCGGCATCTTCTAAGCTCAATAGGAAGAACACATTGCAAGGGGCAGGATTACAAAGTACAAGTGATAGGAGTTTATTGCATGGTTCAAGTGACAGAGCATATTAGCTTGAAACAGAAGAGAGACAGAAGAATCGAAAGGCATGGTGGTACATTCTGGAGGTAGAATCAGTGTGACTTGTAATAGGTTAGATGTGGGCTGAGAAAAAGGGAAGGATTAGGGTGATGCATAGATATTTGGTTTGAGTGAAAGGGTGAATAGTGGTATCATCAATTGGAGACAGGGAAGAGTAGAACAAATGATAGAAAAGCAGAAAATAAAATCTTTCATTTTGGACGTGTTAAGTTTGAGAGGCTTCTAAATGAAAGTGACATCCATCTAAGTGGACATGTCAGAAAAGCAGTTGAACATGGAAGACTGGGATTCTCAATTTGGCAGTCATATATACATAAATGGTATTTGCAGCCATAGTACTGGGTGATGATGGTGACAATAATGATAATTCTTATAGAACTCTTACTGCTTTATGTGCTTTACATGTAAATCCACTTAACTTTCACAAGCATCCCACGAGGTAGGTGCTAACATTAACTGACTTATCCATGGTATCACACCGAGTGAGCTGTGGATCTGGGATTTGAAGCCAAGAGGTACACTCTGCTATCTTGCCTCTGTGTAAGATCACCCAAGAATCCTTTTTTTCTTTTTTGCTCAAATAGGATTTACAAAATCATCAGGTGCCACTGATCCACTTCATAACATGGAAAACTATTTTTCGGCTCCTCTAGTGGTGGGTTCCATACTGATGCTCTCTCTCCCCTACTTGCCCCTGAGTTCTTGCAGTCAGGGCTGTATCTTTTATTCATCCACGGAGGCTGACATGTGAGGAATTCTTGGAAAATCATGCACATACACTGTACTTTAGCAAATATAAAATCTTGGATCACTAAAGCTAAAAAAAGATCACAGAGATCATCTAACCCAATCTTTTTCATCTACAGCTAAGGTAACTGCAATGAAGTCACTTTTCTTACTTTCCTTTATTTTTTATTTTATTTTTGTAGGGATGGAATCTATGTTGCCCAGGCTGGCCTCGAATTCCTAGGTTCAAATGATCCTCCCACCTCAGCCTCCCAAGTACTGGGATTACAGGCATGAACCACTGTGCCCAGCCTAGATACCACTTTTTGAGGTGACCCCGGTAAATAGTGAGGCATGTCTGGAGAGGCTGGGTGAGGCAGAGTGGGGAAGTAGGAGGTGAATCAGAACTTGTAATAAGTCTCCAGTTGTTTCCTGGTCAGATGTTTGTTATTTTTTTAAAGTCATATCTGGCAATCTTTTTTACTTGCATATTCTGGCTTTGATGTCATACATAGATAAGACTTCCTTACCCTCACTATAAAAATATTAACCTGTGATTCCTTTGTATACTTTCATGATTTTACTTTTTACTGTGGATCTTTCATTCATTTGTAATCTGGCTGAAGCTGATATTGGCTATTCTAGTGGATGATGGTTGGAATATGGCTAAATTCAATTTTCTTTTCTTTTTTATTTGAGATGGAGTCTCATTGTGTCACTCAGGCTGGAGTGTAGTGGCGTGATCTTGGCTCACTGCAACCTACACCTCCCAGGTTCAAGTGATTCTCCTGCCTCAGCCTCCCAAGTAGCCCAGCTAATTTTTGTATTTTTAGTAGAGACGGAGTTTCACCATGTTGGCTAGGCTGGTCTCGAACTCCTGACCTCAGGTCATCTGCCCGCCTTGGCCTCCCAAAGTGTTGGGATTAGAGGCATGAGCCACCGCACCTGGCCTAAATTCAGTTTTCTAACAGAAAATGGGTTAAACTCAGCATGAGGCAATAGCTGCGTTTGTGTTTTCAGTCATTCATCTGTGTCCTGTCCCTCATCCTCTTCCCCTATCCTTCCCACTCTTTCCTTTCTCTTTCTTGACTCTCAATAAATAAGATCTTGGTTTGGTTTTGAGATTTTGTCATATGCTTCAGTCCACACAGGGACAAGCTGACCCAAGACTTCTGATAGAAGAAATCAGGTTTTAACTTCCATTCAAGCTCTGGGTATGGAAACAAGGGAGGAAATCTAAGGTTACTTTACACTGTGTACTGTGCCTATCTGTTCAATATTTTAAAATTTGAAATACGCCTTTCACACATCCCAGTAACAAGGAAAAGTCTAAAATTAGTGCTAAATGTTCAAAACCGGGAAAGACACTGTAATATCTTTGTAGCAAGTCTTCTGATACCTTCGGGCTCTTCAGCAAATGACCTTAGTGGGTTGACAATAAATATTTCACAGGGTCACAATTCAGCCTTTCATCTTTTTTCATTCAGCTTTCTTGGAAGAAAAGGCTGTGGTCTTCAAAATATAATGACAATTTTTATGGCTTGGATTAGAAGAAAACTCTAATGAGGGTTCCCTACTCATGAATAAGTAATTCAAAGGCAGTTTATGTATTGAAGACGTGGTATTAGCAATTTGATTCTGACGGGGCCAACTCTGTCAGGCAAACCTTTGTAAATATGCCAGTCTCCAAGGAATTCATGTTGCAGTAAGTCCTGAGTGCCTACTCTTGTGCTGAGACTTTGAACAGACCAATAAAATAGACAAATCTCTGGCAATTCAACCAAGGGACAGAAGGAAATATTAAATTCCTTCTGCTCTAGTATGATATAGTAGCTGATTTATTTTTAAAAAATCCATATCATCACAAGTCTCATTTAAAAAAAATAAAAATAAATAATTGTTTCTATGAAATAAAAAGCCAAGACAATTTTTCAAAAGAATAATGATAGTTCTTGTCTTATGAAATATTACAATATATTAAAAACCTATAGGGATTAAATGAGAACGATACTGGCACAGGAATGGGCAGATTAATGGAATAAAAAGAATCCATAAATGGTAGACTCAAATGTAAGTCAGAAATATGTAGGTGATAAAGAAGACATTTAAATCAGTGAGGGAAAGGATGAATTAATCAATAAATCACATTGAGACAAGAAGCTCAGCATCAGTAGGAAGTAAAGTTATATTCCTACTGCATACCTCGTGTGTAAATAAATTCTAGATGAATTAATGCTACTGAAGTATAAGAAACATAATAGCTAAGAGTTTGAGATGGAGACATTCTTTTCAAGGAAGACATCAAAGTCAGTTATCCTAAAGTAAAAGAATGCTCCACGGGATTTTATAAAAATTATAAATTTTTGTATGGGAATTAAAAAGAAGCCACATAAAAAAGAGGTAAAAGTTAATGTTATTCCAATGCTAATGTTAATATAATTTCATTTTACCCACAGGTTGGTGAGCCCTGTGAACAATGGTTACATATCTTAATCTACAGAAATATATCAGGGAAAAAAGTATAGAAGGATATACCTCTGCATGGGTTCTATCTGAATGGTAAGTATACAGTACATATGTTTTTTCTTTATATTTTGCTGTACTTTTTAATTTAGTTTTGGCAATGATTATACATTCTTTCCTTTTGTAATCATCAAAAATAATATAGCTACAAAAATTGCTTACTAGTTCTACTTGTAATGCTTAGAAATTATTACACCACACTACATATAGCTAAGGATGCTTTAAAAATACATCTGAGTTTAATTTGGCCTGGAGTTCAAAGTGTCTTGAGGTTTCCTAATCACTGGGATGTAGCAGCTAGTATTTCACCATTTTATACTTTGGTCTTTTATTGTATTATGGAATTTGCTCAAAGTCCATATACAAAGTGATGCTATTCCATTTTGCAGAGTTGCTCACTATATGCTCCTAAATATTGCAATGAGTAAGTCTTCTAAAAATATCTATGAATGCCAAAACTACTATCTTGCATTCTATTTATTTGCTTTGACCAGAGACCAGTGAATCTTTCTAAATAATTCATCTCATTGCATGAGAATAAGGGTCCACAGGCTATCTGATAATTCCCACATGTGAGAATTTTATCTTAAGACATAGAATATGAGAATTATATAAAGAATATGAAAGTTATATCTTATAAACATGACAACTAACTCTAATGCAAGGAGAATATTTTTTTCTTAGAGAATATCTAGGATTTTGCAAATTAGTGAAACAAATATTGATTACTGACATATTTCCTAATATTCTCCACGTCAAGGAATTTCAGTAATCACTGTGACATGTCTCCACGTGATCTAAATTTTCTGGAGTCCATCACAATATATTTAGAGTAAGAGAGACAGCAATGATGGTAACTGGCATCTCACTAGACGAATTATTCCAAAGGAAACATTTCTTTCAAAGAGAACAGTGGCCTGGAAAGAGCTCTATCTTTGAAAGCAGACAGCCCAGGAGTTTCTCTCAGGCTCCCTCACTTATAGTATCTATGGTCTTGGGCAAATCACTTGACCTCATGAGTTTGTTCCCATACCTGTAAGACAAAGAGAGTAATAACGGTCTTGTGGTCATTATTGAGGGTGTGTGTTTAAAGTACCAGGCACGTATTAGGCACTCAAAAAAATTGTGACTGTTACTGACGGTGGCTAACAGGCTACCAGGAGAAAACTGGCCAACTCCTTGGAGAGGCTCACAGAGAAGAAAATATAATCTCTACAAATGTACTTCCATCCAGGGGCGAGGCCACTAGGCTGCAAACTGGATGATTACAGGGAAAAAGTCTCATGCTATTCAAGTTCAGTCACCAGTTTATTGATTTAAAGTGAAACATATTCCTTCCTAGTTCCTAAAGTGGTCATATCCTTCAATCAGGCAATCCCTTCCTCATATCAAAATAACTGAATAATTATAAGGAGGGCGAATTCAGAACAAACAGAGGCAAGGTCCTGAGAGAAGTTTTACTTGGGCCTCACTATGGCCTGAGGACCCCCCTCACCTTACCACTGACCCCACCTCACCAGCATACAGAAATTCAGGACCTCCCAAAGCTGGGGGTCTCTCTGCAGGTAGTACTAGACAACCACTGCCACCTTTGGAACCTCTGAGCTTTCCTTTTTCAGTATTCAAGGCAAATAACTCACCCTCATTCTGTCCACACAAGCCTTTCCCAGAGAGAGACATACAATGCACTCACCTCCGCTTAGTAAGTTACCATCACCTCCAGTCCTCCCCACCTCACCCACCTCCTGCCCTGCAATAGCAAGGTTGCCATGGTGCGAGTGTTGGGCGTTCCCTCAGATAGCCAATCTCATCAACTGTGCGAGAAGTTTACCAAGATAGCCATAAAGAACTAGCTGATTCCGTTGTTTCCAAGTCCTTGAGAAAAACCTCACTGCTTCCCCATACAAGACCAAGTTAATTTCTACTGCTGTTTCTGTTGATTGGATGGATGGATGGATGGATGGATAGATGGATGGATGGATGGATGGATGGATGGATGGATGGATGGATGGACGGAAAGATGGATGAACGGATGCATAGATGAAAAATGAATATGCAATCCCAGCACTTTGGGAGGCCAAGGCGGGTGGATCACAACCTCAGGAGATCGAGACTATCCTGGCTAACATGGTGAAACCCCATTTCTACTAAAAATACAAAAAAAAAAAAATCAGCTGGGCGTGGTGGCGGGCATCTGTAGTCCCAGCTACTCAGGAGGCTGAGGCAGGAGAATGGTGTGAACCCGGGAGGTGGAGCTTACATGCCACATCATGCCACTGCACTCCAGCCTGAGTGACAGAGCGAGACTCCATCTCAAACAAACAAAAAATGAATAGATGTAATATGAACAGAATATACTAATACTGCACTGGACATCAGCAATAAATGAGCCCTTGGTATCTTATTTGGCACCCAGGATCATGAGAAGGGAGACCAAAAAAAAAAAAAAACCATCCCTTGATGTTTTCACATACGTTTATTCCCTGACTGGATTCAGGGAATACAAAAGCAAAGAACTACACTGAGCTTAAAGTGAGGCTGTCTAGCCCAAGGCAGCCTCTCTTTTTCCCTTCGGTCCTCTTATTTAGAAGTTCACCTTTAACCAGAAATTCACTGAGGTTTTAGTACATGTTGGTCTCTTACAAGCACCCTACTGAATGGACTGTACTCTGAGCCAGAGACCTAGCTCTGCCCAGATTGACCTTGAACAATTCACTCAGTTCTATTAGGTGTTTTTAAGGCCCCCTCTCTGTGAGAAGAGGATACTAATTTTAGCCCTCTATCCTCCCTCAGGAACGTTGTGGGGAAAGAGCAACAGCACCGGGGATACAGAGCAAGCTCCTACAAAGAAAGATCTGTCAATGAATTTATATGATGAACAGAGAGAAACAGGCAATATCCTCAGTATCATGCTGCTTCTCTTCCTTTTAAGCACATTTCTCTGGTTAAGGTTAATGGCAAAAACTGATAAACATGCTAAGCAGATATAGGTCATGCTGCTATTTTCAATCAGTAACTCGCTTGCTGATGGTTCTCATTTTGGGTATTCCTTTAGCACAATCCTGTTTTCTAGAAAAGGATAGGAAAAGAAGCCATAAAGGTTTATCTTGTTGAAAAAAATTCAAATAATTCATACCGAGCATCACCCCGAAAGTCAGCACCACCTTCCCACCCAGCCCTCTGAGCAATGCAGCTCTGTGCAGGCAATGTCACAGCAACATGGGGTAAGCAGGAGAGGGTTTTCCTGCCAAAAAGCCCAGGAGCAGTCAAAGGCAAGCAGCAACTCCCGGCTGGCCATTGGAATGTGGTCACATTATTCTCTGAACATGTGAAAAGCAACATTCTGCAACCAGTGGGGTCCTTGTGACAGTGACAGAGCTTTCTCCTGAGCTGTAATCAATTACGATGCTTAAGTGCATCATGTTTTAAAGAAAAAATAAACAGCTCTTGTGTGCTGTCTCTCTTTCTCTCTCTCTCTTTTTAGATGGTACCATGGAGACCCGTCTGAGTCAAATCATTTCAAAGCCATCTTTGACCAACTGCTTGCTCTCACAGAACACTTTCAAAATTGTTAAAGTACAAATAAAATAAATGAATAATCTGAAATACAGTGTTGTTCCTTTATCTGATCACATTGTTTAATCTCCCTTTCCTCCATATCAAGAAAGGAAATACTAATATTTTTAAGTGAATAAAAAGAACATTCTGTGAAATATATCTTTTGGGGTCTCTGAGCAAACACACCCAGCACCTTCGCATGGGAGAAACAATCCTGAAATGCTGCCTCACCCACCCTGTGAAGTATTCTCATCCAATTTCTATATATAGCCACCACACTTCACATGCACAAACCCTCCACCCTGTCCACATGCACACTGTAATCTTATGCTTGCAGAAATTGGAATGCTGTAATAATGCCCTGAATTTGAGAAATTCACAAGAAAAGCCAAGAGATGGTTTCCTGATTGAATGAAAAAGGCTGGTTTGGTTGGCGGCAGTGCCTTCACGGCAGGGCAGGCACTGCCCAGCTCTCCGGAGTGTGATCTGCATGTCTAATAATGGAATAGGTTCCTGGGATCAGCCACTTACCTTGGAATGCTGCAGCAGAAGTATCTGCTCGTCAAGCTGTTGTCGCTTGCCTTCTATTTCAGTCTGCCTCTTTCTTTTTTCCTTGAAAATAAAGAGAGAGAGGCTGTAAGAGTGGGTGGGTGTTGGCTCCAGAAATTTTAAGGCAGAAAGCAGCAGCAGCAGCAGCACACATCTGTATAGACACTTCCAGAGACACCGGGCACACACGCAGTGTCACCTGCCCCACCGTCTCTGGGTGTGTTGCAAGCAGCAGCATTCTCCTAACATGTCTGCTGTAGGCTCGAAGAGTGGGAGAAATTCTCCTCACTCAGCCAGGCTGCAAGAATTTAATCCAAAAGAAAAGACGGTTTCTACACACACACACACACACACACACACACACACACACACACACACACACATACAGAACCATGTTCTGTGCAGTGTTAATTTGGACACAAAGAATAAAAATGTCTCAATCCAAAAGACAGAGGTTCTTACAAACTGCAAATACCATAGAATAAAACAGTGGGAAATTCTGGGTGAGATTTATTTGATCAAAATCATAGACATAAATAAGCAGACGTTGTTCCAATTTTTGTAGGACAAATCACCCAGTTGGACATACCAAACAATGCAAATGAAATGGGTTATCTTTGCTGCCACTAGCCTTGGGGTACCATTTCATGTGGGTGGGGCAGCTGAGGTTATGATAAATATGAAATCTGGAATCTGTCTGTCCGGGTCCAACTCCCAGCCCTACCACTCACTACCTGTCTGACTTCTGACAAGTTCTTCTACCTCCCTGGGTCTTGGTCTTCTTGTACATAAAGTGGAGGTAATAACTACACCCAAACCACTTGGTTGTGGAGTGGATTAAATGAGATGATGTAACGTAAAAGGCCTAGAACAATACCTGGCACAGAGTAAGTGCTCAATGTTATTTGCTGTTAGTCTTATTGTCATAGGTTTACTTCTAGATAATGCCTAGAAGCTGGTTGTAAAGGGATATATTTTCCTTGCATTTCCACTATAACCTTTCCATTAGAGTGTACCCTTCATATTTTTCTTCTCTATACTTCTCCAATGTGGACAACAAACATCATATGAATGTGATTCATAAGAACATAAAGGTCTGCTCTCATGATAGTTTCCTCGTTAATGTTCTGTTTCCAAAGCGTACAGGAGTGGTTTGCTGAGACATTTACTATACTGGAGCATTTTCATTTACTCACATATGCAGGGAGAAACTTATTAGACAGGACATAATGGCATTTGACAATACAACAGCCAAATCCTAGGGACAACAACAATGCGGAAGCCTGGCTGCTGTGCTTGGTGTTAATGGAAGCTTTTATTTTATGTAGTTGCTATGTTTCCGGGGCTATGATTGTACCATTGCTATTCAAATCAATGTAATCATAATGTGTATTACAACCAAGGTTTTCTGTGCAATGCCCAGACCTTACAAAACATTAGCTCATAATCTTAAGCCACTAGAATATGATATCTAAGTCAGGGATATAATCTCCCTGACAAAGTAAGACGCATGAATATTTTAGGAATGTAGTACCATTTACCAAAGAACTCCAATCAATGGTGCATAATTGATGTTACTTAATCCCAGAGTGTGTGCAAGACCATATAATATATGACAGTAGGTGGGAAAAGTGAGGCACAGTGGGAACAGCCCACATCCAGCATCTCAGAGATAGCACATGTTAAAGCTAGGGCTTCCCAGTCCAGCTGCTATCTCTACATTCTAGAATCTCTCAAGAGTAGACTTACTAGACTTTGTCAGTCATTCCCACTGGCTATCAAGATATGTAGTTGTCCTACATTTAAATACAGAACCAACATGTATGTCATAGATATGAGAGGCTGATGACTCAAGATTTCCACAAATATTAATTGAGTGTAATGTGTTCTCATTACATGTCTTGTCATTGCCAAACCATTCCCAGGCTTTCCCACAGCTGTGACTTTGTTCTACCAGAAAGTCCTCACTCCAGAGTTGCCCATCATCATATTGGTGAACTATTCTCTGAGCAGAAGAAACCTTACCAGGCAGTATGGGCAGTGGACCTTCACATGCTCAAGCAGCAGGCTCATTGGTGATCACTGTAACTGACATGGTCATGAAGGATGTAGAGTCCAACAACGATAGACTGGATTAAGAAAATGTGGCACATATACACCATGGAATACTATGCAGCCATAAAAAATGATGAGTTCATGTCCTTTGTAGGGACATGGATGAAACTGGAAAACATCATTCTCAGTAAACTATCGCAAGGACAAAAAACCAAACACCGCATGTTCTCACTCATAGGTGGGAATTGAACAATGAGAACTCATGGACACAGGAAGGGGAACATCACACTCTGGGGACTGTTGCGGGGTGGGGGGAGGGGGGAGGGACAGCATTAGGAGATATACCTAATGCTAAATGACGAGTTAATGGATACAGGAAATCAACATGGCACATGGATACATATGTAACAAACCTGCACATTGAGCACATGTACCCTAAAACCTAAAGTATAATAATAAAAATAAAAAAAAAAAAAAGAAAATAACATTGTATCCCAACTTCAAATGATTTGTTAGTACATAAATGTTACCCTAATTGCCTTCTCTTCCAAATTGGTTTTTGGCTTTTTACAGACGTATGCAGCATTAATTTTTTTTTACACATTTTGTACTTACATACTGTTGTTGTATTTTGTAGTCATGTAATAAATCATGCTGACATAAAAAAAAAAAAAAAGAATGGGTAGGATTTAGGGCCAGGCACACAGTGGCTCACACCTGTACTCCCAGCACTTTGGGAGGCTGAGGTGGGTGGATCACCTGAGGTCACGAGTTTGAGACTAGCCTAGACAACATGGCGAAACCCCAGCTATACTAAAAATATAAAAATTGGCCAGGCGTGGTGGTGCATGCCTATAATCCCAGACACTTGGGAGGCTAAGGCAGGAGAATCACTTGAACACGGAGGGTGGAGGTTGCCATGAGCCAAGCTCACACCACTGCACTCCAGCCTGGGCGACAGAGTGAGACTCCGTCTCAAAAAAAAAAAAAAAGGAATGAGTAGGATTTAGGTAGATACAAATGGGCAATACATTCCAGGCAAAAGGAACTAGGTGAACAAGGGTAGAACTGCACTGCATATTCCAGGGACAATGAGGAGGAAAATCTAACTGGTTGTAGGGCTTGCCTTTAGGAACAGAGATCAGTGACTCAAAAGATTGGCTAGGACTATACCACGGAGGGCCATGAAGTTTAGATTTTATTGCACGGACAATGCAATGTCGTTGCAGGGTTCTAAGCTACAGAATGACACAGTGAAATGGCATTTTAGGAACATTAATCTAGCATTCATATATAAGGTGGATTAATAGGGGCTGATAGACTTTTCCTATAAAACAAAAGTAAATATTTTAGATTTTGTGGGACATACAGTCTCTGTCGCAACTACTGAATGCTACCATTGTAGTTCAAAAGCAGTCCTGGACAATATTTAAATGAATGAGTGTGGCTGTGTTCTTTTTTTTAATTTTAAAATTTAACTTTTTTTTCTTTTTTTAAAATTTTATTATTATTATACTTTAAGTTTTAGGTTACATGTGCACAATGTGCAGGTTTGTTACATATGTATCCATGTGCCATGTTGGTGTGCTGCACCCATTAACTTGTCATTTAACATTAGGCATATCTCCTAATGCTATCCCTCCCCCCTCCCCCCACTCCACAACAGGCCCCTGTGTGTGATGTTCCCCTTCCTGTGTCCATGTGTTCTCACTGTTCAATTCCCATCTATGAGCGAGAACATGTGGTGTTTGGTTTTTTGTCCTTGCGATAGTTTGCTGAGAATGATGTTTTCCAGTTTCATCCATGTCCCTACAAAGGACATGAACTCATCATTTTTTATGGCTGCATACTATTCCACGGTGTATATGTGCCACATTTTCTTAATCCAGTCTATTGTTGTTGGACATTTGGGTTGGTTCCAAGTCTTTGCTATTGTGAATAGTGCTGCAATAAACATACGTGTGCATGTGTCTTTATAGCAGCATGATTTATAATCCTTTGGGTATATACCCAGTAATGGGATGGCTGGGTCAAATGGTATTTCTAGATCTAGATCCCTGAGGAATCGGAGTGTGGCTGTGTTCTAATAAAACTTTATTTGCAAACACAGGTAGTGGGCCAGATTTGGCCCACGGGTCCTAGTTTGCTGACCTGTGGATTCAAATATCATTTAAGTGCCTTAGGAGTATGTTCCATTCACCTGGTTGTGCAGTGAGGATGGATGAACTAACAAGCCTCCCAGCTTAGAGTTGTACCAATCAGAATGGAAAGGGAAGGACAAATGCAAGAAACAGAATTGATGAGACTGAGGACTAATAGGATCTGGGGGGTTAGGCAAAGTGGTGTTTTGGCTTTTAGTCACACGGACCAGAAGAGCGCTGGTGCAGGAAGGGGTAACAGTGGGAAAGCAGTAAGGCTGAGCCCATTTGTGCTGTAGTCATACATTTCCCCTGAGGAAACTCCTTATTGGGTTAGAATTTGGAACTAAGCAGTTGTTAGCACATACAACCAGGCAGCGGCATTAGCATGTTTACAACTGCATTCTAACTGATGACCCTGGGCCTGGCCCCATGACAAGGACCCACTGTGCATCCATAGCTATTGCAGGATTCTTTGACTAGTTGAGCTCCCTTTCACAGTGATTTTTTTTTTTTTTTGAGACAGAGTCTCACTCTGTTGTCACAGTCTCAGCTCACTGCAACCTCTGCTTCCTGAGTTCAAGTGATTTTCCTGTGTCAGCCTCCCGAGTAGCTGGGATTACAGGTGTGTGCCACCAGGCTTGGTTAATATTTGTATTTTTAGTAGCGATGGGGTTTTGCCATGTTGTCCAGGCTGGTCTCGAATTCCTGACCTCAGGTGATCTGCCCACCTCAGTCTCCCAACGTGCTGGAATTATAGGTGTGAGCCACCGAACCCGGCCCATAGTGATGGTCTTAAAGTCACTTCTAGGTGGACAAGAGGCAACCAGCCTATGCTCAGAATTAGATATGAGTCAAACGACAATAAGTTTGCATAGGACACCATTAAGGAACTCACTTGCAGTTTCTGGCACTTGTTTGATGGCTGAGGTCTGAGCTGTGCTCCTCACCTGGCTAGCCCACTGGTTTCCAGATTTCTCCTTCCCTTAACCAGGACAAAACCAGTAACTCTTGGGCCCTTCATTCTCATCAACTCTACAACTCTACCTCTCCTTTGAACTGCAGATCCCTATACTGAACTGCCAACTATTCATAGTCACTCCCCCAAACTCAAACACATGCAGTCACCATCTCAAGCAATCCCCCACCCTCTACCTTCACACCTGTTCTTTCCTCTATATGTTTCATCTCAGCAAATGACACTACTTAAGTCAGAAATCTAAGTCATCCCAGACACTTACTTTCTTAAAAGACCACGTCATGTTGATTCTGCTGGCCAGTTTCCACATCTTTTGCTTCCCCACTATAACCTTGAGTATTGCCTTAACACTCCTTCCTTTATCTCCTACCTGGACATGCAGACTATTCCATATTAGCATCTTTAGCACACCACAGAACTTATCTCCAGCTGGATTACTGTAGTGGTTTCCTTATTAGTCTCCCTGCATCCATTCTTGGCTTCTCCAACTCAATCTCCACACTGCTGCCAGAGCGATATTCTAAAATGGAAATCTGACCACCTCCAACCCTTGCCTAAAACCAAGAATGTCTCCCCATTGCCTACAGTGCAAAGAGCAGGTTCCCTAGCATAGCCAGTGAGGCTCCTGTCTATTTCACAGCTTCATCTCAAGCCATGGCCCCCTACCATGATCCAACCTCAAAGACTACTTGCAGTCTCCTGATCTTCTAGGCTGGTTCATGTCCTCTTAGTTTTGCTCTTATTGCTTCCTCTAACAATAATCGATGTCCATTGCTGCTCCATTTGACAAAAAACAATTCATCTATGATGGCAGTTTAAATATCCATGAAGCTTTAATGAACCTCTGTCAATTTTGATCTGCCTAGTCTTCTTTCCTTTGGGGAAACATATCTACCCTCACTGTAAATGGCTCTGGTGGAAATGCCAGTCATGGTTAGCTCATTCCTGCCACTAGGACTTGTTTGTGAGCCAGGTTAGGCCAATCATGCTACCTTGTTTCTTTGCAATAGCTATTGATCCAAGGGATAGCTAAGTGAACTGAGAAACACCAGGTAGAGACATTTCTAGGGACAGATACATGGATACCAGGAGAAAAGCGAAAAAACATATCACTAGGATTAAGCTGAGATGATGTACTTCTGAGCAGCAATTTTTCCAAGTCACATAAAAGAAATGCATCTACATTGAAGAAAATAAAGTCAACATGCAGAGGGAGGCAGAGTTGAAAGAGAAAAAAGAGTTCTACTATATTGTTTGAGTCCCAGATCTAGTCATGCACGAAGCCAGAGCCATCCAGGCTTCCTAAATTATATACACTAATAAATCTCCCATTTTCTTAAGCTAGTTTGAGTGATGTTTCTACCACTTACAACTCAAAGAGTACTGACAAATACAGAAGATTTTTCTGTTCCCTCCAAATAGATTGCATCACTCCCTCCTTTCTCTTCCCTCCCCACAGGCTGTGGATTTTTCTACATTAGACCTCAAGCACTGTAACACTTTATATACGTAACTATTTACACATCTTCTCTCTCTAACAAACTATGGGCTCCTTGAGGACAAGGATCTTGGCTGACACATCTCTAAAGCCTAGAATATTGCTTGATGAATACATGTAATTTATGCTTACTGAGTAACTCTGAGTGTACTATCCTCTTTTTTCTCTCTTCTACTTGTGTTCCTGTTTGTCCATATCCCTCATTCAAATGAATTACGAATTTGTACTCATGACTTCAATAGAAGCAAAATACATTATTAAAAACACATTGGCCATCAGTCCATAAAACCAGAAGTGTCCTAATGCTAAAGACATTAACCCACATGAAATAAATTACTGTTGCTATGCATATGAGGAAAGAGTTGAAAAGGCTAATTCTGGGAAAGAATCATGGAAAGCTTATTCTGGGGAGCAAGGCTTGGGGAAGTGGAAATTCCAGGGAAAAGCATAATGAGCTGACAGTAGCAACCATTCGGGGCAGTGTGCCTCAAGAGACATCTGGAATGACGTGATCTCAATCCATTAGAAAGACTTCCAGATTCCTCCACTATCTGGGAAGACTAACAAGCCACTTTCATTCGCTTTCTATAAATTATGTATTTTCCTGGCAAGTATTTTCTGGAAGGATTATAACATGATGAACACGTAAACTATTGTTAAAGAGCAACCATAGAGAATGAAGCACACTGTTCAATAAATACGATGAGAAGACAGATATGGTAAGTACCCGTTGTTAGGAAAGCCTATTTCCACCTTTTTGCTCCTTGAGACTCCCTCTTCTCTCCTGCTGACTAGGGGATGCCAGGCTGTGGCTGTGGACAAGGTGGGTGTCCCAACTGAGTGTGTGAGAAACAGGGAGACAGGGAAAGAAGCTAAGCAGGGAAGGTAGTCAGAAGCAGAAATAGGGTGTTTCCTTTCCTCCACTGAACCCGCATTCCAGCTTGCGCTGATACTTTGCGCCCCAGGGCACAGCAGTGGGAAGGGACCAGAAGACCTACTCAAGGCCCTGTTGCCATCATGAGATCACAGAATTTAGACAAGAGGAGGGTAAAGAAAAGATATTAAATTGTAAACATTGCAATCTTTATTCTTTCTATTGCTAGATGAAGATAATTCAGCTTTGACTTCCTTCCATGTGAGCTAAAGGGAATCTTGTGCCCTTGCCCCAAACCTTTTAAGTGGCTTTTTGCCAGCGGGTTCCTAGGCTTTTGCAATGAAGAATCAGAGAAAGAGGTAAAGTACTGAAAAACTGCGAGAAACAGACTGTTTTATATAGTTGCACTTGGAAAGGGAATGGGTGGGGGACGCTATTTAGGGGGAAAAATGATCAAGAAAAGGAGAGATGAAGAAGTAAAGCACTGAAAGGGGTCAGAGACAGTTTAAAGTTCAAGAGTTTAAAATGAAAAGGCTGAGATATTAAGGCCAGGAAATCAGGAAAAGAGAATCTTGAGATATTTTACTGTGGCTTATAAAATGAAACCCCTCTGATGTTCTCCAGAAGATTCCAGTAAGGATACTGAAATTACTTTGGCCTACTAGCCTGTGTTTCTTTGAATATAACTTCAGGCTGAAACTGGATTGCCAGGGTACCTAGGTTTTATCTGGGTTACACCAAGAAATAAGGTGACATTTCAAGAATTAAATTATGAAAAATCAACTTGCAAGTGGGGACCCAACAAGCTTTTTCTATTAAGAAATCACAATGTCATCTCAGGCATGGTTGGGTTATAATTACCTTTTTAACGCTACTGCAGATTCAATGCTATTTATACATCTGAGGGGAAAAAAAAAGAAAACCAGTCTGTCTAAAAACTGAAAACCTGAGTAATCAAGCATAAAAAAAATTGAAGAGGTGCTCACTCAGCTTTGTCCAATCGCCTGTCCAGCTAACAAGTAATGCTGAGTTTGCTCAGCAGACACATGCCTGTTTGAGATCAGTTACCTCATCTCAACACCATCAGATATTAAAACTCACTCTCCTGGCTCTGTCTTCAAGATCACCAATCATAATCCTGATTTCTATTCAGGCTTCCTATGTAGTTAGCTAAATGGAGGGATGGTACTTGCTAAGACCCCTGCAGTGTCCATCCACTGAAAAATAAATAGACACTTGGGTTTGTAGATAAGTAGCTGAAAGCTAAGTTGGCATGTGATTTTCTTATCCTACAAAACTAAGGAACAGAACTCAGAGCTAGTTTAAATGATAGCCTTAAAAGGCTTGGCCAGAAGAACAAGTAAGGTAGGTTTTCTACATTGTTCTGCCTAGCCGTGTACCCATTTAACCCGCAACATCACCATGTGAAGTGGATAATTCCACAACTCTATTTATTCCTCATCCCTTAGTTCGGACCAGCATTTCCATTTACGTAACTTCTCTTTTCTTCAACTGATTATTTGGACTTGAGCTTGCCATCCATCTGTAAAAGAGGGAACTGCCAGCTTTGTACTGTTTACTGTAGTTATTTACTTTTAAAGGTTTTATTGACATATGACATTTGTACACATTTGTTGGGTACATGTAATATTTTGTTACATGCATAGGATGTATAATAACCAGGGTATTTAGGACATCCACCATCTTGTGTATTTATCATTTCTTTGTGTTGGGAACATTTTTAGTCCTCTCTTCTAGCTATTT
This sequence comes from Nomascus leucogenys, assembly GCF_006542625.1. Lineage (NCBI taxonomy): Eukaryota > Metazoa > Chordata > Mammalia > Primates > Hylobatidae > Nomascus > Nomascus leucogenys. Next base: position 24,726,531 of record NC_044381.1, read on the forward strand.
TAAAATCTAAAATATATTGTTGTTTACTAAAATCTGCTTACTGTGCTATCCAACCTTAGATCTTATTCCTTCTAACTAACTGTATATTTGTACCCATTAACCAACCTCTCTCATCCTCCACTACACGCACTCCCTTCTCCACTTCTTGTAACTTATCATTCTACTTTGTACCTTCATGTTTCATTTGTAATAGAAACAATACAGTCAAGAGAATTTTTAAAAGACAAAGAAGACATTGATTAGTTCGAGCCTCAATACTGGCTTTTAGAAGGGGTAATTCAACACCCAAAACCTTAAGAAACATCCCATAGAATTTAGATGCAATTTTATCATCAATTTCACCCAACAGTTAATATATCTGGCCTATTAGTGCCAAGTCAAATGTACAACACAGCAGAGTTTCCATTTAGGATCCTTTATAGATACTTTATAGCCCATATGGGTTATATCTTAAGTCTATTTTTTAAGGTCTGCCCACGGTGTGACCCTTTAAGTAATTATTTAACCATAGAGCTATACTTTTGCTTTGATGGTCATAACATCAAATTCTTTGCTAGGCGTGCTTCTCTTTGGTTTCCTCTAAAGACCAAGAAGGGAAGTGATCTGATATGGGCTCTGGTGAGAAAGTAAGACCTGCTTTATGACACCACATTGATAAGCCCCTTGTGGTGGAAAAATCCAACACTTTCTGTACAGGTAGGCAGAATGGTAGAGGACTCTGAAAAAGTCCCAAATGCCAGGAATAACAGAATCAAACTCTCCCAAAGAATGTGATCTCCATCTCATCCCTCTCCGTCTGTTGCCTTATTCCCACCATGAAGTCTTGTGAGCAGAGTCAGGAGATATCGTATCAGGTAGGGGCTCTGCCACTAACTCCCTGAGTGACTTAGACAAGTCCCTCATTGTTTCTGGGCCTTAGATCCCCAGCCTGTGAAATGAGTAAGTTGGGCCAGCTTAGCTCTAAGGTTCCTCCAGCATCACTAACATTCCACAGTGCTAAGGAGAACAATGACTTCACACGTTCCAGAAAGTCACATGTGCCCTTCCCGAGTTATAAAATAATGCTAGCAAACATTTACATAGTGGTCACTGTGTGCCAGGCACTGTTCTGTGTGATTTAACATGTTTAATCTTCACAACAACCTAATGAGTTAGGTACTATCATTATCCCCATTTTACAGAGGAGAAAACTGAGGCACAGGAAGATAGACAGGGTCACATGGCTAGTAATCATCAAACAATTGGAACTCTGTCTGAAATACTGAAATAGAACTACCTGCAAAATGCTACTGCAGGATTGAAATGAGATACAGCAAAGATGGAACTAAGCACATCACCTGGTAGAGTGCAGGGACCTAAAAAATGAAGGTGCTTCCTTTCTACCTAGCACCAAGTTTTTGGCTTAGGATTTTGTCTAAACTACTGCAATTTACTCATGCAACAACAATTCAGTTGTGTAGTGGTTGAACTTAATAATCCCAATGATGGTAGTGGTATAAACCATAACGGTAAGAATAATAATGGCAACTGAGTTTATTGATGCCTTGCTATGTCAGGCATTATAGTAAGAACTGCCCTGCAGTTTTTCACTTAATCCTCATCACACTTTGAGGTAGATACTTTAATATCTTCCATTTTATGGATGAAACAACCAAAACTTAGCTACTGTAAGGGAAGTGCCCTTGAGCTAAGAAGTCGCCAAACAGGGGTTGAAACTTAAACAGTCTCACTCCAGAGTACTTTACCATGAAAAGAGACATGTTCAGAGCTACTAGCTTTTGTTTGGCTCTGAGTGAATTGCACTTAGGACACATGAAACCTATTACACCAGCACCTCCACATTTATCTGCCAAAAGCCATCTAGAGCAAATGAGCTGTTGAAAATGCAAAACATCTTGATGTCAAATCCCTCCAGTCTCCAAAAAAGGAGGCCTCTTACATTTGTGAGCATTTCTCAATTTCAAACAAAAATAGGTCAAGGCTATGTTGGAACCTTCAGCAATGTCTGGTGAACCAATATATCTGTTTCTTTTAATCCCTGTAGAAGACATTTCCACGGGGATTGAATAGTCTAATGAAAAGAGCAAATGCAAAATATTTCTCTCCCATTTTAACTTTTCATCTGAAAGGAACTACTGCAGATGAGGCGGCAGTTGGGAAAGTTCTCAATTTACCAAGAGTGGAGGAGATGCTCTAAATCCAGGATCTCTGGATATCAGAATATGGCTCCCTAAAGTTGGAGGACAAGAGGAGGAAGGGGCAGAAGGATCCACTGGGTTGACAGGCCTGTCTAAGGAAGACGTGCCAGGCCTGGAGGCAGTCTCAGGGCAGGAAGCGGGGGTGGACACTGCATGGACCTCACAGTAAGCGGGGGTGGACACTGCATGGACCTCACAGTAAGCGGCAATCCCATTGGCTGCTCGCGGTTCTCAGCACTGCAGGCCACAGAACAGGGGAGGGGATGGGGCACGACTGAACATAGCTGTCGTGGTTGGAAATGCAAAACAAAATAGTGTGCACAAAAATAGAAAGAGAACACAATGTGCAGCATTCTGATGACAACAAAGGAACGCAAACTCCAAGAAATTAGCATAATTCCAAACAGAGACATACACTCCTTTTCTGACTTTGACAAATCACATTTTTGTTTGTTTCTTAGATGTCAGTATCTGGTGAACATTTCTGATCTATATTCATTTTTTACTATAGAAAAGTATAAAGAAGGAAACACCAATTGTCTATAATCTCCCTGCCTAGATAAATGGAGTAAGCATTACAAAATATAAATAAAAGTAATAAATGTGCAGGGTAGAAAAATTCACACTATCCACACAGGAATAAAATGAACATTTGACTCTCTCTTCACCTCATCCCTACCAGCTTTGTTCCTTCAGGCAACGATTCCTATTAGTCCTTTATGTATCCTACAGGAAAAAATGGATACACCAACATGTTATAAGTTGGGGTCTTTTATTCTTAACACAAAAGACCTGCCCTTCAGCTTACTTTCTTCACTTCATGATGTATCTTAGAGATTTTACTATTTCATTCAGCACATGGAATCCCACCACATTCTTTGCAACTACGGCATGGCGATTCACAGATGTAGCTTAATTTACTTTACCAGTCTGCTGCTAATAGATAATTTAGGTGGTTCTCAGTGCTTTGTTTGCATTATAGACAGGACTGCTACGAATCTTCCTCTATGTTCCTCTTAGACGTACTTTTGTGATTCCATATATAGGGTGGATTTCTACCAGCAGAACTGCTAAGTCAAGGATTTGAACACATAAAACTCTAATAGGGACAAATTGCTCTCCAAAAAAACAGTTTCTCAGGGTTTTAAATGACACAATTGTGAGCAGAAAATAAACTCAACCAACTAATAAGAGTTTTGACAGTTTTTCCTCTTGTTAGCTATATCTTTAGGGCCCAAGGGGGTTTTAAATGAAAGAATCTACCACTTTGTTAATAATTGCAATGTTTTAAAAACATATTGGGGTAATTTGTCCTTATCATAGACTATTACTCTATCTTTTCAGGTTAAAAAAATGATAATTTGCTACCTTAAGAACCGAAGTCTGTTATAACTCCACCAGTCTCCCATGAAGAATCAATACTATACTTCCCTTCTTTGCACTGCTAACGTTAGAATTATCGCATAGCCAAGTTGTGCCCACTTGTCTATAAGGAAAGAGGATTTAATCCTTTTGTGGTCATTGCTGTCCTCCAATGGTTTAAAAGTAGAAAATTTTTCATCCACCAAAACAATTTCTAGATGGACTCAGGCAATGTAAAAAGTGAAAACATGAGAAAATATAGTGACTGTCTGACTTTAGGACAGAAGAGGACTTTAAAAACCTAACGCACAGAAAGAAACCACAAAGCACAAAACTGACGAGCTTCATTACACCCTCCCCAAGGGCAGAGACCATGTCTCTCATTCATGGTTTCTCTCTCTTGCCTAGAATCAAGCCTAACACATACTGGGCCTGAATCAGTATTTATTGATGAATGAATGACTGAAAATGTATAAATAAAACACAGCCATTAACGATAAATTCTTTTAAGGCTGGGAGCAGTGGCTCATGCCTGTAATCGCAGTACCTTGAGAGGCCAAGGCGGGCAGATTGCTTGAGCTCAGGAGTTCGAGACCAGCCTGGGCAACATGGTGAATTCCCATCTCTACAAAAAATGCAAAAATTAGCCAGTCATGGTAGCACATGCCTGTAATCCCAACTACTCAGGAGGCTGAGATTGGAGGATTGCTTAAGCCTGGGAAGTGGAGGTTGCAGTGAGCTGAGATTGTGCCACTGCACTCCAGCCTGGGTACACAGTGAGAAGCTGTTTCCCACCCCCCCCCAGAAAAAGGGGGGGGCACCGGGCGAGGTGGCTCACGCCTGTAATCCCAGGACTTTGGGAGGCCAAGGCGGGCAGATCACAAGGTCAGGAGATCAAGACCATCCTGGCCAACATGGTGAAACCCCATCCCTACTAAAATGCAAAAAATTAGCCAGGCGTGGTGGCACACACCTGTAGTCCCAGCTACTCAGGAGGCTGAGGTAGGGGAATTGCTTGAACCTGGGAGGCAGAGGTTGCAGTGAGCCGAGACTGTGCCACTGCACTCCAGCGTGGCAACAGGGCAAGGCTCCGTCCAAAAAAAAAAAAAAAAGATACATTCTTTTAAAAACTGACTATAGAATAGCATGTTCAGTATTATCTCATTTTTATAAAACGTAAATGCATGTGTATGTACCTGCATATAAATGATCATGCTACAGCTCTACCTCTGGATAGATGCTAAATATCAACATAGGTTGTACCTAGATGGTAGGATTTGGAATGTTTTCATCTTTGCTCTTTATATCCTTCTGTGTTTTCTAGTATTTCTATGTGAACCCACCCTATTAGGTAGGTTAACATGGAAAATGTAACATACCAAGCTGAGATTAAAGCAAAGCCACTCCTTAGACACCCTGATCCTCAGCAACTTCTGAGAGAATAACCATCACCAGTGACAGTTGCCTGCGGCCAGAGGGATGTTTCTGAGAGGCTGGGAATAGGAACCCTTGCATATTTTGTAGTTTAAACCTAAATAGATATGCTTCCTAATTCAGAATCCTCAGCTGATGATGGCATATCCAGAGCTCTTTCTCAATGCTACTTCTTCCTGCCCTTCTCCTTATGTCTCCTCTTTGGTGGTGACCGAAGTCTAAGACGATGCCCCCAGGGACAGGGAAGTGGCTCTGATCTGCTGATGGTGACCCTGGTGGTTCAGCAGGGAACAAGGGAAAGGTACTGCTTCTCACTGAAGACAGCAAATTTCTAGTAAAGATGTACTTTAGGATAAGTTAATTAAATAAGTAAGACAAAAGATTGCTGCTGGTATAGGGACAGCTCCAAGGGTCCTGCCACCACCATGTGCTTGGCTGAGCCCTACTCTAGTCCTAGAAGACTAAGAAGAGCCTCATAGGGTTGTTTGAGCCAGTGAGGGCCCACCTAGGATGCTCCAGTAGGAAGCTCCAGTTAAAGCAAGAATCAGCACCAAGTTCAGAGAAGCCAAGCCTCAAACAGCAGAGCTCAGCTTTAGGTCAAGAACAAATATAAAAGATTATAGTTTAAAAACTATAATACCCAGTGTCAAGTATAGTGAGGGGAAACTCGCTTTTTATTCCCTGCTGGTGGTGGTAGAATCTTTCTAGAGGATAATTTGGCAGTCATATGGAATAGCAAACACTTTCAAGTTTATATGCTATTTGAACAAGACATTTCACTTCTAGGAATTGATTCTAAAGGGGAAATTATGCCAATGAGCAGTACTTTTGCTTAATGATATTTACTGCAGCATTGCTTTTAAAAAAGACTTTTAAAAGAGGCTTAAGCATTAAACCACAGGTGTTTGGTTAAATAATCTATGATATATCTGCACCATTATGCCGTCATTACAAATGAAGCTGTAGAAGATTACATGAAACAGAAAGATATTCTCAATACAGTCAGTTTACAAAGCAAAGAGTATGCTCAGTATAATCTCACTTTTATAAGAAAAAATACAGTTACGGAAAAGATTGGAAAGCTACATACTGAAATGCCAAAGGTTTTGTCACTAGCAATATAACTTGAGTTGAGAGGTGCTGATAATTGCTGCTAAACAGCATCATCCTAATAGTAATTGTGAAAAGGTACTGGGGGTGGGAGTGTTTACAGGTGCCACGCACAGTTCTGAGTGCTTTAAATGAACTACCTCATCAACCCTCACTGTAACCCTGGGGGGAAGCTTCTATTATCCCTCCATTACAGATGAGGACATTGAGGCTGAGAGAGGTTAGCTAACTTGCCCCTAGATCCCCCAGTTATGAAGTATTAAGACCAGAATTCAAAGCTGTCGATCTGGCAACTGGGACCTAATTAAACTAAAGGGCTTTTGCACAGCAAAAGGAAACTACCAACAGAGTAAACAGACAACCTACAGAATGGGAGAAAATATCTGCAAACCATGCATCTGACAAAAGACTAATATCCAGAACCTACAGGAACTTAAACAAATTGACAAGTAAAAAACAACCCCATTAAAAAGTGAGCAAAGGACATGAACAGACACTTTTCAAAAGATATACAAGCAGCCAACAAACATATGAAAAAATGCTCTACACCACTATTCATCAGAGAGATGCAAACCAAAACCACAATGAGATACCAACTCACACCAGTCAGAATGGCTACTATTAAAACGTCAAAAAACAACAGATGTTGGTGAGGTTGCAGAGGAAAGGGAACATTTATACACTGTTTTTGGGAATGCAAATTAGTTCAGGCCCTGTGGAAAGTAGTTTGGAGATTTCTCAAAGAACTGAAAACAGAATTGCCATTGGACTCTGCAATCCTATTACTGATATATACCCAAAGGAAAATAAGTCATACTATCAAAAGACATGTACTCGTATGTTCATCACAGCACTATTCACAAGAACAAAGACATGAAATCAACCAGGTGCCCATCAACAGTGTATTGGATAAAGAAAATGTGGTACATATACACCATGGAATACTACACAGCCATAAAAAAAAGAATGAAATCATGTTCTTTGCAGCAACAGGGACTTGTAAGTGGGAGCTAAACATTGGGTACACACAGACACAAAGGTGGGAACAACAGACACTGGGCATTCCAAAAGGAGGGAGGAAGGGATGGGATCAAAGGTTGAAAAACTACCTATCAGGTACTATGTTCATGGCTTGGGTGACAGGATTATTAGATGCCTAAACCTCAGCATCACACAACATATTCATGTAACAAATCTGCACATGTACCACCTGAATCTAAAATAAAATGTAAATAAATAAATATTCTTTAATTATTTTTTTAAAAGTTGATCATCTGGCTTCAGAGTTTGTGCTCAGAACCACTTTGTTTTACCTATTGATGCGGAACCAGGTAGGATTAAGTCTTGACTTCAGTCGTTTCCATGTTGCTTTCTCGTGGCTAGTTCTGTCGCTTGCCACCATGTATAGCAGCATTTTAAGGAAGTGAACGAAGACCACACAGCTTTTTACCCACTAATAGAGGTGACCCAGTTAAAGTACTTAGTCCTTGTATTTCAGGATGGTCAAGTTAGCAAACCGACAATGACTGACTGCTTTGGGGGTTTACTTTTCTTAACCACCAGGGTCCAGGCCACTTAGAAGTGAGTCAGAAGACAGCAGGGGAACTTCATTTACTGGTGTGATTATACTCCATCACCACTGTCGCCCTGGCTTTGACTGTGGTCATGATGGTGAAGTTCAGCAGAAGTGCGCCATCATCTTCATGCAGGCAGGTTGGTCTTTATCATGCATCAAAGGTGGGGAGCCGTCCTTCCATGGTACTTTGCTTCAGTGTGGTATTTTGCTTCCCTTTGGTATCTACCACCAGGTAGGTACATGTGTATCTCTCTTCACTGTAGTCTGGAGGAAGATTCAAGACCTCTGGCTATTAATACCATGTAAGTGGTGCCCTGACCCCATTATTTCTAATGTCTGACTTCCAGTCTCAGCCAGTTCTTAACATGCATGAGCCAGTTGGATCCCTCCACATCTTGACCTCAATTCTGCCCACAGTGTTCAACCCTGGAAGACCATTAAGATCACCTGAGGATCATTAAAAAGCACCAAGCCCAAGCCTCACCTTCAGAGATTTTGATCTTACTGGTCTGGGCACTCATGTCTCTGCAGCATGTGGCCCACTCTAGCCACCTCTAGAGTTCCCAGGAAGTTCCTACTGGACTTTGGGCTCTTCCCCTCTTCTGTCTAGCCTCCTGGACAGCTTTCTCTTCCAGGTCTGCCCATCAGTACTGCCCTGCTCAGAGCAAGCAGTGAGGAGCTACTAGGCCCTATCTCCTTCCGTGAACCTTCTTAGATGGCAGAAACAAGCCCATCTCCAAGAGGCAAGCACTCTCCATGCTGTGAGATGCATTCCTATTCTCCTCCCTCTCATTAGGAGCTCCCGCCCATGGACCAGATGACCTCCAATTTTCTGCCAGTCTTTTACCATGTTCCAGATTCAAGTTTGGGTGAATAGGAATTTTCTGGCAAGGGTCTCCCACACAGACTTCAGCATGTTGATAGTTGGTAGAAATTCCTTGTAAAATTTAGCTTTATTGTAGGGATCTAAGAGAGGAGAACTCTGTGTTTCTATCTTTCCCCAACCTCCTCCTTGAACCCTTAGGGCTCCTGAGAGGAGTTGCTCATACTGGGGTATTTCCTGCACACAAAGGTGGATTGGTCCCTGCTTCAAATGGGCAGACCCATGAGCATGGTTCTCTGGGTCTTCCTCTTCCACCTGTGCCACAGCACAGCAAGCTACCCAGGTGCTTCTCCCACTTGAATTGTCTGTCCTCTCATGTAGCTGCGGTAGTCAGACTCAGGTTTGGGTTGGCAGTGGTTCAGGAAAGAGGACAGTCTCACCCATGCCCAGATAACTGGAGATTGGCCGTGGACAGGAATGGATGGCAGGCAAGCAGTGGGGGTCCATACTAAGAATGGCTCAGAATAATGTGGAACTTTGCTTCCCTTTGGGCCCCATATGTATATCTCTCTTCGCTGTAGACTGAAGGAAGATTCAAGACCTCTGGCTATTAATAGCATGTAAGTGGTGCCCTGACCCCATTATTTCTAATGTCTGGCTTCCCGTCTCATCCAGTTCTTAACATGCACGAGCCAGTTGGATGCCTCCACATCTTGACCTCAATTCTCCCCACAGTGCTCAACCCTGGAAGACCATTAAGATCACCTGAGGATCAATAAAAAGCACCAAGCCCAGGCCTCGCCTTCAGAGATTTTGATCTTATTGGTCTGGGCACTCAAGGCTGTAAACACCACTAGGTAGTGTTTTTTTTGTTGTTGTTGCTGTTGTCGTTGTTTTTTGAGATGGAGTCTCGTTCTGTTGCCCAGGCTGGAGTGCAGTGGCGCGATCTCGGCTCACTGCAAGCTCTGTCTCCTGGGTTCACGCCATTCTCCTACCTCATCCTCCCAAGTAGCTGGGACTACAGGCGCCTGCCACCATGCCCAGCTAATTTTTTGTATTTTCACTAGAGATGGGGTTTCACCGTGTTAGCCAGGATGGTTTCGATCTCCTGACCTCGTGATCTGCCCACCTCCGCCTCCTAAAGTGCTGGGATTACAGGCGTGAGCCACCGCGCCTGGCAACCACCAGGTAGTTTTAATGTCAGTCAAGGCGGAAAATCACTGCAGGGCACATGCAATCTCATGGCCCAGGCTGATAGCATTTGCTGCTGCTTAAGCTTGTTTGAGCTCTTTCTTTCTCAGTCTCAAATAAACTATTTGGTAAATTTTGTTAAAAGCCTTAGCACTGGGTCAGCCACTTTTCTATTTTTGCAGTTAAATCCTTGCTTTCTTTGGTCTTCAAAGTCTGAGCTTTAGCCACAGGTCAATGAAATTTTCAACTTAGGGCAGGTAGAGCTTGACTCTACCTAGCATGTAGCTCTCAAGGGTCAACGCTGCTCCCTTGTTGCAGTATTTCTCATCCTCGCCAGCTGACATCTGATTTCTCTTCCCTTCCTTTCAGGCCGCTTCTCTTAGGATTAGACTACTATTGGTGTACAAGAATGCTTGTGATTTTTGTACATTGATTTTGTATCCTGAGACTTTGCTGAAGTTGCTTATCAGCTTAAGGAAATTTTGTGCTGAGACGATGGGGTTTTCTAGATATACAATCATATCATCTGCAAACAGGGACAATTTGACTTCCTCTTCTCCTAATTGAATACCTTTTATTTCCTTCTCTTGCCTCATTGCCCTGGTCAGAACTTCCAGCACTATGTTGAATAGGAGTGGTGAGAGAAGGCATCCCTGTCTTGTGCCAGTTTTCAAAGGGAATGCTTCCAATTTTTGCCCATTCTGTATGATATTGGCTGTGGGTTTGTCATAGATAGCTCTTATGATTTTGAGATATGTCCCATCAATACCTAATTTATTGAGAGTTTTTAGCATGAAGGGTTGTTGAATTTTGTCAAAGGCCTTTTCTGCACCTATTGAAATAATCATGTGGTTTTTGTCTTTGGTTCTGTTTATGGTGCTGGGAAAACTGGCTAGCCATATGTAGAAAGCTGAAACTGGATCCCTTCCTTACACCTTATATAAAAATTAATTCAAGATGGATTAAAGACTTACATGTTAGACTAAAACCATAAAAACCCTAGAAGAAAACCTAGGCAATACCATTCAGGACATAGGCATGGGCAAGGACTTCATGTCTAAAACACCAAAAGCAATGGCAACAAAAGCCAAAATTGACAAATGGGATCTAATTAAACTAAAGAGCTTCTGCACAGCAAAAGAAACTACCATCAGAGTGAACAGGCAACCTATAAAATGGGAGAAAATTTTCGCAACCTACTCATCTGACAAAGGGCTAATATCCAGAATCTACAAAGAACTCCAACAAATTTACAAGAAAAGAACAAACAATCCCATCAAAAAGTGGGCGAAGGACATGAACAGACACTTCTCAAAAGAAGACATTTATGCAGCCAAAAAACACATGAAAAAATGCTCATCATCACTGGCCATCAGAGAAATGCAAATCAAAACCACAATGAGATACCATCTCACACCAGTTAGAATGGCCATCATGAAAAAGTCAGGAAACAACAGGTGCTGGAGAGGATGCAGAGAAATAGGAACACTTTTACACTGTTGGTGGGACTGTAAACTAGTTCAACCATTGTGGAAGTCAGTGTGGTGATTCCTCAGGGATCTCGAACTAGAAATACCATTTGACCCAGCCATCCCATTACTGGGCATATACCCAAAGGACTATAAATCATGCTGCTATAAAGACACATGCACACGTATGTTTATTGCGGCACTATTCACAATAGCAAAGACTTGGAACCAACCTGAATGTCCAATGACGATAGACTGGATTAAGAAAATGTGGCACATATACACCATGGAATACTATGCAGCCATAAAAAATGATGAGTTCATGTCCTTTGTAGGGACATAGATGAAACTGGAAACCATCATTCTCAGTAAACTATCACAAGGACAAAAAACCAAACACCGCATGTTCTCACTCATAGATGGGAATTGAACAATGAGAACACATGGACACAGGAAGGGGAACATCACACTCCAGGGACTGTTGTGGGGTGGGGGGAGGGGGGAGGGACAGCATTAGGAGATATACCTAATGCTAAATGATGAGTTAATGGGTGCAGCACACCAACATGGCACATGGATACATATGTAACAAACCTGCACATTGTGCACACGTACCCTAAAACTTAAGGTATAATAATAAGAATAATAGAAAAAGGGATTAGACTACTATTTTCAACCCAAGGACATGGGTGATAAACCAGGTCAAAAGGGACGAAGTTGGGGGTTGGATCTCAGAACCACAGAAAACGCCACCAAGACAGATCAAACCAAATCTGGCTTTGAACCAGGATAAATAAGTTTTGTGCTTCAAAAATGTGTTTAAATGTCTCAATGCTATACTAAATTTCAAAATTCAGAAAGATAATATTTAAGAAAAAGCTCATCCCTAAGAATGAGTTTCTTTTATGCAACCTCCATGAATGACACCTGGTGAGAGCTGAGAAAAACTAATCAACATGACCTAAGCAAGTCCTCCACCAGCTTTGAATCACAGGCAACAGATCCTGCATCCACCTCCAAAGCCTCACAAGATCCCTTATTCGGTCTTGCTCAGTGGCTGATGACAACGTGAGACAAGGAGAGGGAATCAGTTCTACTGAGGGCCTGTGAAACCCATAGGTCTCTCTGTACTGGCTCAGCCTCCCTGGGGTACACCTGTTCTATCCTTCTCCTGGGAACTTTCCACGATCTTACCAGCATTTATTTCAGGGAAGTTCCTGATCAGGGGGAAAACTGAAGAACCAACACTAATATCTGATAAAGGCCTAATGTAATGAAAGGTTTAAAAAATAGCGCAAGAATGAGAAACCACAAATATGGCAAATGGTATGTGTTTCTTTCTCTCTCTCCTCTCTCTCTCTTTCCGTTTATTTGTTTTTGCTTTTTGTGTTTTTGAGACAGAGTTTCACTCTTGTTGTCCAGGCTGGAGTGCAATGGCACAATCTTGGTTCACTGCAACCTTCGCCTCCCAGGTTCAAGCGATTCTCCTGCCTCAGCCTCCTGAGTAGCTGGGATTACAGGTGCACGCCACCATGCCTGGCTAATTTTTGTATTTTTTCTTTTTTTAGTAAAGACAGAGTTTCACCATGTTGGCCAGGCTGGTCTCGAACTCCTGACCCCAGATGATCCACCCACCTTGGCCTCCCAAAGTGCTGGGATTACAGGTGTGAGCCACCGTGCCTGGCCCTGGTTTTGTTTTTTGACATGTGAAAGCCAACCAACTTGTGAAAGAAAATTGCTATCCAAGAAACAAAATTTTTTAAAGTGAGGCCAACTAGTAATGGGGAAGATGCCTATCTTCAAATCACCTGCTGGGCGCCTTATGCTTAGGCTGGTTTTGAGATGTCTGCCTCCTTCAAAACTTACTGACAAATGCCATTGCAGAGTCCTGGGGCTCTGGGCCCTGCATTTGATATTTGAAAGATTCCTGTTCCCAGGCAGAAGGCTGACAGTGCCACAGGTAATCACTGGGCATTACAGTTTTTAGGAAATAACATATTTTGTGAAGTCTCTGAGTGACCCCCTCTCTCTTTCTTTCTCTCTGCCTCTTCTCCCTCCTTTCTTCCATCCTTGCCCCTTCCTCTCCTCTCCTCTCCTCTATATGGAGTCAATCCTCTTAATCTTTATCCTCTAGTGCAGGAGCTGGCAAACTTGTCCTATCAAAGTTCACACTATAAATATTTTAGGCTTTATAGTCTCCATTACAACTACTCAAGTCTGTAATTGAATCAACTTGTTCTGTCAACATTTTTTTTTTTTGTTTTGTTTTGTTTTGTTTTGTTTGAGACAGTGGCACAATCACAGCTCACTGCAGCCTCGACCCCCTGGGCTCAGGCAATCATCCCATCTCAGCCTCCATCACAACACCCAACTAATTTTTGTATTTTTTTTTTTTTTGTAGAGATGGGGTATCATCATGTTGCCCAGGTTCATCTCAAACTCCTGGGCTCAAGTGATCCTTCTGTCTCAGCCTCCCAAAGTGCTGAGATTACAGGTGTGAGTGACCACACCCAGTCTCTGTCAATTCTTGTAACACAGAAGCAGCTACAGACAATACATAAATGAATGGGCAGGGCCCAGGCTGCGATTCAGAGCCCTATTAGAGAGCACCAAGAACTGACTACTGCCCTCAGCCCTGCCATGACATGAGCTCTAGGAGGCTGCAGTCTCTCCACAGGTGTGGGTGTGTGTTGGAAGTGGTGGTGGCTAAGTGGGCACAAAGATAAGTCACAGGGACAGGGGACACAAGAAAACAGTAAGTCTCACAAATCCTGAGACAACTACAAACATGCAGCACAGGAAACATCTTCCAGGGCAACTGCTGTCTCCATTTCCCACAGCTGAGAGCAGGAGGACTGGGTTTGAGTCCCAGCTCCACCAGACAGTGATGATGACCTTGGAAAGTCACTGGACACACTGGGACCTCAGTGTGCACATCTGTAAAAGGGGTTGAACAAAAATCTGCACTCCCCTGCTCCCAGGGCTGAAGAGGAGCCACAGGAGATTAAGAAGCATCACCAATATAGGCACCTTTCAGAGTGCAGGTTAGTGACACTCACAGGCAGGTGTCTGCATGTTTGTGACCCCACCCGACACATTTATTCAAGATACATTTACAAACTCAACTCCGCTGACTTATTTCATAGGAACAAGTTTATAAGCCAATGGGCGGGGGGCGGGGGTGGAAGAACTAGAGGACAAAAGGAGTATATTCTATGAGTTCCAAAACCATGATCCAGGCTATTAATTTTTTTGTAAAAGGTGGACTTATAAAAAGAATATAATCTGCTCTTTATCCACAAGAGACAAAAATGGTGGCACCAAAAGTCACCTACAGCCAGGTGGGGCAAGGTGCTCGCAGGCTGTCTTCATTTCTAGGGCTGCTGTACAAACGACCACGAACTGGTTGGCTTAAAACAAAAGATTTTTTTTTTTTTGAGACGGAGTCTTGCACTCTCGCCCAGGCTGGAGTGCAGTGGCACAATCCCGGCTCACTGCAAGCTCTGCCTCCCGGGTTCACACCATTCTCCTGCCTCAGCCTCCCGAGTAGCTGGGACTACAGTCACCTGCCACCATGCCCAGCTACTTTTTTGTATTTTTAGTAGAGATGGGGTTTCACCATGTTCGCCCGGATGGTCTCGATCTCCTGACCTTGTGATCTGCCCGCCTTGGCCTCCCAAGGTGCTGGGATTACAGGCGTGAGCCACCGTGCCCAGCGAAAACAACAGATATTTATTCTCTCACAGTTCTGAAGGCCAGAAGTCCAAAGCCAAGGCGTAAGCAGGGCCACACTCCCTTTGGAGGCTCTAGGGGACAAGTCATCCTTTGCCTTTTTAAGCTTCTGGCAGCTGCTGGCATTCCCTGACTTAGGGGTGCATCCCTCTAACCTCTACCTAGTGGTGATCACATTGCCTTCTCCCCTTCTATCTGTCAGATGTCCCTATACGTCTCTTATGAAGACAGTAGTCATTGCATTTAAGGCCCACCTGGATAGCACAGGATGTTCTCTGCATCTCAAGATTCTTACTTGCATCTGCAAAAAAAAACCCTTCTTCCAAATAAGGTCACACACATACATCCAGGGATTTGATGTGGATATATCTTTTAGGGCGCCATTGTTGGTCTACCACAAACAGGTGTTACTGACATAGCCATCTCCCCACTGGCCACATTGCTGGTGGAACGGAATGCCATGTGCCGGTTAGATCATCAATCACAGAGAGCTTGTGGAAAATGGAAATTGTTCAAATGATGAAGTGCTGTCGTGGCCAACATTCAACAGAGACTATAAATTTCAAACATCAAAAAAGCACATCTGATGCTCATTGTGCTGTTAGGCTGGTATTGGAGCTATTAAAGAAGGAAGGCAAAGAAATATTCTTCAACTAGTGTACTCTTTATTCCTGGAGGAAGGAAGGGAGTGAGGGAGGATGAAGTGAGTGGATTCTCACTGAGTGCCATATGCACCTGGAACTGTCTGGTTATTCTATTTGAGTCTTACAACACCACCAGGAAGACTGCATGGTCCTTACTTTGCAGATGAAGGGACTAAGACTCAGATGGATTGAATGTCCAGAGCATGGAGGGTGGCACTGGTATTTGTATCCAGCTCTGTTTTCCCCAAAGCAAAGGCTTCAGTGATATGGTGCAGTAGGCCTGGTGCATTCTCCGTTCTAACACCTGAATCCTAAATCACACAGCTTGGTGAGGGCTAAGTGTGGGGGCTCCAGCAAGAGCCACAATGGGCAGAGACTCCTTGTATGATGCTGGACACCTACCAGGGTGGCTGTTCTCCCATTGGAAGCCTTTTAGAATTATGTGGGTGGCAGCCATGAGACCAATCTGCCACCCACCTCCCTTTCTCTTGAAGCAGGTCCCTGTTATCACAAGCCCTAACCTTTGTGCCATGAGCTTTTTTCCCAGCCTGAGCTTGGATTTCTCCTTTGCTACTCTACCCCTCAGGTTCCTGTGCAGGACATCAGAAGAATTGGGGGGACAGAGAAGACCTGCTGTCCTACCTGGCTGCCACTTCTTCCTCCTTCCTCCTTCTCATTCCTCCAATCTCAACTGAAAAGCCATCACCCTGATCCACCCAATCTAAAGGAATCATACTGCTCCCCACATGGCCCTCTCTATCACATCAATGTATTCCCTGCCTATTTGTGCTTATCACAATCTGAAATTATCTACTTTAGATGTTTGCTGGTTTTTATCCATCTCCTCCTTCTGAATCTGAGACTTTTTGATTGTCCTGCTCTATATCCTTTATGCTTAACCTGGGCATCTGGTGCATGGTAGACACTCAATAAGTAAATGAATGATGGCTGGGTGTGGTAGCGTGCACCTGTAATCTTAGCTACTTGGGAGGATGAAGTGGGAGGATCGCTTGAGCTCAGGAGTTCAAGAACAGCCTGGATAACATAGCAAGACCCTGTCACAGTAAATAGATAAACAAATAAATGAATAAATGAGTAAACATACACATCCAGTAAGTTCTGTTTCCAGCAAAGACTGAGCCCAGCTAGAGTTCTCCCCCTGAGGTTACAGATTAGATACCCACTGAGATCTCCACAAACATTATTTCTGTAGCCTCCTGGATTGAGTGGGTTTTCTTTTTCTCCCTAGAACTACACAGTAAGGGTCACCCAGGACAGACTGAACACACAATTCCTCTGCTCACCGGAGGCCTCTAGCAATTATACTGAGAAGCACCATAGTAATATTAGCACAGCCTAGCCCATAAATCCTGAAAATCCCTGAATCTAGTTAATGGAGGAATTTTTTGCAAGTCAAGCACTTTGTGGCCACCTCAGAACCATTTGGGGGAGTGACTGCTCTCTCCTAAACTGTGAAATGTCCTTACTCCAGCCTTAAGCTGCTGCCCAGGAGATAGCTCTTAGCTAAAAGGTGACCAAAATATTCTCTCAGTTTTGACACAGCACATGGTGAGAAACAAAGCAAAAGTCTGGGCCCAGAAGCTCCTGGGCTTGCCTTTCAGGTCAGTGCCGCTTTTCAGGAGGATAAAGAATGGATAAAGCAGAGGACTCTTCAAACGCACTTAGTAAGCAGAGGCGGCTGTAGTGGCCTTACTGGAGAAGAGCGCTTAAGGTATAAATTGGTTATTTTATTCTGGATGCTACACTGCATCTTCACGAATGACTTCGTGAAACCCCCCTACCAGAGCGCACGTGCGTGCGTGCACATGCACACACACACACACACACACACACATCATTTTCTGGCATTTGTTATGGGGGAACAAGACTACCACCTGTGACCCAGGGGTTCTACAGCACAGGTGAGGTATGACAAGAGCATGGCGGACATGTCACATGTGAGTTGCGTGGGCTTCCCTCTCGCTGACATCCATGTAAGTCCCAGGTGCTTGAGTGGAGCAGCACACAGAGAACAGCAGAGGGTGTGCAGCAAGGGGCAGGGTGGGTTTCAAAGACTTACATGTGCACAAGTGTACACACGCACATGTGCGAGCACGTGTGTACTCACATACGCTTGGCATTTCTATTTCTTAAATATACCTTTTATTTTGGAATCATTTTACATTAACAAAAACAGTACAGACATAGCGCAGAAACTCTCCATCTATCCTTACCCAGCTTCCCATAATCCTAACATCTTACATAACCAGGACGCATTTGTCAAAACTAAGAAATTAACATTGATACAATACTGTTAACTAAAGACTCTGGGTTGCGCTATTTTTTTCCCCCACAAGTGTTCTTTCTTTGTTCCAGAATCGCATCCAGAGTCCTCCATTGCATTTGGGGTATTTCCATTTTGACAATTTGCAATGCTACATCCCTTCAGTTCCTTATATAGCTGTCAGACCAATGAGACTGAGATTTCTCACTTTTACCATTAGTTTCTGTTCCTCTAGTAAAATCACTTAACCTTTCTAAGTCTCCATTTGCTTATCTGTAAAGTGGTGCCAGTGGCAGAACTTACTCTACATGGTTGCTGTGAAAATTAAATAATTCCAGAAAGCACTTAGCTGAAGCCTGGGAATACTACTCGCTCAACAAATGTTAGCTACAGCAACCAGCTCTGATTTGCAAGGGGAGCAATCATATCGCACAAATAAATCATCAAAAGGCAGTTTGAGAAAGAGACCCCAAATCTGCAAAACTGTTGTTTTTGTCCAGGACCAACCAAAGAATCGGGTGTGGTTGCGGAGGTCAGGAACTGCAGATTTAAATCTTGGCATCTCCTTCTTGGCTGTCTGGCGGTTGGATGTGAGCCGTGACAACTGTGTAGTGCTGACAGAAGAAGGCCACTGATAGGCAGCCAGCTGGCCTCGTCTGGGCTCCTACAAATGTCTGGAACTCGGTGTGAACAGCTGGGATGGGGACAGGCCGAGGTAGTGCTGCCAGCTAGTTTGAGATGCACCTTGTTCCAGAAATCAAATCAGCCACTCTCCTTTAATCAGCAAGGTCCACACACACACTACCGACTTTATTCCAGGGAGAAAGAGGATGGAAACAAGCATTTACTGAACATGTCTCATGGGCCAGCCCCTGCACATTTATTACGCAGAGTGGTCTTCAAATTTTTTTCACATCCTCTAATCTGTAAAATATTTTGAGCACATACCGTGTGTATATATATATTCACACATGATAAATACAAGTAATACACATGTATTACTGAACTAAGTGTACATTATAGAATATGCATCAAAATAGGCATTTAAAACACATAATTTGTAATAACATAATGAAATAATGTGTTAAATAAAAATCAATAGTGCTATTAATGAGAGGAGATGTAAATCTTTCATTCAAAAAGTCTTCTTCATTTTTTTTTTTTTTTTTTTTTGAGACAGGGTCTCACTCTGTGGCCCAGGTTAGAGTGCAGTAGTGCCATCATAGCTCACTGCAGCCCCAAAGTCCTGGGTTCAGGTGATCCTCTTTAGCCTCCTGAGTAGCTGAGACTACAAGCATCCCGCTAATTGTTCGATTTTTTTTTTTTTTTTTTTTTGAGACCGAGTTTCGTTCCTGTTGCCCAGGCTGGAGTGCAATGGTGCGATCTCGGCTCACCGCAACCTCCACCTCCCAGGTTCAAGTGAGTCTCCTGCCTCAGCCTCCCGAATAGCTGGGATTACAGGTATGCGCCACCATGCCCAGCAAATTTTGTATTTTTAGTAGAGATGGGGTTTCTCCATGTTGGTCAGTCTGGTCTCGAACTCCCGACCTCAGGTGATCTGCCCTCCTTGGCCTCCCAAAGTGCTGGGATTACAGGCGTGAGCCACCAAACTGTTTGATTTTTAGTAGAGATGGAATCTCACTATATTGCCCAGGCTGGTCGCAAATTCCTGGCCTCAAGTGATCCTCCTGCCTTGGCCTCCCAAAGAGCTGGGATTACAAGCATGAGCCACTGCACCTGACCTTGATAATTTTGAACTTCTTGGGCCAACTTCTTGTCAGATATCATTAGTCTGTTTTTTTTCCACATCTTACTGGGGCTGATTCAACAATGATGACAACAAAAACTTCTTCCCAGTGAAGTGTTAACTCTGTCATTTTTTGGTTTATGTGGATATTGTTCATTATAGATTTTAATTAGCTTTTAATTCATGAAAACTTTTTAAGCCACTTCTTCAGTTTGTTGAAACAGGGTTTGTTGAGTTTAAGCTGGATAATGTATTCTACGCACCTGCCTCACCGGAAGTGGCAAATTGCAATCAAACATCACAAAGGCTGCAAGGGAATGAATGAGGATGGAGCTCCCAACCCCTTCCCGTTTGCAAAGTCCCTTCTTTCTTTGAGGACATGCCCAGAACATGCAGCTGACTGTGGATGTCACGGTACATCCATACATCAAATATTTGTAAAACCTAATTTCTTGTTGAGTAAAAAATAAAAATGCTAAGATTTTCTACTCACACTACAAAGGAGGGTCCTGTACACTCCCCAGGGGCATTCACCCCACTTTGGACTCTAACACTGCTCTGAATTGTCACAACAACCCTCTTAGGGAAGTGGATAAAGGTCTCCCCATCTTACATCTGAATGGGAAACTGAGGCCCAGAGAATCTGTGCATGTCATCCACCAGGTAGGTTTTCGAGTGGGGTTTAGACCCTGGCCTCCTAACACCAGCTCCAGGCCTCTTTTTCCCCACCTCCCCTCTATCCCTCCAACTTCCCCTCCATCCCCCACCTCCTCTCTATCCCTCCAACTTCCCCTCCATCCCCCCCACGTTCCCCTCTTTCCCTCCAACCTCCCCTCTATCCTTCCAACTTCTCCTCTATCTCTCCACCCTCCCCTCCATCCCGCCACCCTCCGCTCCTTCCCTCCACCCTAACCTCTATCTTTCCACCCTCCCCTTTCCCTCCACCCTCCCCTCCATCCCCCCACCCTCTACTTTCTCTCCACCCTCTCCTCCATCCCCCACCCTCCCCCCTTTCCTTCCACCCTCCCCTCTATCCCTCCACCCTCCCCTCTATCCCTCCATCCTCTCCTCTTTCCCTCCACCCTCTCCTCCACCCCCCACCCTCCCCTCTTTCCCCCTACCCTCTCTTCTTTCCCTCCACCCTCCCTTCCATCCCCCTACCCTCGCCTCTATCTCTCCACCCTCTCTTCTTTCTTTTTTTTTTTTAATTATACTTTAAGTTCCAGGGTACATGTGCACAACATGCAGATTTGTTACATATGTATACATGTGCCATGTTGGTGTGCTGCACCCATTAACTCGTCATTGACATTAGGTATATCTCCTAATGCTATCCCTCCCCCTCCCCCCACCCCATGACAGGCCCTGGTGTGTGATGTTCCCCTTCCTGTGTCCAAGTGTTCTCATTGTTCAATTCCCACCTATGAGTGAGAACATACAGTGTTTACTTTTTTATCCTTGTGATAGTTTGCTGAGAATGATGGTTTCCAGCTTCATCCATGTCCCTACAAAGGACATGAACTCATCCTTTTTTGTGGCAGCATAGTATTCCATGATGTATATGTGCCACATTTTCTTAATCCAGTCTATCATTGATGGACATTTGGCTTGGTTCCAAGTCTTTGCTATTGTGAATAGTGTCACAACAAACATACGGGTGCATGTGTCTTTATAGCAGCATGATTTATAATCCTTTGGGTATATACCCAGTAACGGGATGGCTGGGTAAAATGCTATTTCTAGTTCTAGATCCTTGAGGAATCACCATACCGTCTTCCACAATGGTTGAACTAGTTTACAGTCCCACCAACAGTGTAAAAGTGTTCCTATTTCTCCACATCCTCTCCAGCACCTGTTGTTTCCTGACTTTTTAATGGTGGCCATTCTAACTGGTGTGAGATGGTATCTCATTGTGGTTTTGATTTGCATTTCTCTGATGGCCAGTGATGATGAGCCTTTTTTCATGTGTCTGTTGGCTGCATAAATGTCTTCTTTTGAGAAGTGTCTGTTCATATCCTTCTCCCACTTGATGGGGTTGTTTGTTTTTTTCTTGTGAATTTGTTTGAGTTCTTTGTAGATTCTGGATATTAGCCCTTTGTCAGATGAGTAGATTGCAAAAATTTTCTCCCATTCTGTAGGTTTCCTGTTCACTCTGATGGTAGTTTCTTTTGCTGTGCAGAAGCTCTTTAGTTTAATTAGATCCCATTTGTCAATTTTGGCTTTTGTTGCCATTGCTTTTGGTGTTTTAGACATGAAGTCCTTGCCCATGCCTATGTGCTGAATGGTATTGCCTAGGTTTTCTTCTAGGGATTTTTATGGTTTTAGGTCTAACATTTAAGTGTTTAAGCCATCTTGAATTAATTTTTGTATAAGGTGTAAGGAAGGGATCCAGTTTCAGCTTTCTACATATGGCTAGCCAGTTTTCCCAGCACCATTTATTAAATAGGGAATCCTTTCCCCATTTCTTGTTTCTGTCAGGTTTGTCAAAGATCAGATGGTTGTAGATGTGTGGTATTATTTCTGAGGGCTCTGTTCTGTTCCATTGGTCTATATCTCTGTTTTGGTACCAGTACCATGCTGTTTCGGTTACTATAGCCTTGTAGTATAGTTTGAAGTCAGGTAGTGTGATGCCTCCAGCTTTGTTCTTTTGGCTTAGGATTGACTTGGCAATGCAGGCTCTTTTTGGTTCCATATGAACTTTAAAATAGTTTTTTCCAATTCTGTGAAGAAAGTCATTGGTAGCTTGATGGGGATGGCATTGAATCTATAAATTACCTTGGGCAGTACGGCCATTTTCACGATATTGATTTTTCCTATCCGTGAGCATGGAATGTTCTTCCATTTGTTTGTGTCCTCTTTTATTTCGTTGAGCAGTGGTTTGTAGTTCTCCTTCAACAGATCCTTCACATCTGTTGTAAGTTGGATTCCTAGGTATTTTATTCTCTTTGAAGCAATTGTGAATGGGAGTTCACTCATGATTTGGCTCTCTGTCTGTTATTGGTGTGTAAGAATGGTTGTGATTTTTGCACATTGATTTTGTATCCTGAGACTTTGCTGAAGTTGCTTATCAGCTTAAGGAGATTTTGGGCTGAGACGATGGGGTTTTCTAAATATACAATCATGTCATCTGCAAACAGGGACAATTTGACTTCCTCTTTTCCTAATCGAATACCCTTTATTTTTTTCTCCTGACTGATTGCCCTGGCCAGAACTTCCAGCACTATGTTGAATAGGAGTGGTGAGAGAGGGCATCCCTGTCTTGTGCCAGTTTTCAGAGGGAATGCTTCCAGTTTTTGCCCATTCAGTATGATATTGGCTGTGGGTTTGTCATAAATAGCTCTTATTATTTTGAGATATGTCCCATCAATACCTAATTTATTGAGAGTTTTTAGCATGAAGGGTTGTTGAATTTTGTCAAAGGCCTTTTCTGCATCTATTGAGATAATCATGTGGTTTTTGTCTTTGGTTCTGTTTATATGCTGGATTACATTTATTGATTTGCGTATGTTGAACCAGCCTTGCATCCCAGGGATGGAGCCCACTTGATCATGGTGGATAAGCTTTTTGATGTGCTGCTGCATTCGGTTTGCCGGTATTTTATTGAGGATTTTTGCATCAATGTTCATCAAGGATATTGGTCTGAAATTCTCTTTTATTTGTTGCGTCTCTGCCAAGCTTTGGTATCAGGATGATGCTGGCCTCATAAAATGAGTTAGGGAGGATTCCCTCTTTTCCTATTCATCGCAATAGTTTCAGAAGGAATGGTACCAGCTCCTCCTTGTACCACTGGTAGAATTTGGCTGTGAATCCGTCTGGTCCTGGACTTTTTTTGGTTGGTAGGCTATTAATTATTGCCTTAATTTCAGAGCCTGTTATGGGTCTATTCAGGGATTCAACTTCTTCCTGGTTTAGTCTTGGAAGGGTGTATGTGTCCAGGAATTTATCCATTTCTTCTAGGTTTTCTAGTTTATTTGCATAGAGGTGTTCATAGTATTCTCTGATGGTAGTTTGTATTTCTGCGGGATCGGTGGTGATATCCCTTTTGTCAATTTTGTTGCATCTATTTGATTCTTCTCTCTTTTCTTCTTTATTAGTCTTGCTAGCAGTCTATCTATTTTGTTGATCTTTTCAAAAAACCAGGTCCTGGATTCATTGATTTTTTGAAGGATTTTTTATGTCTCTATTTCCTTCAGTTCTGCTCTGATCTTAGTTATTTCTTGCCTTCTGCTAGCTTTTGAATGTGTTTGCTCTTGCTTCTCTAGTTCTTTTAATTGTGATGTTAGGGTGTCAGTTTTAGATCTTTCCTGCTTTCTCTTGTGGGCATTTAGTGCTATAAATTTCCCTCTACACACTGCTTTGAATGTGTCCCACAGATTCTGGTATGTTGTGTCTTTGTTCTCGTTGGTTTCAAAGAACATCTTTATTTCTGCCTTCATTTCGTTCTGTACCCAGTAGTCATTCAGGAGCAGATTGTTCAGTTTCCATGTAGTTGAGTGGTTTTGAGTGAGTTTCTTAATCCTGAGTTCTAGTTTGATTGCACTGTGGTCTGAGAGACAGTTTGTTATAATTTCTGTTCTTTTACATTTGCTGAGGAGTGCTTTACTTCCAACTATGTGGTCAAGTTTGGAATAAGTGTGATGTGGTGCTGAGAAGAATGTATATTCCGTTGATTTGGTGTGGAGAGTTCTGTAGATGTCTATTAGGTCTGCTTCGTGCAGAGCTGAGTTCAATTCCTGGATATCCTTGTTAACTTTCTGTCTCGT
The DNA here is from genome assembly GCF_006542625.1 of Nomascus leucogenys. NCBI lineage: Eukaryota > Metazoa > Chordata > Mammalia > Primates > Hylobatidae > Nomascus > Nomascus leucogenys. Next base: position 24,750,864 of record NC_044381.1, read on the forward strand.
TGATCTGCTTAATGTTGATAGTGGGGTGTTAAAGTCTCCCATTATTATTGTGTGGGAGTCTAAGTCTCTTCGTAGGTCTCTAAGGACTTGCTTTATGAATCTGGGTGCTCCTGTATTGGGTGCATATATATTTAGGATAGTTAGCTCTTCTTGTTGAATTGATCCCTTTACCATTATGTAATGGCCTTCTTTGTCTCTTTTGATCTTTGTTGGTTTAAAGTCTGTTTTATCAGAGACTAGGATTGCAACCCCTGCCTTTTTTTTGTTTTCCATTTGCTTGGTAGATCTTCCCCCATCCCTTTATTTTGAGCCTATGTGTGTCTCTGCACATGAGTTGGGTCTCCTGAATATAGCACACTGATGGGTCTTGACTCTTTCTCTAATTTGCCAGTCTGTGTCTTTTAATTAGAGCATTTAGCCCATTTACATTTAAGGTTAATATTATGATGTGTGAATATGATCCTGTCATTATGATGTTAGTTGGTTATTTGGCTCGTTAGTTGATGCAGTTTCTTTCTAGCATCGATGGTCTTTATAATTTGGCATGTTTTTGCAGTGGCTGGTACTGATTGTTCCTTTCATGTTTAGTGCTTCCTTCAGGAGATCTTATAGGGCAGGCCTGGTAGTGACAAAAATCTCTCATCATTTGCTTCTCTGTAAAGGATTTTATTTCTCCTTCACTAATGAAGCTTAGTTTGGCTGGATATGAAATTCTGGGTTGAAAATTCTTTTCTTTAAGAATGTTGAATATTGGCCCCCACTCTCTTCTGGCTTGTAGAGTTTCTGCTGAGAGATCCACTGTTAGTCTGATGGGCTTCCCTTTGTGGGTAACCTGACCTTTTCTCTGGCTGCCCTTAACATTTTTTCCTTCATTTCAACTTTGGTGAATCTGACAATTATGGGTCTTGGAGTCGCTCTTCTCGAGGAGTATCTTTGTGGTGTTCTCTGTATTTCCTGAATTTGAATGTTGGCCTGCATTGCTATGTTGGGGAAGTTCTCCTGGATAATATCCTGAAGAGTGTTTTCCAACTTGGTTCCATTCTCCCTGTCACTTTCAGGTACACCAATCAGACGTAGATTTGGTTTTTTCACATAGTCCCACATTCCTTGGAGGCTTTGTTCATTTCTTTTTACTCTTTTTTCTCTAAACTTCTCTTCTCGCTTCATTTCATTCATTTTTTTCATCACTGATACCCTTTCTTCCAGTTGATCAAATTGGCTACTGAGGTTTGTGCATTCGCCATGTAGTTCTCATGCCATGGTTTTCAGCTCCATCAGGTCATTTAAGGACTTCTCTACACTGGTTATTCTAGTTAGTCATTTGTCTAATCTTTTTTCAAGGTTTTTAGCTTCTTTGCGATGGGTTTGAACTTCCTGCTTTAGCTCAGAGAAGTTTGATCTTCTGAAGCCTTCTTCTCTCCACTTGTCAAAGTCATTCTCTGTCCAGTTTTGTTCCATTGCTGGCAAGGAGCTGCATTCCTTTGGAGGAGAGGCACTCTGATTTTTAGAATTTTCAGGTTTTCTGCTCTGTTTTTTCCCCATCTTTGTGGTTTTATCTACCTCTGGTCTTTGATGATGGTGACGTACAGATGGGGTTTTGGTGTGGATGTCCTTTCTGTTTGTTAGTTTTCCTTCTAATAGTCAGGACCCTCAGCTGCAGGTCTCTTGGAGTTTGCTGGAGGTCCATTCCAGACCCTGTTTGCCTGGGTATCAGCAGTGGAGGCTGCAGAACAGCGAATATTGCTGAACAGCAAATGTGGCTGCCTGATCGTTCCTCCGGAAGCTTTGTCTCAGAGGGGTACCCAGCCATGTGAGGTGTCAGTCTGCCCCTACTGGGGGGTGCCTCCCAGTTAGGCTACTCGGGGATCAGGGACCCACTTGAGGAGGCAGTCTGTCGGTTCTCAGATCTCAAACTCCATGCTGGGAGAACCACTACTCTCTTCAAAGCTGTCAGACAGGGACATTTAAGTCTGCAGAGGTTTCTGCTGCCTTTTGTTCAGCTATGCCCTGCCCCCAGAGGTGGAGTCTACAGAGGCAGGCAGGCCTCCTTGAGCTGCAGTGGGCTCCACCCAGTTCGAGCTTCCTGGCCACTTTGTTTACCTACTCAAGCCTCAGCAATGGCAGGCACCCCTCCCCAAGCCTTGCTGCCACCTTGCAGTTTGATCTCAGACTGCTGTTCTAGCAATGAGTGAGGTTCCGTGGACATGGGACCCTCTGAGCCAGGTGTGGGATATAATCTCCTGGTGTGCCTTTTGCTAAGACTATTGGAAAAGCACAGAATTAGGGTGGGAGTGACCCAATTTTCCAGGTGCTGTCTGTCACAGCTTCCCTTGGCTAGGAAAGGGAATTCCCTGACCCCATGCACTTCCCGGGTGAGGCGATGCCTTGCCCTGCTTCAGCTAATGTTTGATGTGCTGCACCTCCTGTCCTGCACCCACTGTCCAACAAGCCCCAGTGAGATGAACCCAGTACCTCAGTTGGAAATGCAGAAATCACCCATCTTCTGCGTTGCTCACGCTGGGAGCTGTAGACTGGAGATGTTCCTATTCGACCATCTTGGAACTGCCCCCACCCTCTCTTCTTTCCCTCCATCCTTTCCTCTATCCCTCCACCTTCCCCTCCATCACTCCACCCTCCCCTCTTTCCCCCCACCCTCCCCTCTCCCTCTCCACCCTCTCCTCTTTCCTTACACCCTCTCTTCTTTCCTTACACCCTCCCCTCTTTCCCTACACCCTCCCCTCTTTCCCTACACCCTCCCCTCTTTCCCTACACCGTCTCCTCTTTCCCTACACCCTCTCCTCTTTCCCTCCATCTCTGCCAGTGTGGGTCCCCTCTGCGTCTCAACCACTGGGGCCATTAAACACAAATGCCAGGTGTCAAAAAACCACAACCGAGCAGTCAGGCAGCCTCAGACTCAATGGCCCTGTGACAGCTGAGGAATCTAAGTGCAGACCCCTCCTGGCATTCAGTAGAAGGTGTGTTTGTGTCAGAAGTATTGCTCATCTTTGAAAGTTTTGAGATTGGAGGAATCAAACTGAATCTTAAAATAAATGATTAAAAGGATGAATTGAGTGAAAGATGGGTGAGAAGCTGGATGGTGCTGTGGTCGAGTCCAGGCTCTAGACTTAGGATTTAAGTCCCAGGTCCATTCTCATGGCTCTAAGACCATGTTTGCTAAGACTCAGTTTTTGCAGCTGTAAAATGCTGAAACGTTGGTTGTTCTGAAGATTTAAGAGGTCCTTCATAATACTCAACACAGTGCCTAGCATGTGGTAACACTTAGCAAACAGAAGCTGTTGCCTCTGTTTGACTTCCCAATGTGGTGAGCTCAGGCAGAGCTGTGACAAATTCATCTCAACCCCCGACCCTGAAAGCCAGAGCCTTGGGCTGGCCCTCTATTCTCCAAGGCAATCCCCCAAGGTCCTCACACTACCAGGGGTCAGCCTCAGACTCCACACAACTTCACATCCCAATACATGATGATTGGGAAGTGCCATCATATTTACCTACAAAGGCAAGCCTGCTAAGACTCTCACTGGCACATCAGTGAAAGAAATAAAAGTATTTTCCTTTATAGAAAAAAAAATAAGGGTAATTAAAGTGCTTCTTAAATCCCAACTGGTTTCTGCCTGTTACAAAATGGCCATTCTTTCCCTTTGGTTGATATAATGTCAACTTCACTTGTACATTAAAATATATAAACTTTGTACACTGTCAAATGACATTCTTTTCTTTTCTATTTTGTCTTATTTTGTTTTGTTTTGTTTGAAATGGAGTCTCGCTCTGTCACCCAGGCTGGAATGCAGTGTTGTAATCTTGGCTCACTGCAACCTCCACCTCCCAGGTTCAAGCGATTCCTGTGTTTCAGCCTGCCAAGTAGCTGAGATTACAGGTGCATGCCACTATGTCCTGCTAATTTTTATATTTTTAGTAGGGATGGGGTTTCACCATGTTGGTCAGACTGGTCTTGAACTTCTGACCTCAGGTGATCTGCCCACCTTGGCCTCCCGAAGTCCTGGGATTATAGGCACAAGCCACTGTGCCCGGCCATCAAATGACATTTCTAAGAAAGCATCCCCCTTGGAGGGAACTGGTCCCTTAAGGAGGTAGCAGAGGTATAGACTGAGGAGAAAGACCTAAACTGGACAGAGGCTCTCAACTTGGGGCAGTGTTATTCCCCAGAGGTCAGGGATACTCAGAAACATGTGGCAATCATTACTTTTCTTGATTATCACAATGACTGTGGAGCACCAGTGGTACTCAGCGTTGGGAGGGCAGACATGCTAAGTACCTGTACTGTGTAGGGCAGTACCACACAGTAAAGAATTGTCCCGCCATGTTGACCAATAACTTCCCAACTGAATCATGCTTGGAACATCCTTTGAGGCTAAAGGGGGTCTTTAAACTAGGTGAGCCCACAGACCAGAAGCTGGGACCACGGACTGGGCCTTAGAAAACAGGGTATTGGAGCCAGCTTGGCCCTGAAGGGTATTCTTAGCTGGACTGGGAGCTCCATGCCAACACACACCATGGCCAATTCACCTTTGTACACTGCAGGGCCACCATGGTGCTCACTACACAGCACATGGTTGGGAACTTCATGTTTTCTTTTTTCTTTTTTTTTTGAGACAGAGTCTCACTCTGTTGCCTAGGCTGGAGTGCAGTGGCGTGATCTTGGCTTACTGCAACTTCTGCCTCCCAGGTTCAAGCAATTCTCCTGCCTCAGCCTCCTGAGTAGTTGAGATTATGGGTGCATGCCACCACACCTGGCTAATTTTTGTATTTTTAGTAGAGACAGGGTTTCACCATGTTGGTCAGGCTGGTCTCAAACACTTGACCTCATGATCCACCCGCCTCGGCCTCCCAAAGCGCTGGGATTACAGGTGTGAGCCACTGTGCCCAGCCAGAGAACTACATCTTAAAAGGTGAGTCAGAGTTTGTCTTCAGTGGGATGGACTAGCTGGGCAACGGCTTTCGCATGAGGAAAACAAGAGAGCCTCTGTCTTGAGAACAGAAGGTGCTGCAGGAACGAAAGGAGCTCAAAGGCCTAGAGTAGTATATGTCCAAGTGCAACCACTGGCACCCGAGTTAGTGCCCGAAGTGTTCAGTGCATATTCCACTGCCCTGCTGGCCTCTCTGAGGGTGGGGCTCAGAGATTTGCATTTTAAACAAACTCTTGTCATTTGAGAACCCCAATGAAATTGTGTCAGATAATCTGTGACTGGGGAGTGGTTTTGTTGGGATAAAGGGAATTGGGTCTGAATAATGTTCTTTGGCACTATGGCTGAGAAGTTTTCTGGATCAGAAATTTGCATTTTGTAAAAGTCTTTTAAGGCATCTGGGTGTTCTGTTAAGGCATGACAATGAAATTAGAAATTAGATTTCTAGGTATTTTTTATTAACTTTCAAACACTGTTTCTTCTGAAAGCAGCAATCAACCTCAGATTATTGTCTGGCAGGAAAGAGGGGTTAATGTAGCCCTAGGGACCAAAGTTGAAAAGTTCCCAAGAGCTAGTAGCTGACATGAATGGAATGCTTAGGGTGAGCCCAGCACTGTGCTATGTTCTGACACAAATGGCTCGTTCACACCTCACAACACAGCATCCTTGTGAGGTGGGTACAGTTATTGTCAACCCCATTTTACAGACAGTGAAACTGAGGCTTAGCAACATTATATATCTCACCTATGTTCACATACTAGTAAGCGACTCAGAGAGACTTGAACGTAGGCAATGAAACTTGCCAAAAATCTCAAGCCTGGAACACTTCTGCTGTGTACAGCCAAAGCTGTCCAGCACATAGACACTCTGCGTGTGACCTCTTGAGAGCATCAGAAGCTTGATTCTTTATGCACTGAATCCTTTATGCTTGTTCAGCCTTGCCAGTTAGTGAGCCTTCCCCTTGCCTCCCTGTCTGTGAGTGGAAGGCAGGAACTGGAATCGGGATGAAATAGAAGAATCTGTCAGTATCCCCTCAAAAGGAAATATTTATACTCTGGATAGTTTGGCTTCCAGTGTGTGACTTTAGAATTCGTAAGTCTCTACTGCTTCAAAATAATTGGCTTTTAAAATTTAACTGATGGCTCAAGTCACTTAAAATGAGAATCTTTTACATTGTTTTTTCTACTAAGAAGCAAAATAAACAAAAAAAAGGGACTAATGAAGCAATCAGAAAGATAGAGTTCCATACTGACTTACATAGTTGGCCCATCAGAGGAATGAATGATTATTTTATGCACTGTAAAGTTTAGTATTTTCCACTGATGGTCAAGAAATGCTGGACATGTGAATTATCAAGAACTAAGAGGCCTGGGTGATTTTAGACTTCCTTATTCTGTTACTCTGACTGCATCTGTCACTAGTTTGGGGGTGGTCCAGAAAGAAGCCCAGTGTCTAAAGAACTGCAAACGACTCCCATAAGACTCAGTAACCTCCCTCAGGCAACTGGCTCTGCTGAGGAGGTATTCATTGTGATTTGTAAAAGTTATCTGGCTTCACTGAATATGTATCCACACAACAGGACAGGTGGTAGCCTACGGGTGTCAAGTGTTTGCCTATGTTATTTATCAAAAAGCACCTCAAACCATCAACATCTTTATCTCCCCTGTGCTAGAACTGTGAGAGGCTGAAAGGTGAATGAAGCACACTCTCTGGACCCTAGTGGGGAGTACTCATCAGTCAGTGTCCTAATACAAGGCAACCTTCAGCTACAGAGAGCCACACATTGCTGTAAGTGGGAGGGAGAAGGGACAGCAGCCCTTACATAGGAGAATACATGTGCCCTATTTATGCGTGTGTGTGTGTGTGTGTGTGTGTGTGTGTGTGTGTAGGGGAAGTATTAACAACCATCAATGGGAAACAAAAGAATGCATTAGAAACCCCTACTAAAAATCTCACCTCCAAATGAACAGCTCCTACTTCAACAGAATTGGGTTTTCTCTCCAAAGATCTGGGGACTCAAAGACTTATAATCCACTCATTCTCCTATTGCATGACCCCTAAATCTGCTGTTTCAATCAAATCTAGGGTCGCATGAAGGTTTACCCTTTGCCAATTTTAAGAGGCTGCAGAGGGAAAAAATACAGACTTTGGGTTGGGTCAGGGCTGGATTCTAGTGTAGACTTCGTCAATGCTGACTGCATGACCTTCAGTAGCACCTGGGCTTCCACTGAGTCACTGGTAACATGGTGAGTTCTTCCTTCCACTCAGGATTGTCATGAGGATTAAACACAGCACACCATAAAGCAGACACTAAAACCAGTCATCCTCTTTCTCCTCCCTCTCCCCCAATGCCATTCATTCTGTTATCCCAAGCCAGGCTTAGAAATATTGGCCAGGACTTTTCAGTTAAAATTAAATAAACATACTCCACTCTCCTTAAGTGAATAGAACCACTGCTTGGGCTAATATTATTCTTTCATTTTTTCCTCAATAGGTTTTTTCTTTTTCTCCTCTCTCTATCTGAAGTAGGAAAGGCAGGCACAAAAAGGCTACGTTGGCAGTTGGACCTAGATCAGAGCCTAGGCCTAGATGTGTTTTGTTGATCAAACATTAGCACCAGCCCCTGTTTTGGTGAACTGACCAGACCCTCTCCCGCCCCTGCTCTCAACCCCCAGGCACATACAAAACATGTTTACAAAGCCTGCTGACCCTATGGTCTATTTGGATGATGAATTTTGTGTCTCTCTAAGAAAGTCACATTTGGTTCCTAGTCGATGCATAAAGTAAAAATCATCTATAATCAAAATTACTCGTGAGAATCCGTTGAAATGTTCATAAAGTATCCAACGACACTGTCTCACAAAGAGTCCATGCAGGCACATTTTTCTCCTACTATGGACTGGGTCATCACTTCTTTTGACCATCAGATAAAGAAAGCTCGCTTGTGTTTAGGGACCACAAGGCATGAAAAACATACCTGCATCTTGAAAGACTAAAATCATAAACAGAGGCTAAAAGAGATTTCAGGTAATTCATGCATCTCCCACCTCATATTCTCCTGGGGCATATGGATGGAGAATAGCCCACGCTATTTAAGTAGGTAATTATTTCCCTTCTCTCAACTTTGTCTGTGTTTTTCGTTTGCCTGCCTAACTGAACTCAGGTTAAATGTCAGCCTCATTAAATTCTAAATCAAGGTTATTTTGCATTGCATCTTCTCATAAAAATGAAGGATTGACTGATTTTTTAATAAGTGAACAGGGTTACCAAGCGAAGCTGGTAATCTCAGTCCCAAACCTTAATTGAAGACAATGAGAATTGCGTAAGCACGCCTCAAATGACGCTCTGGCCAGGAGAGAGGATGTGTAGCCCTGATAAAGAAGAGAGAGAAAAGACAGCAGACTAGATAGAAAATTGCAAAATGGAAGACTTCTGTGTGTGCAGAAAGGAATACTTCATATTTTTTCTTCCCAGAATTTTATGGCAGATGGAGAACTTAGAAATCTGTTTTTATCCTCTATTCACAATGAGCAGAATAGTCCTAAGATACCCTGAATTACGTTCACCACAAGCAACTACTATGTGCCGGGCTCTTTGCTCCAGGGTGCTGGGGAAACAAGGATAAGTCAGTCACTCTCTAGTCCTTAAGGCTCAAATAATCTAGTAGAGGAAAGCAGGAGAGGAAATAATAAATGCACTAAATGCTGTGGATATAACAATACATACTTGGATGGAATGCAAAGGATGAATTATTGGAAGACGTTGCCATGGGGTTTTATAGGGGAGGTGATTCCACAGGGTATGTGCTTCCCTGACCCATAGAGAAGTGAGGTGACCATCTCAGAGAGAGACAGCCTATGCAAACAACCAAGTTTAATTTAAACAAACATACAGAATTTTGACTATCTTAAAAATTATTTAAATAAGTAAACAATATTTCCTCTGTATGCCAGTTAGCAGCTATGAACAAGAGCTGGAGAAAGCAAATTCCTATGTAATCAATAACTAAAGCACTATAACATGAATCATATTTCCTCTGCCTCACCTCACATTCTGTGATAAAATAGTCCACCATAAAAAAAACCTCTACACCCCAACATCACATCGTCGCCTTTTGGCAAGGCCCTTTCAAGATCCATTTTCTAATTACAATGAATTGAGCTTATTTTAAGTCTGTTTCTGAAGACTCACTTTACTCCCCTTTCATTATGAGATCCACGTGCTGATATTATTCTATTCTTTCCTTTCCATGGGATCAGAAAACATGAACTCATTTATTCATGTCAGTGTCACAACATTCACTTTCTCTTACAAAAAGCCAAAGTACAATGAACTCATCTTCTTTGTGAAAGAAATTCCCATTTTGTAAAATAATAGTAAAAGTCAAACAAATATCTCTGGGTAGTGGTACAGATCTACTCCAATAGAATTATTGTATGACTATCATTTTTATATTACAGAGCACACTTAAAATGAGAGAGCAGATGGGCAGGAAGCATGCTGTTACTCACAAATCATCATGAACTCACATGAACAGACCACTTGTTTGCATTGTCAATAAATCATTGACCGATGCTTGATGAACAGAACGCAACTAGGCTGTACAATATTGTGCTGATTCAAAGAGCTTCATGCATGGCTTAGTCCTGAGAAGACACACATGCCCACTCCATTTCTGGCATATAAACTCAAAGAATAGGAATAGAATGCATTTTGGTCAAGTCACATTTGAAAAACTGGAATGAGGATGATACATCTCCTTATTAATTGGGAGATAGCCTGGTAAGCTGCCACACACATGGAAACATACACACATACAACCCCAAAGAAACAAACCCAGATGCCTGAAAGAAGGACACCACTTCTGTCTCACCCCATTCTAGAGAGGTAATGGAATTCAAATCCCCTAAATTCCCTCAACTACAGTATTTTAATCCGTAGAATGCTAGTGACACTACTGACCTCTGAAGATTAAAATGAGGATTAAAGGAAGTGACATATATCAAGTACTCACTCAGCACACAGCACACAGGTAGGCAGGTACTCAATGAAGGCTGGCTCTACTTCTCTTGCCCTTTATGGATTAATTATCCAGTTATTTCTTACAATGTTTGGTCTTTTTGAATGAATAGCATATAATCTTTGAAGGCAGAGACCTTTTTTCCCTTTTGTTTTTAAACTGAAGTTTTACACACTGTAAAGCTACAAATATAGTTAGGGTGGTTTTCTTCAGTAGCAGTGCTCTAGCCCCATGGGGCTAAATCCTCACAATCCTGTTTCCTTTTGTCCCTGACTGTCTTGAGTGGACCTGTGAATGAGTGCCTGCCAATGAAATAAAGGAGATAAAGGAAAAGTCTACTGGGGGGAGAATGGATTCTCATTCAGTAGATCATCATGCAGTCCAGCAGCTCATAATTTTTTTTTTTTTTTTTTTTTTAGACAGAGTCTCACTCTGTCACCCAGGCTGGAGTGCAGTGGCGCGATCTCGGCTCACTGCAACCTCTGCCTCCCGGGTTCAAGCGATTTTTCTGCCTCAGCCTCCTGAGTAGCTGGGACTACAGGCATACCCCACCATGCCCAGCTAATTTTGTATTTTGAGTAGAGAAGGGGTTTCACCATATTGGGCAGGCTGCTCTCAAACTCCTTGTAATCCACCCACCTTCGCCTCCCAAAGTGCTGGGATTACAGGCATGAGCCACTGCGCCTGGCCACAACTCATAATTCTTAGAAGCACTACAGACAATTCTGATACCCAGCCAGGGTTGAGAATAACTTTCCTAGACTGATGACTCTCAAAAGTCTTTGATCATTGCTTACTTTGGGCATCCTATGCTCCACCTACTTCTTTCTTTTTTGGAAACTACAACTGTCTACATGCATGCCACATTATAGGAGCTTTGTCACCGAATAGCAGTGAGACATTTTAGCAGAACTAATTAGAGTCCTCAGACTAATTAGAGTCTATGGTGACACACTAACTTGAGTTCAGAAAGGCCCTTAATAACTCACTTACTAGATTACTCTAGCAAAAGTAAAAACCTAGTATTTTATGGGCTTGTTCATCACTTATTAAACCAAGGACTTATATTTTTATCTCATTTCATAATCAATCAGGAGAACCATATCTTTGAGAAGGCAGTATTTTGAAAATTGCTGCACTAGAATGCAATCATGCTGTGTTGAATCAGTTATGTCCATTTACAAAAGAAGTGAAGGGCCATGTGTTCTCAACTTTAATCACCCCGATAAGATTATAAGAATAAGAAGAGATGCTGCCAGACACATCCACTCTCCATTCACACCCTATTCACACTTACAGGCAATTTTCCTCACAAATATTCACATCTTCATTAGCTTTCTCCTCATTCCCCCTTTTCTTCTGATTATTTAAGTAAACTTTCTTTCCCTATCTCCCTTTCGCAAGGACGAAACTAACTAAGTCACAAACAGAAGTAATTATAATGTATCAAAAATGTATTTTCCAGTATAATTATACATAATAAAATACTAGCATCATTATCTTCTAAAACTCTTGAGGGGTCCAAGAATCCCTTTGAGAATCATCATCAAACACTTCAGCTGCCCCTTTAGCGCCTGATTAAATATGTTTTTCCCCAAGTAGCAACAATATTCATGATACAAAACAAGACTGTATTTTATTTATTTATTTATCTATTTTTATTATACTTTAAGTTTTACGGTACATGTGCACAACATGCAGGTTTGTTACATATGTATCCATGTGCCATGTTGGTGTGCTGCACCCATTAACTCATCATTTACATTAGGTATATCTCCTAATGCTATCCCTCCCCACTCCCCTCACCCCACAACAGGCCCCGGTGTGTGATGTTCCCCTTCCTGTGTCCATGTGTTCTCATTGTTCAATTCCCACCTATGAGTGAGAACATGTTGTGTTTGGTTTTTTGTCCTTGCGATAGTTTGCTGAGAATGATGGTTTCCAGCTTCATCCATGTCCCTACAAAGGACATGAACCCATCCTTTTTTATGGCTGCATAGTATTCCATGGTGTATATGTGCCACATTTTCTTAATCCAGTCTATCATTGATGGACATTTGGCTTGGTTCCAAGTCTTTGCTATTGTGAATAGTGTCACAATAAACATATGTGTGCCTGTGTCTTTATAGCAGCATGATTTATAATCCTTTGTGTATATACCCAGTAATGGGATTGCTGGGTAAAATGCTATTTCTAGTTCAAGATCCCTGAGGAATCACCACACTGACTTCCACAATGGTTGAACTAGTTTACAGTCCCACCAACAGTGTAAAAGTGTTCCTATTTCTCCACATCCTCTCCAGCACCTGTTGTTCCCTGACTTTTTCATGATGGCCATTCTAACTGGTGTGAGATGGTATCTCATTGTGGTTTTGATTTGCATTTCTCTGATGGCCGGTGATGATGAGCATTTTTTCATGTGTCTTTTGGCTGCATAAATGTCTTCTTTTGAGAAGTGTCTGTTCATATCCTTCGCCCACTTATTGATTGGGTTTTTGTTTTTTTCTTGTAAATTTGTTTGAGTTCTTTGTAGATTCTGGATATTAGTCCTTTGTCAGATGAGTAGATTGCAAAAATTTTCTCCCATTCTGTAGGTTGCCTGTTCACTCTGATGGTAGTTTCTTTTGCTGTGCAGAAGCTCTTTAGTTTAATTAGATCCCATTTGTCAATTTTGGCTTTTGTTGCCATTGCTTTTGGTGTTTTAGACATGAAGTCCTTGCCCATGCCTATGTCCTGAATGGTATTGCCTAGGTTTTCTTCTAGAGTTTTTATGGTTTTAGGTCTAACATTTAAGTCTTTAATCCATCTTGAATTAATTTTTGTATAAGGTGTAAGGAAGGGATCCAGTTTCAGCTTTCTACATATGGCTAGCCAGAAAAAACTGTATTTTAAATTCAGTTTTAGAGTTCTGTTTTATTTGACTGCTAGTTTTGCAAGGTGTCTTGTTTTGTAAATTCTTTGGAAATGTGTACTAATTCAGCTACATTATGTGTTGATCAGATGACTGGCCTAAGAAGGTAAACACTTTTACATTTGAATTCTAAGCCATCGATCATCTTGGAGCACAACTCCTCCATAGGCTGGCAACTCTTAGAGGAATATCAAAACCTTCTTTCCTTACTTAAACACGACATAATTAACAGCAATCATAAGAAAAGAAAAACAAAACAGTATCCCCAAGAGATCTGACCTTGCATTTTATATTTTAAAGTAACTACATGGCAGGCACAGCTGTTAAATCTCTTAATAGATGAAAATTATGTAAATATTTCTGGATCCCTATCATGGCTCACAAACATACATACATCTGCCTGCTTTTGAATGACCTAATGGCTCCATTTACTAGTTCCAAAAACTAACCAGAGATTGATGAAAACTAAAAGCAACATAAGGAGACTTAACCAAAGGGTCCATCTGTAGGGAATATTACAGCCCCAAAGATGGAAAGGGCCAAATATGTCATTGGGGCCTCACACACGGTATTTGCTAATATGCTCTGTGAAAGCAGAACTATCCTACTGTTTCAGCTCCTCAAATATAGCCAAGACTTTGGAAAGAAGAAATGACAGTATCAGAGTTTATGGTCACAGAGGCAGTGGTGATCAGACATCACTCCTGTCCCCACCCCCAGCAGTCTAGCAGGGAGCAGAAAGGATAAATAAGTGAAGGAGGTGAGAAAGAATTTCAGAAACTGTTATGGTGGGGACTCGGCAGAACAACTGACATTGTTTTCATGAAGAGAGGGGCATGTCATTTACATTTCCACCTTATCCTTCTGCCAGCTAGTGGCCTTGGAAACCCTTGTGGCAGGCACACTAAAAAGTGTGCTTCAGCTGGGCACAGTGGCTCACACCTGTAATCCTAGGGCTTTGGGAGGCAGAGGTGGGAGGATCACTTGAGTCTAGGAGTTTGAGACCAGCCTGGGCAACACAGTGAGACCCTGTCTCTACAAAAATACAAAAATCAGCCAGGCATAGTGGTATATGCCTGTAGTCCCAGATACTCGGGAGTCCAAGGCAGGAGGATCACCTGAGCTGGGGGAGGTTGAGGCTATAGTGAGCCATGATCACACCACCGCACCCCAGCCTGGGCGCCAGAGTGAGATCCTGTCTAAAAAAATAAAGTGTGGTTCAAAGGCTTTGAAAGAATATACAAACTGGAGCAAAATATTTCTTTCTCTCATTAAGATCATAATGCAAGAAAATACTCATTTTTATGTAGCACTCAAACTTCTCTTTACTCCCCTCACCCCCACACAAACACAGATAATCCTGCTAGGAAATGGGCCAGTATCTCCATTCTGTAGATGTTTTCTGAGACCCCTTGGATTTATCACAGTAATAGGGAGAGCCAACTCTCTGCAAGGCAGGCAGGTTGAACATGGTGGGGCAGCCTGATTGGGAGAAGGTTCTTCTGTATCTCCAGCCACAAACTGCCACTCTGTGGTCTCCACTGTGGTTTCACCTTCCAACACTAGACAGGTAACACACCTATCCCCTTCCCATAATGTGGTCCTTTAAATAATTGAAAGCTGCCTCTTCAATTATTTGAATTGGTGGGAAAAGGGTGAGGTCCAAAAAAAGCTGCCTCTGTGACTCCCAGTTTATACAGAAAATAAATACTCAGACAGGCTAAGAACTTGTTTGAGACTCTAGAGTTGTTTAATGGTGAAGCCATGACTGGAGTCCAAGTATTCTGGCTCAGGTCCAGGGCTGTTCCCACCTCAACACAAACCCTGGGATCCTGCAGCTCAAGTCAGAACCACATCCTCCCATGTGGGTTCAGGGCAGGGTCCATTTGACCATCTCTAGTTAGATGTGTAGCCATGAGAGGGATTTGGGCATGTGTCTGTGTGTGTAGACTTGGGCATATTAGATAGCTTTGGTCATGTCTGTCCTGCTCAAAATGTGTCCCTTTTCGCTGGAAGCTAATCTGCATCCAGGAGCCACTATGGAACAATATGACCTCTGGCCATAGCTGATTTGATGAGAGTCTCTCTAATGTGGCTGGGCTGGTGACATGAAAACTTAGACACTATGGGACAGCCCTATTTGATTGACCTCACAGACCAGAAAGCAGAGGAAGCTAGGTGGAGGAAGAAATACAGAGGCAGACTATAGCAAGCAGTTTGGAGATTTCTCAAAGAACTTAAAACAGAGCTACCACTTGACCCAGCAATCCCATTACTGGGTATCTACCCAAAAGAATATACATCATTCTACCATAAAGACACATGCACACATATGTTCATCACAGCACTGTTCACAACAGCAAAGACATGGAATCAACCCAAATGCCCATCAATGGTGGACATCAATGTGATACATATACACCATGGAATACTACACAGCCATAAAAAATAATGAGATCATGTCCTTTGCAGCAACATAGATAGAGCTGGAGGCCGTTGTCCTAACTGAACTAACACAGGAATCGAAAACCAACACAACATGTTCTCATTTATAAGTGGGAGCTAAACATTGAGTACCATGGATAAAAAGAAGGGAACAACAGACACCAAGGCCTACTTGAGGGTAGAGGGTGGGAAAAGAGTGAGGTCCAAAAAGTACCTTCAGGTACCATGCTTATTACCTGGGTGACAAAGTAATCTGTACACCAACCCCCTGTGACATGCAATTTACCCATATAAGAAACGCACACATATACCCCTTGAACCTGAAATAAAATTTGGAAGAAAAAAAGAGGAAGAAATACAGAGGCAGGAGCTGGGAAGGAGAGAAAGAAAGAGAGATGGATGGATGGATGGATAGATGGATGGATGGATGGATGGATGGATGGATGGATGGATGGATAGATAGATGGATAGATGGATGGGGAAGATGGGAAGAGAGATGAAAGAGAGAAAAAAAATCTAGTGACTTTTTGATGCTTTCCTTGGGCCCAGTCACATTTCTGTTTTCGATTCTGTGAGGCACCCCTGTGCCCTTATAACAATTCCCTCCCCTTTTTCCTTGAGCTAGCTCATGCTGTCTCTATGCCTTAGAACCCCAGACTCCTAACTAATACATTTCTCATGTAACATGCAGTGATAAGTCTGGTATTATTTTACCCTTCACATCTGATTAGCTGCATGGGCAGTGGATGAATAAGAGAAGGGCATCCAGGTCTCAAAGGAAAAACATTAACTTATGAAAAACTGCTTTTTTCATTAAAAAAATTCCTTTGGTCCCAAAGTGCTTATTATAAGCAATGGAATCTGAGGCATTTTATGTTTTTGACACGAGAAGATCATTTTACAAAGGTCCCTAAGAGAATGGGGTCCCCATGAGGCAGAGTCACGTCCAGCGGGGAGATGAGGAGGAAGCAGGGCTGGAGCCTTGGGCAGCACAGGGCAGCTCCCTGTTTCATGGAGCCACCAGTCCCTTACTAGTCAGAGGACACAGGGGGAGCAGCCTTGTCAGTTTGCTGGGGTTCTATAACACCCTCCATCCATCCCAGAGTATCTTTTATATGGTGATGTCTTGAAGGCAGAAACATGCCTTTCTCACCACTATATTCCCACCACTTCAAATATTCTCTAACACAGAACAGTACATAATATTTGCTCAATGAATGCATGAATGGATACACTATGGACTCTGAGGGATTCTGAAATGAGGTAGACCCCAGTAGCTCAGTTACAAAGGCTCTGTGGTGGTGGGTGGACATTCATTTGACCAGATAATATGAATGTGCATTCAGTCAGCCATTCAAAGACAATTATTATTATTATTTTGTTGTTGTTGTTGTTGTTTTATTATACTTTAAGTTCTAGGGTACATGTGTACAATGTGCAGGTTTGTTACATATGTATACATGCGCCATGTTGGTGTGCTGCACCCATTAACTCGTCAAAGACAATTATTAAGCACCTACTCTACAGACTGAGACATCAAGTGGCCTTGCTGTGGGTTGCACCTGGTCCCACTTGGCAGCTCACAAGGCTGCCACCTCCACTGATAGTGATAGAAGTTGGGAATGGAACCCATGCCTGGTATGGGGACAGGGGAGCACTTTCAAAATGATTGGAAATCGAGAAGACTAAAATAGATCTACTTATTAGACTGAAATCAGGATGCTGTGTTATATCTAGAAGTTCCTGGGCGTAGTTGGGTGCCCAGCTGGGAGAAGCTTCAGGCAGTAGACTCTAAAGTAAATGAGTTCCAGCTTGCTGCACTAATTGAAATATCCAGGTGGCTTCCATGGCTGGCCTGGGACAGAAATGGTAATGAAAACCAGATCTACAAAGCCATCGGTATATGTTGTGCAAACTGCTGTTCAAAGGAAAAGGTCATATCCACTCCAGTGCCTCTAGTGACTTTTTGGTGCTTTCCTTAGGCTCCAGTCAACCCATGGATTCTCCCAATGACTACAACTGAAGGAGACTTGGAGTTTCTGATGTATTGGGCATAAGATCTGCTCACAAGCCAAAATTCAGATGCCAAGGAAGCAGCTAACATCACTAGCCTCTGTGGCAAGTCACTCAGAGCTGGTGGCATCTTGAATAAGAAATGTTGGGGTCATCTCCTTTTAAGGTTCCAAGAAACTCTGGGATCTGTTGGCCCTGAACAATTTTATCTCCTTTGCCCAAGGGCCTTAAGCTAACAGTTGGCAGGAATGGGGCTGGGACTGAACCCTAGAACATTGCAATAAACTAACATAATGGACTGAGGTGACGGCACCTCACCTCTGGAGCATCTCAGACAGACATACATGAGGGGACTCACTGGGTGGATTTCCTCTCCAATTCTCTTTTGAGAATGTCTTCAGAGTAAATGTGCAACAAGACTGAGGATTCAGGTTACCACTGAAACTTCAATCACATTGGCAAGTTTGCCTCCAGGTGGCATAAATTACTTTCAAAAATTAGATTTCAAAGAGTTCTAAGTCTGACTAACTTAAATTTTTTAATTATATAAGTAATATATGAATACAATTTTGATATTCAAATTCTAATAATACAGAAAAGACCAAAGTTCCTTTTCCTCACCTCCTTTACATAAGGTATGTGTAAGTCTATTTTCTTCATGTCAGTACATACTATTTGTAACTGCTGCATCATATTCCATACTCTGAATATATCATATTTAACCATTTTCCTGTTTTCCTATTGAATTGTTCCCAATTTTTCATGATTATAAACACCTTCTGGTCCTTGTTTCTTTGTGCTCATTCTCTCACTTCAATTTTAACATTTTAAAAAGCTTATTTTTTGGTGAGTGGTGATCTCACAATGCCAAACAGATCATGACAGTTTATTTCAACTCAGGTTTGCTGACCTTTATATATGCAGTGCTATGGAGAAAGAAAAAAGAGCTTAATACATATAATACACACACACATACATAATTAGGCCTTTATTTACGTGCGTGTGTGTTCAAACCCCTGGGTGGTTGGCAGAGCTCAACGATGTATGTAGAAGTAGCAGCCACTGAAATGTGTGTTGCCCTTGCATCCTGTGCTTCTGAGGGGCCACTCTGTCCATGATAAGGTAAAAGAAAATGATAAGGTAAAAGACATGAATGGACATATAAGATCAAATTGGCCACGTCAAAATCTCATTCCCTAACCTGAGAACCTAGAAAAGAGTTATTGCTCTTCCCAGGTCTCCCTCCCACCTAAGCAGCTAATGAGGCATTACAGAAACTTGGCAAGTCCTTCTGGAATCAATTTGGGTCTTTCAACTTTATTGCTCACCCCCCCTCTTCATTTCTCATCTGGATTACACGAATGTAAAAGCCTTTGTGAAATTTCCTTTAAGATGAATTTTTAAATGTATTCTATGTCTTGAATAAATTTAGTTATGATTGAACAACTCAGAATTAAACTATGTTGAATAGAATATTACAACCCAATGTCAATTTGCCATCACCTATATTACTCTAAAATAATTTTTCTTATAAGATGCTCTGCAGGAGTTTTCACCTGTGGGGGAAGGAGTCAAATATTTCAGCATTACTAATTCATCTGTTCGCCTCTAGTTTCTAAAGCAAAATGTAATTTTTCTCAAATTGGGACTCTGCAAAGGATTTTTTCCAATGGAAAGATGCCTTTGTGTCATTCTTAATTTCTCCTTTTGACTGGTTACAAAAATGAACTTGTAATCTACATGGTCATTTCTATGGAAACTAGATGTTCCGAGTGAAATACTGAATTTGGAGTTCTCTGAAGAACTAGAAAGAAGAGAGTCTGTGCCACAGACAACATAAAAGCTCAAGTTTTAATGATATTACCAGGCCTGTCAATGTAGGTGTTCACTGGTACCTAAGTCTTATTTTAAAAGTACAGTGAAATAAAGTGTCAAAACCATGCCAGGCATGCCTGTAGTCCCAACTACTCAGGAGAAACCCTTAATCCCAGGAGTTTGATTTCAGCCTGGGCAACACAGTGAGACTCCATCTCTAAAAATAAAAAGTAAACTATACATGGATTAGCATTTTTGAGGTTTTTCCTTAAAAAGCAAATTTAGCAGGTAGTATGTTTAATGAAAAGTTTTTATGTTTTTTTACCTTCTTATCAATACAGATACAGAAGCATCATAAAACCAATGTTTAGCTAAATGAATTTTTATAAGGCAAACACCTTTGTAATCACCACCCAGTTAAAAATAAATAGAACTTGCCAGCCACTTCCAGAAGCCTCTCCATGTGCCCCATGCCAATTTTAATCCCTCTTCTTCCACTCAAAAATAACCACAGTTTCAGTTTCCATGTTATTGATACCCATAGCTCCTATGGTTATAAAATGCTATGATTCAGTCATTTTTTTCACCATTAAAAGATTATTTGTATTCAAGGGCTGACTTGCCAAAAAAAAAAAGAGATTGTGTAGTAAGTACATTTTTCGAAAGGCTTATTTATACCTTTTCTGTTTCGCTGCTACCCACATATAATAAATACATTCATTAGCGTACAGTATTTTTAAATACCTTGCCTCATTCCAAAAATATGTGCAGAGTTGAACACATGCTAAGAAATTCCCTCCACTAGGAGGCGCTACATCCCTTATGTCCTCAGACAGCTGGGAAGACTGCGCTTAATGTAACTCAGTTATCAGTGCATTTCTACGAATGGAGTCACAGAGAAACATGTGGGAGATCCACTTAACGATTTCTTTACCTTGCTGCATATCACAAAAAGGCTCACTGGTTGTCAGAAGTCCTGGTGAGTGGCAGGTTCCAAGAGTGAACTGATATTTCAACAACTACTTTTCCACTAACAACCTAAATCCATGAAATTGAGGGAGGGGGCCAGGAACATTTGGAACAAAGGGGCCCTGTTTCCAAGCATAAATAAAATACAGCTGGTTTACAGCTGTGCTACCTTCCTCGCTGCAAGTCAAGTCATAAAACAGAATGAAACTTTCAGTAGTCACCACTGTGATGCTAGGAAATTCTGAGCATCCCTCTGGGCTCTAAGGTGACCAACTATTTGCTTTCTGAATTTCGTTTTTCAACCCATAGACACCAAACGACTCATCAGAGAGGCAGATTTCCACTGCAAATTTACACAAGCCTAGACTGTCTACTTTTACACGATTGTTTATTTGCTTTTGTTTTTCAGATTAAAAAAAAAAAACCGAGGAATAGAGCTATGAAGACATCTGAACTCTAATTACAGGGGTTTGAATTTTTTTAGATTATACATGCTACCCTTGTGACTCACAGTGATGTGCATTTCCCTGGTCTGATAATTAGCATACTAGGCAGGCTTAGATGCCCAGCATGTATCACAGATAGTAGGACATCATGCATATGTATCGGAAACTCCTAGCTCAAAATTGGCCTCAGATCAGACCAAAAGGCCAGCAACTGTGTCCAAGTAGCAACTCAACATCCACAAAGTGCCAACTGGAATGTTTTCCCACTTTAAGTGGGCATGGCAATCTAGACGTTAACCAATAGACTTATAAGAATAGCTTGTATTGATTAAAGAAGCTTTATAATACATATTTTATTCCTATCATTTTATGTGCCTAAGATTTATTCCTTAAAATACTGATTCACTGATTTAGAAAACTCAGTAGGGGCAAATAAAACTGGTTGAATAAAGTTGAAAATAGACTACATCCTATAGGTTTTTAAAAAATATTAGAAAATATCGGTACCACCTCCAAGCAAACTGGTAGTTGTCCGTTGCATTTCAGACTCAATGAATATGGGCTCTTAAGCCAGATGGCATTAGGATCAGGAAGTGGCCTTGGCACTTTTCTTACTCCTTCATGTCATTTCCAGACCATGACTCCTCTGCCCTCATGGAAAAAGTCTCATCTGTTCCCTTGTTCCCTCTCTCCTTAACTCTGTCCCCAGCTGATCTTCTGGTCACTTCCGTACATCCACTGATGACTTCATTCCTTGGCTCACAGGAGCTATATGAAATCCCACCATCATCCGGGGTGACTTCAGTGTTTGTGTCCATGACTCATTCAACTCTATTCCCACAGTTTCCTGAAAACCTCAACTCTGATGACCTTGATCTTCACTCTCCTCAACCATCTGTACTCAGGGCTGAAATCTGGCCTCATCACTAAATGTGGAACTGTTCAGGTGCAATGGCCCAGACTCCAGCCACAGCCTCGCCTCTTTCCCTGTCTCTCACTGGCTTGTCCTCACACCTCTGCTCTTGGGTCTTTTCAAATCTTCTAATCTCCAGCTTCCTCTATCTTATCCCAGTTCATCATAGCCCTCCTGTCTTCATTTTTATGTCTTTTCACCTAAGATCATGTGAACAATCCGTTTCAATCACTGCACTGTCTTCCTATAACCTCAACAATCTTGCCTCCTCATCCTTTGGCTACATCCAGGTATCTGGCAAAAATCCCAAATGAGAGCTAAGCACAGTCTCATTTCCCAAGATCAAACACCTACATAAGGTGCTGTGGAGTGTAGAAGAACGACACTACAAATCTGTGGTCTCCAACCTTATCTGAGCTCTCAACACTGTCCAGGGATCTTTGTACATGTTCCTTGTCAACTCTCTAGCTTCAGTTAAAGATACTTTCTCCCCAGGACAAGCTCATACTTAGCATAAATAGAATATCAATATATTTTTTGTTTGTACATAAAAAGGCTAATAACCAGTACCTTGAATTCCACCATGCCCTGACCTCTCAGGGACCCCATACCATAATTTATCCTCCACTCACCTGCATTTCACCTCTTTCACTATTTTCTCCTAACTCTTTCACCTAAGAATTTAGACTTCCTCTTCTTAAAACAATCCATGCAAATCCTATGCCCTCTCTAGCTAAGACTTACTTCTCTTCTTTCCTTCACAGCCACACCACTTAAGGGAGACAAAGACTTCATTCAATCCCCAACTTCCTCTCAGCTCAACTCCACACTTAACAACCTTACTGAACCTGCTTTTCCATTCTTGAGGGCCACCAGTTACCTTCTAGTTGGTATGTTCAATGGACACTTTTTAGAATGTGTGCCATTGCCTGTCAGTGGCATTTCACACCATGCATCACTCCCTCCTTCCTGGAAAGTTCTTTCATCTTCACCCACCCCCCTGTTTCTGCCTACTCTGACTCCCCTTCTGCTTCCCTGGCTGCCCTCAGCACGGTGAGTCACCAGGTTGACCTTACATTTTGCATTCTCTCCCTGGATAGCCTCATTCACATCCATGGCTACAGTTACTATTCGATGCAGATTTACTGAAGTCCCAAAACCAGATCTCCTTCCTGAATTCCATACCTACATGTTATTTCCTGTCAGGCATCTCACATGTATATTCCGAAGGTATTATGATCTCAACATGTCCAAAATAAACTCATCACCTTTCCCCAAAATATGTCCCTCTTTCCATGTTCAACATCAACCATCCCCTTGTCTATGCTGGAAACATGGCTATTAACTTTATTTCTCCATACCTCTCACCCTTTACTCAATCAGTACCAAGTTCCAGCAATTCAACCCCATAACTATCAAATCCATGCCTTCTTCACCATCTCCACAGCCACTCTCTTATGTCAGTCTATCCATCCCTATTTCATTCTTGGATCAGTATCAGGATAGCCACCTCTGAGTGGTCTTACTGCCCACTCCCCATCCCTCCCAATTCAAATTACTTCATATACTACAGTGGAGTACTCTCTCAAAAATGCATATCCAACTAGATCACTTCCTGAGAGATTCCCATGACCCACATGATAAAATCCAAACTCTACCTAAAATGGCATACAAGGCAGTCCATCTCTCCATCATCCTTTCTCACCATTCTCACCATTATGTCAAAACTTCCAATCCAGTTACAGGGAACTGCTTATGCAATGATATAGCTTAATGGTTGATAGATGAGTCTTGGTATCAGATATCCCTGTGTTCAAACTTAAATTGCCACTTACTGGTTTGTGATCATGGACAAGTTACTTCTGAGAGCACCACATGCTTCTCTATCAGAGTACTTATTGTCCCACACCACCTTCTAAATCCTTCATACTAGCCCATCTTTTCCACTGCACTGTCCTTGAATCCCTAGCACACAGCAGGCCATCAACACTTATTCTGCATATGAGTGAATCAGGAGAATGAATGGATTCTCCCAGTGACAGGAGGCTCACTTCCTCTGAGGTCTAAATATGGCATCTTTGCATCTGTTTGTTACAGAATTCTTCAGATTCATCATCCAGATTCT
The DNA here is from genome assembly GCF_006542625.1 of Nomascus leucogenys. NCBI lineage: Eukaryota > Metazoa > Chordata > Mammalia > Primates > Hylobatidae > Nomascus > Nomascus leucogenys. The sequence goes on from NC_044381.1 coordinate 24,774,461, forward strand.
TAGAATGCTGCCACAATCGTTCAGGCTCATATAGTATGTCTGGCCCTGCACTTTGATGGCTCTAGATTTTCTTCAGGTGAAAACTATATCATTGACACTTGTGCATTAAGTATATATTTAAAAGCACGTGCATTTCCATTTCCATGTATCTACCGATAAGAAAGTATAGCCCTGCAATAGAACCATGCAGATGTTAGATGATGGTACAAGTGGTACAAAAAATGCTTGGCTTTTTGCTGAAGCTGCTTCCCTGGCTGCCCTCAGGGAACCATCTTGTACCAAAGATGGTACAAGATGGTACAAGGCACTATGTGCCTTCTTTTGTGTGGCATTTGCTTACCCGCTGTGTCCCAGTGTGAAACTGGGAGCTTCATTCTCATCAAGGGCATTACAAACCTCTACTGCAAAGGGTAGTGGGAGCTGGAGAATGAGTCAAGTCAGCTCAGCAGTGGTATTTGCACAAATTCAAAGGGCTGAAGGTAGGGTCAAAGTCAACTGCAGGGCCAGGAGTTCAGAATGTGGGAGTGATAAGTGCCAAAAGAGCACATTGGGAACCAGCAAGAAGGATGCTGGGAACCAGCAAGAAGGATGAACCATCCTGTGTTCACCACGGCTGACTATGATCGGTTAGGGTGCAGGGCGTGTTGTGTTACACTGCCTTGTAGACCCTACATAGGACAGATGAGTAGAGTTGGGTTCCTGGTTCTACCTAGGAGTTATCGGCTTCTTGAAAAGTCCAGGACAAGACGAGTTAGGCTCTTAGTTCTTCCTAAGAGATATGGGCTTCTTGAGAAGTCTAGGATGGCTGGGAACAGCTCCCATAGTTATGGGCCAGTCTAAATGCAGGCCCCTAAACCCGCAGCACAGACAGAAAAGAGCCATCAAGGCTCTACTTCAAGACCCATGCTCTGGGTCTTCCAAGTCAAGGCCCATAACAAGCCCTATCTTCTTACCATTTCTCATCCCTACCTCCTTAAAGGGAGGGCAGAAAATGGGAAAAATGCTGACGTCATGGTGTTAGACATTAAAAAGAGGCAGCTTCAGCAAAAAGCCAAGCATTTATTAACTAAGAGATGAACAATGCAACCAGAGGCTGTTACAGATTGTTGGCAACTGGAATTTAAATCTGACCACTTATTCTATAGATGTGATTTACACATCTCATCGGCTTCTGAATTAAATGAGTCCCAATTCATTAGGGCAAGCTGAGAAATGGGCAATCTTTTAATGTTGTGTAGCTCTCTCAGCTCTTGACAAATCAAGCCTCAGCAGCAACACAGTGGTTTTCCTTTCACTTCCTGTGGGAAAACTGGGGTAATCTAGGTCATTGATAGTCTGCCACTTGATTTACAGCAATGACCAATTTCTAACTTGGCTTTATCTGATCTGCTCTGGAAATGTTTTCAGCTGCTATGGGCAGTCTTGTTAAATTGTGCAGACCTGCAATCATTTTTAAAAATCACTCAACCATCAAAGATTTGATTTGGTCTGCTTAATCTGTGCTGACCTCACTTCATTTTGCAAGGCCAGGGCCTCTGTATCCCAACCTACTGCTGAAGGCTTTTATTGCAGCGTCTTTTATTGCATTTTCCCAAGCACTTCCCTATCTCTTATCTTATGCTACTGAGAGAACAGGTACTGCCACTTCCATATCAAGGATGAGGTGACTCAAACATGGGAAGATCACGGAGCAAGGCAGTGATGCTGCTGGATCAGAATCAGGACTAATGGCCTGGTACAGTCTCATGCCACCTTATGACACTAATGCAACATGAGCACCTGCCCTAGGGAAGAATAAAGCTGGCAAGGCCAAGAGAAGGACCTGTGGTTTCCATTTGCACTGTCCTGATTTATGTTAAGTCTAGACAATGAGGTGAAGGATGAAATAAACATGGATTTTGCCAAAGTGAAATAAACGGTGTGCTGGCATTTAGGCCTTCCATCTGCACTGTGGGAAGAGAGCAGATGTTTCTCATCAGCCACGCCTTGCTTCTTCTGCCCCTTCCTTTCCCAAATTGTGCCGCTGGATGGGTCAGTACCCCCACCCTCAGGCTCACTCCTATCCAATGCCTGAGCCAGCCCAGACTGTGGTGCAAAGAGTTTGCCCAGCAAAGAAACCAACCCAGGTTCTTCCCTTTCATCTGGGCTACTTCTGCTGTCTCTCCAATCTCACAAACAACCCTGACCCCGAGACCCAGACCCAGCAGCTCAGGAGCAGGGCTTTGGGTTCCATGTTGTCCCTCCTTCATGGTTCTGTCTGTAAGCTGCCTCCTCCCTTCTCCCTTCTCAGAGGAGTGTTCACCCATGGCAAGATGTCCCCAACTCCTGCCAATTCTCCTTTCCTGGATGGGACAGATCCTGGCTTCAGATGGCCAGCTGCCCTCTCCCTGTCTCCCTGTTGGCAGTTTCTGCCCCTATACCAGAAACCTCATAGGTCAACAGTTCTATTATTGTGGCTCTGTTGGCCAGTGGCACCAGCTGCATATTCAAGTCCAGCCTTTGGGGCAGGGCCAGTGACCCCTGGTTCACATGTGGACTCCCTGTCCCTTCTGCCAACAGCACTGGGATTCATCTACAGTGCCTTATATTTGGTTTCTTTCAGGTATACCATGACTTGCTTTAAGAAAATACAATATACCTGGGTACAGTGGCTCATGCCTATAATCTCAGCTATTTGGGAAGCTGAGGCAGGAGGATGGCCTGAGGCCAGGAGTTTGAGACCAGCTTCAGCAATATAGCAAGCCACTGTCTCTAAAATAATTTTTTTTAATTAGCCAGGTATGGTGGCACACACCTGTAGTCACAGCTACTTAGTTGGCTGAAGCAGGAGGATTGCTTGAGCCCAGGACTTCAAGGCTGCAGTGAGCTATGATCATGGCACTGCATTCCAGCCTGGACAACAGAGCAAGACTCCATCTCTAAAAACATAAAGAAAAAGAATATAATAAAAACAGCAACACAGCAGATAATTATTACTATTATATAGGATATTTAACATATAAAAATGTACTATAGATTTTTTTAATATACCAACTTTCCACCATGCATTAGAAATGTGATTGAATTTATAATAAGGAATCCAGTTTGTTAAGTCAAATATAGCATAGCACTCTTTCTACCACCCCTTCACTGCCCCGCACCCACCTCATGTCCCTCTCTGACAAGCTTTCAGATTCTATGATCAATAACCGTCATCATACCACAATCCACACCCTCAATTCCCTTGCACCCCTCTCTGTCATACTCAGCTGGCAAAAGCCCAACTCAGATTAAATCCAATACTTTGCCTACCTGTACTTGCACCTATTGAGTTGAAAACACTGGAGACACACCCAAGACCTGATTTCTACTGTCTGCTCTTATTTAAATTCAAGATCGCTAATCATAGGGGAGCTGTTGGAGGTATCCAGAAACCTGACTATATTGCCTTAGGTCAATTAGTCCTGAACTGCCCGAGAGGATTATTTCACACCTTCTCTTCTCTCCTCAAATTTCCAACACCTCTTCCCCCTCCCTCCCTGCCAGCTGATGACCTTGCTTCCCATTTCACTGAGAAAATGGAAGCAGTCAGAAGGTTCATCCACAGACCAAGCCACCATGGGCTCCCGCACACCTGCACTCATTCTGTGGGCTCTGCTATCACTCCTGCACAAGAACAGCCTCTCTATGCGTGCACTCGATGCCTTCCTCATTTCCCAACTCAAGTGCTTCCTTCTGGCAGTTGTCTCATCTCTCTCCTCTTTCATCAATGTTTCCCAGGCTCTAGATCATTCTCTGCAGCCCTCAAACATACTGACATATCTCTAAAAGTATCCCCTTCGAAGCCCACACTCTCCCTCATCTACAACTCCGTTTTTTCGTTCCTCTTTATAGCAAACTCCTTGAAGGAGTCAACACTCCTGCTGCCTCCTCTCATCTCATTCTCTCTTAAATCCAGACCTCCCAGTGTTCACTTCCACCTCTCCATCTAAACAGCTCCAGTTCAGGGCACCAGTAACCTCCTTGCTACTAAATCCAGTGGACAATCCTCTGGCCTCAGATTTCGTAGCATGTCAGCAGCATTTCATAAGGATGGTCACTGCCCTTTTCTAGAAATACTTTCTTAAATTCTAGGTCCCTAGTTCTCTTAGTCCTCTCCTAATTCACTGGCCAGCCCTTCTTATTTTCATTTCCTAGTGCCTCACCATCTCCTGTAACAGTCCAGAGCTCTATTCTCAGACCTCTTCTCTACCTACCTTAACTCCCATGGTGATTTCATCCAACCTCCTAGCTTGAGGTACCATCCAAACATTGATGATTTCCATCTTTATACAGCCAGCCCAGACATCTCTTTTGAATTCTAGACTCCTAAATTTATCTGCATACTATAGACTGAATGTTTATGACCTCCCCACCACCACCAGCCAAATTTATATGTTGAAAACTTAATTATCAATGTGATTATATTAGGTAGGGCCTTTGGGGGTGTATTAGTTCATTCTCCCACTGCTGATAAAGACATATCTGACTGGGTAATTTAAAAAGGAAAGAGGTTTAATTGACTCACAGTTCCACATGGCTGGGGAGGCCTCACAATTATGGCAGAAGGGGAAGCAAACATGCCCTTCTTCATATGGTGGCAGGAAGAAGTGCCCAGCAAAAAGAAGATAAGCCCCTTATAAAACCAACTCACTCACTATAATGAGAACAGCAGCATGGGGTAACCACCCCTGTGATTCAATCATCTCCCACATGATCCCACACAGGGATTATGGGAACTACAATTCAAGATGAGATTTAGGTGGGCACACAGCCAAACCATATCGTTCCACCCCTGGCCTCTCCCAAATCTCAGGTCCTCACATGTCAAAGCATAAACATGCCTTCCCAACAGTCCCCCAAAGTCTTAACTCATTTCAGCATTAACTCAAAAGTCCACAGTCCAAAGTCTCATCTGAGACAAGGCAAGTCCCTTCCACCTATGAACCTGTAAAATCAAAAGCAAGTTAGTTATTTCCTAGATACAATGGGGGTATAGGCATTAGGTAAATATATCCATTCCAAATGGGAGAAATTGGCCAAAACCAAGGAGCTACAGGCTCCATGCAAGTCCAAAATCTAGTGGACAGTCATTAAACCTTAAAGTTCCAATTATCTCCTTTATCTCCATGTCTCATATCCAGGTCACGCTGATGCAAGAGGTGGGTTCCCATGGCCTTGAGCAGCTCTGCTCCCGTGGCTTTGCAGGGTAAAGCTCCCCTCCCAGTTGCTTTCACGGGCTGGCATTGAAAGTCTGTGGCATTTCTAGTGGCATGATGAAAGCTGTCAGTAGATCTACCATTCTGGAGTCTGGAGGGCAATGGCCCTCTTCTCACAGCCCCACTAGGCAGTGCCCTAGTGGGGACACTGTGTGGGGGCTACAATCCCACATTTCCCTTCCACACTGCCCTGGTAGAGGTTCTCCATGAGGGCCCCACCCCTGCAGCACACCTCTGCCTGCACATCCAGGCATTTCCATACATACTCTGAAATCCAGGAAGAGGTTCCCAAACCTCAATTCTTGACTTCTGTGCACCCGCAGGCTCAGGTGGAAGCCTCCAAGGCTTGGGGCTTACACCCTCTGAAGCAATGGCCTGAACTCTACATTGGCCTCTTATAGCCACGGCTGGGACACAGGGCACCAAGTCTCAAGACTGCACAAAGCAGCAAGGCCCTGGGCCCAGCCCAAAAAAACACTTTTTCCTCATAGGCCCTCTGGGTCTGTGATTGGAGGGGCTGCCATGAAGACCTCTGACATGCCGTGGAGATATTTTCCCCATTGTTTGGGTGATTAACATTTGGCGTCTTGTTACTTATGCAAATTTCTGCAGCTGGCTTGAATTTCTCTTCAGAAAATGAGATTTTCTTTTCTATCGCATCATCAGGCTGTAAATTTTCTGAACTTTTATGCTCTGCTTCCCTTTTAAACATAAGTTCTAATTCCAAACCATATATTTGTGAATATATAAAACTGAATGCATTTAATAGCACCCAAGTCACCTCTTTAACACTTTGCTGCCTAGAAAGTTCTTCTGCCAGATGCCCAAAAATCGTCTCTCTCAAGTTCAAAGTTCCACAAATCTCTAGGGCGGGAGCAAAATGCCACCAGTCTCTTTGCTGAAACATAACAAGAGTTACCTTTGCTCCTCATCTCCATCTGAGACCACGTCAGCCTGGACTTTCTTGTCCATATCACTATCAGCATTTTGGTCAAAGCCATTCAACAAGTCTCTAGGAAGTTCCAAACTTTCCCACATCTTCCTGACTTCTTCTGAGCCCTCCAAACTGTTTCAACCTCTCCCTGTTACCCAGTTCCAAAGTCGCTTCCACATTTTCAGGTATCTTTACTGTGGCACCTCACTCTACCAGTACCAATTTACTGTATTAGTTTGTTCTCACACTGCTAATAAAGACGTACCTGAGACTGGGTAATTTATAAAGGAAAGAGATTTAATTGACTCACAGTTCCATATGGCTGGGGAGGCCTCACAATCATGGTAGAAGGGCAAGCAAACATATCCTTCTTCATATGGGGGCAGGAAGGAGAAGTGCCCAGCAAAACAGGGAAAAGCCCCTTATAAAATCATCAGATCTTGTGAGAACTCACTCACTATAATGAGAACAGCAGCACAGGGGTAACCACCCCCATGATTCAGTCATCTCCCACATAGTCCCTCCCACAATATGTGGGGATTATGGGAACTACAATTCAAGATGAGATTTGGGTCGGGACATAGCCAAACCATATCGGGGGTGAATTAGTGCCTTTATAAAAGAGGCTCCCTTGGTTCATATTGATTTTCTCCCTCCATGTCATTGCTAGTGATTAAATCATTCATCCTTTTCCCAATAGATTAAAGCACTACCTTTGTCTATATTACATGCTCATAATATTGGAATTCTTTCAGACAAGAAAAAAAAAAGGTCCCACTGAGCTGCCTTGCCCCTTCCATCATGTGAACATATATATAGAAGGTTCCATCTATGAACCGGGAAACCGGCCCTTGCCAGACACCAAATCTACTAATGCCTTGGTCTTGGACTTCCAAGCCTCCAGAACTATGAGAAATAAGTTTCTGTTGTATATAAGCCACCCAGTCTATGGTATTTTGTTACAGCAGCACTAACAGACTAAGACACTGACCACTCAACACTTCCACCTAGGTATCAGATCAACATCTCCAAAAATTGAACTTAACATCTCCAGAATTGAACTCCTATTTTCCCTTCACAGCAGGCCTTCCCATGGTGATCCCCATCTCATTCCAGTGAAACTCCATCCTTCTAGTTGCTTACCTCAAAACCTTTGGCACATTCTGGACTTTTTTTTCCTCTCTCTCACATTCCACTTAGATCTACTGGATGAGAAAAATCCCCTGAACTATACTATCAACATCAATCCAGGATTCACCATCTCCTCAGCTTGGCCCACATATATCTCTTTTCCCTCTGAATTACCACAACATCCTCCCAACTAGTCTCCCTGCTTCCATGCTTGCCCACTTCCTTACTAACTCATCTCACCACATCAGCCAAAGTAATCTTTTTAAAAAATAGGTCAGATTGTGCAATTCTTGTGCTCCAAATCTTCCACTGGATTCTGATCTCATGTCAAGTAAAGGCCAACATCCTTACCACGGTATATAGATGCCTTCATAATCCAGCCCCAGCCACCACCTCTTTGGTCACATCACCTACCACTCTCCTCCGCCCACTCCCCACCTGCCACACTGGGCTTTCCTTTTGCTTTTTGAACACACCAAGTATGATCTCAGCTCAGACCAGCACTTGCTGTTCCTTCCACCAGAAGTGTGTTTCCCTCAGATATCCACATGGCTCACTCTTTGTTTTTTATCACAGCTCCAACACTAGCTTATTAGTAAGGTTTTTCTTGAACATTCTATGAAGGTAACCCCCTCCCCAGCACAACCTAGTCTCTGTACTACAAACTATACAAACATAGTATATATTCAATAGTTTATTCATAAATTATTCTTCCCTAGTCTCCCACCAGAATGCAAGCTCCATGAGGGCAGAGACTTGTATTTACCATGAACATTCTCAGCACCCACTAATATATCTATAACATAGAAAATGTTCGAAAAATATTTCTTGGCTGAATTACATAAACTCAGACGCATGTTTATTTGCCACACATGACTTCATAGCTTTAAGCTGGAGTTCAGATAAAATGAGTTAAACTAGTAAAACTGTTTTGGAAAGACCACTTTTGCAAATAAATCAAAAAGAAAATTGTTTTTATGTTTACTTCATTTTATAATTGGGTAATGTCAAAGATAGAACTTATACCACCTTTTACATAAGGAACATGCACATTTTGTTGATACAAAAGAAGAAATCCGTGGCATCAGGAAAAATAATAAAGTCATGTTAACAGGCAGTGAGGAAACAGATACGTAACCTTGGATGGGGCTGGTATATGGGCCTGACCCAGGTAATGGCTGGTCTCAAACCCAGGATAGAGCTTTTCCATGGCCCTGGAGTCAGGAGCCTGAGAGGTGAATTCTTCCCACCTCAGGCAACTACTCTACTGCAGCCACATTTCAGGCTACTATTTGATCTGAAGCAACATTGGAACAAGGTTCCACCATACAAAGGATATCCTGTGTGCTTCGGGAAATATTTTAGCAAATGTACCCTAATTTTAAAATCATGGAGATGTCTAGGTGGTACAGGTCACCTGGTCTACTTTACCAAATGCGCAAATTACCTCTTTTGTCTATATACCAAGTACCTATTCAGTCTCTGCATCTTGAGAAAGGTTGCTCACCATCCCATGAAGTAGTTAATTCCAAATTGGGGCAGCTCTAAATATTGAGGAATTTTTTCCTTATCTTGCATTGACAGCTGCCTCCCTGAAACTGATAGCCACAGGTTTTGGGCTTGATCGTACTTTTATAACTAGTTGTACATTTGTGTTTCCAGTGCCAAATGAGATGGTAGTAAATGGAGCACAGGTTTTTAAATCCTGCTTTTCACCAAATAAGCAATCAGACTAGAATTTCGGGAAAAAAATAATCAACTGCTCTTTGAACAGTAATTCTAATTCAGGTCATTTTTATTTTAAGAAACCCATATTCCTCTACTACAAAGGCTAGAAAGTTATCAACTCACCTTCCCAGATATTTTTGAGCTAGGGTGATCACATGGCTTAGTCTGCAGACAGGAGTGATTCCCTGTTTTCTCTGGGAGAGCCCTGTGCTTGGCTTGCAGCCACCATCACTAAGAAAGACAGAGCTGCAAGAGGAGGTTCTCTGATGGCCTCAATGACCCCTTATCCCCTTGTCTCAATGTCTTCTTCCATGAAAAAACAAACAAAAACCCTTAAGCTGTTTCTTCCCAGGTTTTCAGGTACTGGCAGCCAAATGTATTCCTAAAAAACAATTACATAGCCAATTAAAATTATGTTTATGAAGAGTTTATAACAGCATGAGAAATTATTTATGAAAATGTGAAATGAAAAAGCTTGATGCAAAATTTATAGAGATATAACTACAAATATATAAAATCTTTGCCAAAAAAATTCCCCACATGTGTTTGGTGATGAGATTACGGGCATTTTTTTTTTTCCTTTAAAAATGTTAACATACTGATTGAGTGTAAGGCCCCATGCCAGGCACATTTAAGTTATTTTATTCTTTCCACTGTTTTGTACATTTCACTTCTTTATTTAGAATAAAGAAAATATTATTAAAAATAAAAAATCCTTTATCCTGGAAAACCTTAAGGAAAAATCAACCAATTATGATTTTGGTAAAACCCACAGAAGTAAAATTTGCCAGTCTTCTTTGCCCTGCCATCATTAGCATTCTGATTTGTCAGCTAACCAGAAAAATGTGTACGTAATAGAAGACTAGGAGGAAATTGACAAATTAACTTCAACTACCAAAAAGCCAAATGAAAACTGCTTGATTTCATTACTACTGCAAAAGAATGACTGTCAAAAAATGAGAGGAAAACAACTAACTTCTATGATTTCAGCATTACAAGGAAGGGCTGCTTATTTGCCATAGAAATAATATTTTGGAGGAAGAAGCTATTAAAATGCAGATCCATTCAAACCCAGACTGAGATTATGGCTTAGAGTTAATTAAATGAACACCAATTGTGTGCAAACTGAATTTAAAATGTAATCAAAGTATACAGATGATATTATTTCTGACCAACCGAGATGCCATGCTGACTATTTTATTTCCTCGATGCCATGCTCTGTTTTGTGAAAAAAACTGCAGGAGGTGGTAATGTGTTTTCTCCAGTGATGAGGTGACACAGACAAAACAACATCCAGGCAGGTGATGATCTCTGCTTAACTCAGGATAAAGCAGGAAACTTGGCTGCATCCTGAACCTGAAGCCCCTTGGGGAATGTGCGACCACTGGGCCATTCGATTCAGCTGTCAAAGCCTGGCTGGGAGTTGTCTTTCTCTGGAGCTACCTGGGAGAAGGTGGGGACTTTCAGCATGGCCAAAAAAGCTGTTAAGTGGCAGTCTTTGATTTTCTTTGGACTCTCTGGCCTGGAACATAGCCATGAGGCTCCCAAGCTCCAAGGAATATATTTACAGCCACTGCCGTTGTTTAGATGACAGTTAACCTCATCTACTCCCTTAACTCTGCAGGAGTACATACCCATCAAAGGCAGACAGGAGGAATTTCAAGCCACTGTCTCTACCTTGTCTTCCCAAGGTGTCTACTAGGGTGGAGGAGAAGCAGGTGAAAGAGGAGAATTGGGACTATGGTGCCGGACCACTTGTGTTGATGCTAACTTGCTTCCCTGCCTCCTGCAGCTGGTTCCCTCAGGAGCCACATCAGTTTGTTGAGCTGATGAGAACTGACCAGGACAAATTTCCTACAGAACTCTTGAAGCTTTCCAGATCTCTGATCCCTACTTGCAAAATCACCAGCATCTCAGGGGGGAATGTAACTGCATCTCCAAGGTAGACCTCTTTCCAGCGTGGGTCTAGATGATCTTGAGGGCTCCTAGCTTGCATAAGACACACCCAGAAATGAGGCTCCACGAGACAAATTCACCAAGAAGGTGTGCTATTCAACAGGTGGTGGCTACCTTGGTTAACAGCATTTTGATTAAAATGGTCAGGCAGAACCTACCAGATTCAAGTGCCAACACATGGCTATCCCCTATGGGCACTATTAAAAGAGTTCATGAAGCTAGCAAAAGGATTTGTGAAAAATTACTAAACCAATAATTCACAGTGACAATTACTAGATTTCCTCAATTCTAAGATATGCTATTGTGTTTCCCCTCGCATTATAATGTTACTGAAATAGCAATGCGTCTTACAGTTAATGTGTACATTTTAATGTGTTAGTGTTTCTTTTTTTTTCCCCAAAAACCTGTTTTTGGAAATAAATAAATAAGCAAGCAAGCAAACAAACACAGACTATTCTGATTCTAGTTTCTTCCTATTCTGGAACTAGCAAGCCTCCTTAATAATAATGAACTGATGAGGCTAAGAGACTGGCCTCTGTGTTAAAAAGACCTGGATTCCTACCTTTCCTGATCCATCACAGTAGTCTGCACTGAGTTACCTGCTTTTGCATCAGCATTCCTTCATGAACAATCTATGTGGCAGAGAAGGCTAATGATCCATCTAAATTTAGGCTCTTCCTCCCATAGGATGGAGGCAGCCCTGGAAAGTAACCACCCAGCCAGGTACCAAGTTTTCTAGCTTTCTTTGCACCTAGGTGTGGTCATATGACTAGTTCTCCAGACTATGAGAGGAATGATGTGGGTCACTTCCAGACCAAGGCAGTTAAGAAGTGAGTGCACCTCTTCATCCTCTCTCATTTGACAGGCTGGAGGCAAAGGATTCTGAGGCCCTGGGAGATAGCAGAGTCAGAAATAGCAGAAACCACATGGAGGAAAGCTGTCCGCTGGCAAGGAATACCTGCATTAGACTGTTAAATTGCTGAAAGTATGGGGGTTTATTTATGCTCTAAATTATATTTTTCCCCTATATAAGTTCAACACAGCAAAGCTATGGCTGGTGTCTGGGACTCTGGGGTGTGACAACCCACTGCTGGCTACATAATTTGCAGGGCCCAAGGTAAAATGAAAATGTAGGGCCCTTGGTCCAAAAGTTATTAAGAATTTCAATATGGCTGTGGAGCATTTAACAAAGTGGGGAAACTACATGACTACAGAAGTCATGTGCTGCTGAAGCCAGCCCTGCTCTGACCTGAATACCCAATATCATGTTAGTTATACAGCATTATTTTAACTGTAGCAACCCCATTTCAGATGTCCAGAAGAGGCTAAAATTAAGACTAGGATTATTGCTATGCATTTTTAAAGAAACACACTCAGAGCCTTCTTGCTCCCTCCTACAGTGAGAAGAATATATGGGGTATATTTGCATACACAGACTCTCCAAAGCAGCATTTTGACTGACAAGTGCTGTTCATTTGGGTTGTTCATTGGCATTTTGTGTCCAGCTGGTCAGTCATAAATGGCCCATTCATGAGGAACTTGATCTGGTTGATTTTGGGGGGATCATCCCTACCCATGGTCCCTCTCATTAGTCTAGGAAAAGGCTTTGTGAGACTAGAGCTGTTTGCTGGCCCAACTTCTTACCATGATGCCCATTTTTATCCCCTGCCTGCAGGCCAAGTACCACTATAGGTCAATTCACTAACCCTAACATCACACAAGAAGTATGTTAGTAGATGCAGTTCTCAGCCCTTCACACACACACACACACACACACACACACACACATCAACACCTGGGCAGCTGGCCCAGCTCTGGCCTCAGCATTCTGATAATCAGCTTTCAGAATGACCCATCCCAGGTCCTGGAGTCCTGGCTTTAAAGCCCTGGCCTGTGGCTAAGGTCCATGCTCCATGCTGACAGGCCACCAGCCACCACTGGCCTGAGCTTGCTTTTTTGCTATTTATTTTTTTGAAGGTAAAACAAAAACATTTTAATTTTATCAAACGAATCTGTGTTGGTGATGCACCTGCACTACCTACCATACATTGTAACTGTCCAACTCCATTTCAGCTCAATCATCTGGAATCCACCTTTCTAAGCAACATATTTCTATTACTATTTCTTGATGTTCCAGTTTTAGATATTGTCCATGGACTTCCTCCTGGACCAATTTCTACCTCATCCTCCTGCATGGCTGGGTTCTAGGTTCTCCCTTTACCACCATCCCTGGGGGTATCTTCCCCATTCTCTTGTCTGAGTTTGCTTTTAAGGAACTCCTTTCTCCCTGGAGGGACCCACAGCCCTACATGGTGCTATACTTTTAGGACAACAGGTCTGTCTGCTGAGCTGAAATGTTTCACGGCAACTGAAAGTGTGTATGTATGCAACCCCCAAATCTACCACGTCATCTTGCTTCTTTAGCCTTCCCACCACATCCCCCAACCCCACCTCACCATCCAGTTGTAATTAACCAGACAGGGCTAATTGAAAGCTTTACTGCTATACAGCTTGAGTTCTTCAGGCTGGTTCTCCATCTCCCACTCATCACCACCACACTGACACATAAGCCAGTTGCCTGTATCAAGGCTTTGAGTCCTAAGACGTCATTCTTCCCTCCAAGGCAGTTAGGATCCTCTATTAAAGCACGCAGAGTTTCCAGTGACTATAAAAGGAAATTGTATTGAATACTCCATTTCTTACAATTGTTTAATCAATACAAGATTACAAATACATCTGTAGAAATAAACAACAAACCTCTGTAGATTTAAAGATTCTATTTTGAGTAAATACAGAGAAAGATAAAGCTAAGATGGCAGATAGATGCTACTTCAAGTACTACCATTGCTCAGCTGGGAGCAGTGGCTACCTGTAGCATTGTGTTGAAAAGGATCCTGAGGTCAAATCTGAGCTGAGCAAGAAATAATTCCATGATCAATTAGTGATACACAGGAACAAAGGGTAGCAACATGTGAGTTGTTTAATTGCCAAACCTGGAGGGGTCATTTGCATGGGTTTGGAGCCAGACAGATCTGAGTTCAAATCTGAGCTCAGCTACCTGGTCTTGGGCTAATGTTAAACCTCCTCAAGTTAACAGTTCCTCTTCTGTTAAAACAGTGATAAGAATTCCTCTAACAGAGTATTATTGTTTTTATTAAATGCGGTAGTATTTGCTAAACACTTACCATAACATGCAGTATATATTAAGTACCTAATCACAGAAGCTCTTACAATATTAGTTCTTTGGCCCTAAAATTAGTTCTTAAATATAAATGCCTTGAAATATGCTCCTCTGATTTAAAAGTGTGTTTGTGTTGATCTCCATCCTCTTTTCAAATCAGTAAACCTTGTACTGGCACACGGGAGGTGCTAGGTAACAATCAGGTGATAAACACAGGATTTCTGCCAGCAATCTCTCCACCAACAGCACATTCTGTATGGCAGGCAACGGGGAATCTGAGTGGCTCTGACTGAATTCTTAGCTTTCCCTAAAAATAAGCTTATAGTCTGAGTCACCCCTTTCTTCCCAGGCTCCTCTGAAAGTTGAACAGGATGTCACAAAGGCCAGAAATAGCCTCCACATTCCAACTCGAAATTGGTTTTCCATCAGCTCTAAGGCTTTCCACTGAAGCTGGGGAGGATGCTTCTTTTGGGTTTCAGTATAAAGAGAATGCCTTAAACAGTTAAAAAACTAATGGTGGCCAACGCGGTGGTTCTTGTCTGTAATCCCAACACTTTGGGAGTCTGAGGCAGGTGTACTGCTTGAGCCCAGGAGTTCGAGACAAGCCTGGTAACATGGCGAAACCCCATCTCTACAAAAAATACAAAAAAATTAACCAGGCATTGTGTTGCATGCCTACAGTCTCAGCTACCTGGGAGGCTGAAATGAGAGGATCACTTGAGCACAGGAGGTCAAGACTACAGTGAGTAATGGTCGTGCCACTGCACTCCAGCCTGGGCAACAGAGTGAGACCCCGTCTCAAAAATAAACTCCCCAAAACTAAAGGTGACCCCTCTATGGAAATAATGGAGAGCCACTGAGAAGCCTTGAGGAACGTATCAGCACTGGCGGGGATGGGCAGTCAGGAACCCGGAGCAACTCCCTGCCTCATCCTGCCTCCACTCTGCCACCACAGCAGTCTCTGATAAACCACAGGTCTTCAGTGGCTCTCATCCTCTCACAGACCACATCTTTGCCCCACTTGGAACACCTGGTCTTCTGTGGTCCAGCACCCCCTGCCCATCAGCCTCACTTCTCAACATCCATGAGCCACGCTGAGCTTCACATCACTTCCTGACACTGTTCTGCTCCATCACAAACCTCGTCACTTTGCCCATGCTCCTCGTTTGATCTGCATACTAACAGAATCCTCTGGCCTTGGCCACCCTCACCAGACCTAGCCTGCTTTTTGCCCTCTTGGGGAGGTTAGGAGGTGCTGGGACTGGGTCCTAGAGCACAGCAAGGGGATCTGTGAGTCTTTGAGACTCAGGTTGCATGGTCCACACAACAGTGACCTGGAGGGGAAATGGAAGGCAGCAGGGCAGGTGGTTTGGAGCAGTGGAAAGACAGCTGACATAGAGACATGGACGATGTGGGCTCCGGCCATAGCCTGGATGATCTTGAACAAATTACTCAGCTGAGCTTCTGTTTTCTCTGAAATAAGATGCAGAAAATAATACCTTTCCTGCTCCTTCAGGCACAAACAAATTGATAGAAGGAGAGAATTCTGTAAACTCTAAATAACTGTGAACATATGAGGAATGTTTTGCTTATTATCAATGGGGAGTAGTGACACAACACTGTGTCCTGAGCAAAAACACAGACAGGACTGGGGGTGGCTCAGTTGACATTTTGAACCCCTGTGATGTAGTTTACAGCTTTGCCCAATGTTTTTAACTGGCTAGGTGAGGGTATGTTTAATACTCATTCTGCCTTAGCGTGAAATGTGGTTCTATGCCTTTCCTGATAAAAGGCTTTGACAGGAGACGGAGGGTTATGGGATACATGAGTGTGTAGATAAGGCAGAGGTTTGAGCCATTAATGGCAAATGGCACCCATCGTTTACAGGCCCCTTAGCCATTCCCCTGGGACACAATTTCTACTGCCATAGCCAGAATCAGAGTAGAGTATGCTTGACCATCACTGCGAGATGCAGGTATCATCTGACAGCATGCAAGGACCCTGTCCCCAGAAAGATATATTGAAGTCCTAACCCCCAGTACCTTAGGATATTTCTGAGACAGGGTCCTTTCAGAAGTCATCAACTTATGTCATTAGGGTAGGCCCTATTCCAACATGATTGGTGTCCTTATGAAAAGGGAAAATTTGGACACACCAGCAGACATATGTAGAAGGAAGATGATGTGATGAGACATAGGGAGAAGTTGGCCATCCCCAAGTCCAGGAGAGAGGCCTGGAACAGATCCTTCCCTCACAACCCTCAGAAGAAACCAATGTAGCTGGACATCTTGATTTCAGACTTCTAGCCTCCAGAACTATGAGATGATAAAATTGTTGTTGTTTAAGCCACCCAATTTGTGGCACTTTATTATAACAGCCCTGGAAAACTAATACAGAGCCTTTATAACAATCTAGGGGAAAAAAGAACTAGGGAAGCCACAACAGTCCAAATTAGGAACACTGATGTGTTTACCTGGTGAAAGCCACAGATACTAACCCAACTCTGGACATCTGGGGACCTGATGGCCTATATGCTCAAAGGGAACTAAACTAGAGATGGCCCGTTTTTGTTTGTTTATTACAAAATTCACTTGTAGCAATAATGAATCTGCAGGCCGCCTGCTTCCCACACATGCCCCTGTCCTGGCAGTTCACAGCCAAGGTGTGCAACGGGGACGGTGACGGCTTCTGCAGAGCTGCTTGAAGCTGGTGCATGTGGTGGGTAATTGCTGGTAAAGGTCCCAGCAGTTCCACTGCTCACTGCTGCTTCTGAGTTCAGAACCAGGAAAGGTTCTAACTCTGTAGACTTCCAGGATCTAGGCAAACCAAACTGCAAGTTCATGCTCTAGCTGGAAATTGTGGATGCTTTCCATGTGGAGGGGAGACACCAAGAGTGAACTGATCTCAAACACAGTCCGAGCATCCAAGAAGAGCCCCTGATAAAAAAGGTGAAGTTGGCAAAGCAACTGTTTCAATTCAAAAAGCATTCAGTGAGTATCTGTGATGTGCCAACTTCCCTCTCGCCTCTGAAGCTCAGGGTAACCCCAAGCTGGGCCTGGAAGCTTCCCTTCCTGTGCTAAGCTGAGTGAGAACTTAGATAGGGGCCAAAGGACACAACCCAGCTGGGAGAGATGGAAAGTGAATGCAGAAGAAAGAACCTAGAGAAATTTTCTGGGGAAGAACCCCAAGAAGGTGACAGAGGTAGCATCAGGCAAAGGAAAGGAGGAAACCATCAGAGCAGGGGCCCAGTTAC
Organism: Nomascus leucogenys; assembly: GCF_006542625.1. Lineage (NCBI taxonomy): Eukaryota > Metazoa > Chordata > Mammalia > Primates > Hylobatidae > Nomascus > Nomascus leucogenys. The sequence goes on from NC_044381.1 coordinate 24,791,881, forward strand.
AAAAGAAAGAAGAGAGAAATCAGGGCGTTTGGGGATAAGACAGAATTTAGGGCACCCAGCTAAAGGTTATTTTTACCACCCCCTAGCTAACATTTAGCACTGCCTTCAGTTATGAATGTAAGCACAAGCCCCAGGTAGAGCATTAGTACCTATATTATATGGTTTGGCTCTGTGTCCCCACCCAGATCTCATCTTGAATTGTAATCCCCATAATCCCCATGTGTCAGGGGCAGAACCTGGTGGGAGGTGATTGGATCATGGGGGCAGTTTCCCCCATGCTGTTCTCATGATAGTGAGTGTGTTCCCATGAAATCTGATGGTTTTATAAGTGTTTGACAGTTCCTCCTACACACATGATCTCTCTCATCTGTTGCCATGTAAGATGTGCCTGCTTCCCCTTCCACCATGATTGTAAGTTTCCTGAGGCCTCCCTAGACATGCAGAACTGTGAGTCAATTAAACCTCTTTCCTTATAAATTACCCAGTCTTAGGGGAAGTTCTTTATAGCAGTGTGAGATTGGACTAATATACCATGACTTTATTAGGAGTAGGAATCACAGACTTTTTATATAGCATTACAGTTGTTGGAGACAGCTCGAAATATCACTTACATTCACCAATAATTTGCAGTTAGAGTAAGTATTAGAACTGCCACTAGATTTTACTTAATAAAAAGCACATTATCTATAACTTTTCTAATATTTTGCTGACTGTATATCAAAGCCCATGTTATCTATGTTTTCTAATATTTTGCTGACTGTACATCAGTCAATCAAAGCATGTTATCTATCACAGTTTTCTAATATTTTGCTGACTATATATAAATTTCATTGGTTATATTTTTAATCCTAAATATTTTATTTTGTGCATTTAAGCACTATTCTGAAAAGGGACCCATAGGTTCCACAAGATTGCTAAGGAGTCCAAGATACAGAACAAGAACTCTGCTAAAAGTCATTAAACTTGCTTTGACACTATGCAAAATGTGTTGTGACAGGAAGAGAGTAGATAATGGTGAATATGACATAGTCAGTGGCCTCAAGAAGTTTACAGTCAGGCGGGAGAGACAGGAAGTTATATTCTTTGCCCCTCTCTTTTTGTTCCCTGACTTCTATTCCCATCAACAGAGTACAGCACCTCTGCTTGTCCATATGGCACTCTGTGACCTAGAAAAGGTGCCCCTTCCTCAAAACCTGCTGGAAAATTGCCCTAACAAATACACAAGGCTACAGGGACCTTGTGTGAACAGTGCCCTGGCACAGGGCTCAGCAGTAAGGCTGAACTACAGCACCAGCCTAAGGCCTGACTATAGTGAATCTCTGCAGAAATGTTAGGTAAGAAGGTTCCTTACACATGTATGCCAACTCCCTCATCTCTTGCCCATGGAAGACAGCTCTAATCTATCTTGATGTCCTTCCTCCAACACCTAAAATGCAGCTTCAAAGATCTTCCCACAGTGGCACTATAGATGGACACTTCCTATCAGTTAGAGTTCACATAAGAGTTGAAAACCATTTGCCATCCCAGGCTTAAGGCTTTACCATTTTTGAGAATCAATATTGTTGTGAGGGATTCTAGAAAATAAAAAAGACTTTGACATGTAAAGAAATGAATCCCTAATGATGACAGTGAAGACTTAAAGGGATAAATCCCTAAGGTAAAAGAATGGGAAGTACATTGGGTCAGGTAACCTTTATGTTATACTATATCAGTGATTTTCAAAGGGGTTATTTTGTTTCCCAAAGGATATTTGGCAATGTCTGGAGACCTTCTTGATTGTCACACTGAAGAGTGGGGGGTACTACTAGCATTTAATGGATAGAGACCAAGGATGTCACTAACATCCTATAATGCAAAACATCGGCCCCACAGACAGCAGAAAATTATCTATCCCAAAGTGTTAATAGTACTTCAGTTAAGAAACCTTACACTATAGGGTTGGCTTCCCATTCTCCAAGCAGCTGCTCAGAAGTAGCCCATCTAGAGAATTTCAAGATCAAGCATATGTATGACCAGAAAAGCAAAGGCTGTCCATCTGCAGTGAGCAATTGTGAGTGTCCACAACCCTGTCCACTTCAGCATGGCCACAGGGCCAGCACAAGTACTGCAGCAATCATTTTTTAACCCGATTTCACAATTATGGCTCTGCTATCTTCCAAAACCTTGAGCAATTTGAAAATATTTATTAAGGCACCAAAGTCCCTTTGGAAATTTCCAGGCAGACCAGACTCAAAATTGTAGCTGGTGTTTTCAAATAAGAAATGGAAGAGGGCAGAAAGGAAGTACTTAATGATTCAGAGACACTAGGGTCAACCCTGCTACCACTGGCCATGGGCAACTTTTACCTGGTGGCCACTCTATTTGTAAATCAAGGCACTGGTCCCTAGGGTTCAATGAGGTAACTCAACAGGGAAGGCTGGCCAGAAACCACGCCTCTCTGGCTCCCTGCTTGGACTCAGGGAATGTGGCTGGTGTGCTCTCTGACCTTTAGTCTTTCACTAAGTGTGCTTCAAATTCCCTGAGACAGAAAAGTGAGGATTCAGGCAAAATCCAGGGGGTAAAAAAAAAATTCACCTGGAAAATCTGCAGTGCTTTCCCTCAACCCTCAGTCCCTGTCAATAGAAAGAAATATTTTTAATTGTATGGACTTATTTTAGATGGGCCAAACTGTTACCCTCTAAGAGATCAGATTTTCTGGTTAAAAAAAAAAAAAAAAAAACCATGCAGTTGGCTTAGATAGCAAAGGATATAATGAGAAAATTCCACAGCGGCAAAACTCACACGCCAGCTTCAGTAAACAAAACCTCTCATCACAGTAAGCCCAGAAAACAGTGAAAAGGATGTCTGAGATGCTTTATTGTTCTGGACTGTAAGCAATGAGGCAATAGTGATTTCTTTAGATAAAAGACTCCTGGAGCCTTCATCGCAAATACAGCCGTTGAAATATGCCATGTGGAAAGCAGGGGTTGGCAAAGTTTTTCTCCAAATGGTCAGATAGTAAATATTTTTGGCTTTACAGGCCATAGAGTCTCTGTTTTAATTATTCACCTCTGCCATTATAGCACAAACTTAGCCATAGACAACACATACATGAATGGGCATGGTTATGCTCTGGTAAAAGTTTATTTATGGATGCTGACGTTTGAATTTCATACAAATCTCATGTGTCATAAAAGATCCTTTTTTGAATTTTTTCAAACTTGTAAAAATATAAAAAAGAGGCACTGCTCACAGGCCTTATGAAAAGAAGCTGCAGGCTGAATTTGGCCCATGGGCTATCGTTTGCTGGTCCCTGGTCTAGACCGAAAATTGGAATTACCACCCATTTTTCATTCTGAACTGCTATCTAAAATCAATTTTCCTTCTTGCCTCCTTGTGATTCTGAAATCACACTAGTAAAATGGGAAAATGAAACAACAAACCAATAAGACAAATAAATCAGCCATCACACCACTCTCCACCAAAGTACCCAGGCTGGGAAGGATCTGGTTGTGATCACTGTGTGACTCATCTTCTACCCACCACAAGTCACTGTCCTGCTCAGTGCAGTATAAGATATATGGCTTGCTGAAGGCTAGCATTCCAATGTTATTTTTAAACTCATCCAGTTTGAGCAATCTCTTTGTTTAGTCTTTTCAGACTTATATTATTCAAAGGTCGGGCCAGAGAAAAAGGGTAGAGGAGGGGCTGTAACATGAACCAATATCTGAAATCTAGTTGTCCTCCTTCCTTGAGCACATATTAGATCATTTCTTGTTCTCCGGAAAGGATATAACCAGTTGGTCACAAAACATTTCTTGAAAACCCATTTATGTGTTTAGAAAGCACTCTTATCCTTCCAACACTTTCCCTATCTCCCTATAAACATGCTACTATTTAAAATCAAAGCATATAATCGCTTCTTGGCCTTTGGCTAAGATTAAGTGTAATAAAATCAAAGAGTATTTTCAAAGAGTATTTTCACCCTTTGGTGAAACAGAGAAAGTAGGTTTTGAACTTACATGAGAATGTGGCATGAATGTGAAGAGGATGGGCTTGCCAGATAAAATATGGAATGTCCTGTTAAATGTGAATTTCAGATCAACAACAAATAATATTTTAATATAAATATGTCCCCATGGAATCACTGGGCATCCTATATGTTTAGTTGCTAAATGGAACAAGCCTAGTAGGGGATAGTGAAAAGATGACCCAGGCTGGAGCAGAAGGTATGTACTGGGAAGAAGCAAAAACTTGTTATATAGGTATGGTAGGGTGCTCATTGTGAAACAGTTCCCCACCAATGGCTGGGAACCCAAGTTTCATGTTCTGGTCAACCCTCCCACCCTCAACTGATTCTTAGGATCTTCAAAGTTAGGGTATAAGGTAGCGCCAAGCAGAACTACTTAGATTCCAGTTAGAGTTTTAAAATCAGGCTTCCTGGGAGACTTTTGGGGGTGATGGAACTGTTCTGCTCCCTGAGTGTACCAGTGATTGCACAAATCTACACGTGTTCAAATTGAGAGAGGTGTACATCAAGAAAGTCAATTTTAGTGCTGGGAGCAATGGCACATGCCTATAATCCCAGCAACTTAGGAAGCTGAGGTGGAACAATCGCTTGAGCCCAAGAGTTCAGGACCAGCCTGAGCAACATAGAGAGGCCCAGTCTTCCAAATTAAAGAAATTTAATAAGTCTATTTTTCTCTTCATTTTCATTTTTTTTTAAAGAGTGCTTGTAGTTTTTACTTCTTACAGAGAACTCATGAGTTCATCCAGCATGCTGGATAAGGAACTGATTTAAGTAGCAGCCCTGACTCTGACCCAAGACTATGGTTTTCTTATAGGGTATGGATCCCAGAGGGCCCTCACTGCTATTAAAAATGGCCTTCTTGCAGGCCCATCCCACCAAGGTGCCCAACATACCTAAGTGTATCTACATCTCACATGGCTTTATGCTGTACCACCCCCCCCAGCCCCCATTCCCACATACTATTGGCTTTGTAATTAAATAAAATAGGTTGTGACATGCAGACATGGAAAACTGGTGGCCCAGGCTGGGGGTAGAGGGGGAGGGTCATTGAGACAGGGAACAAATCCAGCCCACACCGTGTTAAAATCTGTGTTATCTTTGGTTTGGCCCATACAGTATTTAAATTGTTGTGAGCATTTAAACATCAACGGACTTCCTTCAAAATTGGATTTCCAGGTTCTCTTGGAAAAGCAGGAGACCTTGGGCTCAAATTCCCACACAGTACCCATCAGTTGGAGTTGAGTGCTCTCTGTCCCCTCAGGAGTCTGCCCTCTCTTGGCTACCACAGTCCCAAAAGCTCAGCCAAGTCAACCTGGTACCTGTACACATCTGAGATCTCACCCCCCTAACATAAGGCATTCATCAGGGTGGCTGGCAAATGGACCCTCTCTGGAACTGGGAGCCCTTCCCTCCGTCCCCTTAAGTAAAGTTACATGATGAAGTACCATCTTTCCCTTGCTTTCTGAAGCCTGGGGTGCCCTATCTGCCTATAGGGGAGAGGGCCCACTTGTGCTGGAGGAAGCCTGGAAAATGCTCCCTCCACTGCCATGCCAAGCTGCTTCCTGCTTTTCTCTGTGGACCCAGGCTGAGAGGGGATAAGAGATAGAACCATCCAGAGGCAAAAGTAGGAACATGTCAAGTAAAGAGAGATGATGGTGGAAAGAGAGAAAGGCAGGTAATTATGCAGTTTACATTACTTTCAACTTTGCCTCCTCTTGTCTATATTTTTCAGTCAATATTTTCTCTTTATTCTCCCTCATCACATCCAATACTGATCTGAAATACATCATTCTCACTCCAGTGTAAATAACAATGGGGAGTAAACAGGCTACTAGTGTCTTATCTCTAGCCATCAGTAAGATTGGAAAGTACTTTCTACTGCTGCCTCCAGGACCTCCTCTGTCTTCTGACCCATCCCCGCCAAACCTATCCCATCTATATTGTTAAATATCCTTTGGGTTTTGTGGTGAGTTTTATTTGATTAACAACACTGAATTTTGAACACACATGCTCAGACATCAATGTTCATGAACAAGACTGCCTGCATACCACCTGGAAAAGAAAAATAGGCCATGCAGTTTACGGGAGCACTGCTATCCTAGAGTATGCTTTTGCTTACCTGGATAAGCAGGACTTCCTTTTAGCATCACTCATATTAGCCTTAAGCTTTTTAGATATGTCTCACAGTTCCACTGGAGCAAGGACATTTTCAAAGCACTTCCCACCCCAGTAGAAATAGCACGTGATATCAGCCCAAGATGTATGTCAAGTCATACCACAAAAACTCGGTGTTTAAGGCCAATCAGGTGCCTGGGGAAAGCCAGCTGACTGAGTTCATGCCACCCAGCCAAGAGGCACCTTTCTTAAATCCTGGCCTCTCTCTCTCATGTCACATGCAGGACACACACACTATCACAGTTGCCCAAATCCTAGAGCCCCATCTGGTATTTATTGGCCTCAAAGTTGTCGACATTAGCACTCAAACACAGACAAAAAAAATCCCCTGCCCGCCACCAAAGGGGTTAAGTTTTCAAGCATGTTTTTCTCTTAAGAATAACATTTTTTGGTAACCCTCAGGGTTTTAAGTTTCAGCCCTGAATTTTAAAATAAAGTGAATACTTAGATGACTGGTTATAATTTAGCAGAGGGGGGAAAAATCCCACCCACCTAGAATAGTAAGTAAACCAGTATAATTTTTTTTTTCCAGGAAAAAATAAGAGTAGGTTTTACAAATGCCTTCAAGATATTTGGTATTGCACAGGCTGTCTAGAGCCTAAAAGCCTGCAGGGTAATGAAATAGGCTTCCACAAGGGAGATGATGGACAGGAAGATGTGTTCCGACGTCTGGCCCACAGCCTTTTCATCTACAGCTGGGGCTTTTATCTTGGGCCTCACGTGGCTTTTCTTTCCCCTTCGATCTTATGCAAAAGAAAGGTACAGATTCCCTATTCTTTTCTTCTAACTAAACTTATATGATCCTATAGAAACAGTGATACTAGGGTCAAAGAGTAATCCAAAGTATTTTTAATATATGTTCAAGCATTATGTAAATAGGCTGTAGTCTTGTCTCTGTGTCTGTCAGTCTGTCTCCCTTTCTGTGTGTATTTAATAATCTCCTTTTGAGCATTTTAATTCAACAAGAGACTAATGAGAAATACTGAGACAATAATTAACCAAGGGCACTGTAGCTCCAACATGCACTGCCCCACACCACCCTCTGCTCCTGCCGGCATTTCCTGTCAGAAATAGATCTCAGCTGTGTGGTCTTCTCCCAAACCCAGAGCACTTACGAGCAACCTTTCCTCTACAAACTCCCCCGTGCTGTGTGGCCCATCCCTTACAGTCTCCATGTTCTCTTAGGCCTCATCCTGTACAGTGCAGCCTCTGTGCTTTGTGTTTTAAGATATATAAGAGATCCGGTGAGGCAGAATCCTTCCAAAAATGAAGGGTTAGCTCAAAAAATGCATGGTACAAAGACAAGTGAGGGAAGCCTGCATGACATCCATGGAAGAATAAACTTGTCCTTGATATGCCAATAACAAGTCGTACTTGTATATACACAGACTGGCTTCACAGAATATTAACCATCATTAAGTAAATGAACATCAGTTGCTGCTTCTGGCATCCTATTGGAGTTGCCCACGTGAGAAGCAATCACATCATGAATTCGCATCTGCAGGCTGGAGGAGGGGCCACCAGGCTTGATGGGCTGATCTGCTATGGGATGTCTTCATCTACAGCACCATCATATATATGGCACACCTCTCCCAATGGGGCTATCATGGTGTTGCTGGATATCTTCTCCACCGCATGACTTCTTATCTCACTGAGGTGTCCCCTAAGGCCTCCCCAAGGGAATTTTGTAGCCCGTAGTTTCAGTCAGTCAATCCCAGGCAAACTCTCTCAACCTGCTCAGCCAATCCTGGGCAAACCTTCCAAACCAGTGTTGTCAAGTAACAACAGATATCTTACTTTATTTAAATAGATTAAAGCAAGCTCCCGAGATAAGCAAAGACCTCTCCTTGATTAGCCAATCTAATGTGAGAAGGATACAGCTACACAGGGTGTCACTCTTGCCCAGTCTGGAGTGCAGTGGCAGTGATCATAGCTCACTGCAGCCTTGAACTCCTGGGCTTAAGCGATCTTCCCACCTCAGCCTCCCAAGTAGCTGGGACTATGGGAGTGCGCCAGTGCACCTGGCTTGCATGACTTCCAAACTGGGCTATGTTTAGGCTCTCATTAATCAAGACTAAATTTGGCCTTTTATTCTATTTCACCTCTTCAGAATACACACACCACACAAACTCCTGGGCATATCACAATGGGCATGTGATGCATATCAGGACCCAGGTCATAATCTTCCTTTACTATGGATCTCCTACACTTCACCAGCCATTTTCAAAGTGTGTTCCTCAGAATAGCAGTTGCAGTTGGGAACTTGTTAGAAATATAAATTCTCAGGCCACATCACCCTGGACCTACAGAATTAGACACTCTGGGAGTGTGCTCTTGCAATCTGTGTTTTAAGGAACGCTCCAGGTGATCCTAATGCACTAACATTTGAGAATCACTGTTCTATACCATACATGACAAAAACATTGGCCAAATGGCAGTTGCTGCTACTATGAGTCCTGAGCCCAGCAGAATCTCCCTACAATGTATATTACTTGAGGCTAATAATAAATCAGGATCAACTCAAACATCCTGGCTGACATGAGAT